>NW_021620600.1:2174509-2223812 GCF_004785775.1 Grammomys surdaster | reverse complement strand
GGAGGGGAAGGGGAAGGGAGGAGGGGAAGGGGAAGGGAAGAGGGGAAGAGGAAGGGAGGAGGGGAAGGGGAAGGGGGGAGAGGAAGGGGAAGGGAGGAGGGGAGGAAGAGGGGAGGGGGCATTGAAAAAGTGGATACTCAGAAAGTGAATTTTGAATCTAGAGTGGCTGCGGGGATCAACACATAATCACTGCTCCAAACGTTTATCCCAAGGAAGTCAGACTAGAAGAGGTGGCAGGTTTCATACACAGTTCTCTGAGAAGCACTTCCCCAAAGAGATTTGCAACCAGGGCTTGTGGGAAGTTGTAGCTGCTGCTCACTGCTCACTGCTAGGACAATGTGAGCCAAGCCAGCCACTGAAGACTCCCTTTCCTAAGCCAAATGTGGCTGGGCAGTACCTTGGCTAAGGACCAAGGGACAAAAATCTCTGGACAGTTTTTTTTCATTTTAGTCATAGAGCTTGAAATAACTAAAATAAAGGCCAAACCTAGGAAGAGGCATTTCTCTTCAAGGCTCTAATGTACAACAACAATCCTCCAACATGTCACGCTTGCCTGATCTGCTTCATCCTGTGTCTCTTGTACCAACGTCTCCCACAGCACCACACCACCGTGTAGTACAACCGGAAGTTCTACGTGCCCATTCTTCTAGGCTGTTATTTCTTCTTCTCGGCTATTATTCACCGTCTTCTGGCTTATGTGGTTTTTCTACATCAGCCTGTTTATGAGATATCCACAGTTCTCTTCTTGTAACAAACGGTTTGGGAAACACCCCTGAGCTATCGCTTCCTGGGGCGGGGGGGGTGGCTCTTTATAGCCCCACTGCTTTTCTGGGGCTTCCATCCCAGGGCCCTTAGAACAGAAGGACAAATGTGATGTCTTCATCCCATCTACCATCTACCGTGCCGCAGCTACACCATCCCTTCGCTAGGGAACTCAATACATTTAATTTTTTTCTTTTGCATAAAGGGGTGGGGATAGCAAAGGGGGGGAGAAGACCATGGTCTGAATAGCTTCCTCATCAGATAAACTCACATAGCAAGGCCTAGTTGCTTTTCTGGCTGCAGTAGCTGTTTCCTGAGGCCATTCTCCAGCATTCCTGTGCTGCAGCTTGCCACTTTCTGTCTGAACCCACTGTTAGGATAAACATTTAGCATCTGGAGGCCTTTCTCATGCATGTTTATGGTGTGTCATTTCTTCATGACTTTGAAGAAAATTGTTCTATTCTTTAGTGTTCCTGGTTCATCAACGTCTCTAAATTTAATCTACTCTCTTACCTTCCATAGCAATATGGAATATACTCAAGTCTGGAGAAGACCTCTCCCAGCATTGAGTCCATTCCTGTGGGTGCTAAATGCCTGCTTCTGCCTTCCTTCCTTCCTCCTGTTCCCTAAGGCTCCAGCTTAAATCTGAACTATGCTTTGAAAGGGCATTAGCTCAGCCTTTAGATTGGCCCCCATGATTTATTACACATTCATATTTCTCTTTCTACTATTGCTTTCCCTTCCCAGGAAAATGGATGTAAAGCCTTCATCCTGATTATTTCCAATCAGGATGGGGAAGACTCAGAAAGCCCTAGCTTGCCACATTTCTGAAAATGGCTAGATTGCACAATCTGGGGAAAGAAGACGTGCAGAAGAAAAAGTTATGTTCTGAAAGACAAGTTATGGGCAAGTTGGATTATGCGAGATCCAATAAGGATTGTTCCATTAGTGGAGTAACAGTATATATAGATATCCCCAGCCACATCTCCTCAGCAAGGGACAGAGGCCACTCACCTGGGGTCCCAGCAGGAGCTCACAGCACAAGGTGAGTTGCTAGAACGTTCCAACATTTGCTCTTTGCAGATTCTCCTCCCCTGACCCCCGCTAGCATTTGCTTGTTGCGTTTAATGTTTCCGTCTCTTTCCTGAATCCACTAGATGGTTAGAATTCACTGGTCATCGTGCTTTCAGCATGGGACTTGTAGTGTGCATCTGTGTGAATTCAGGAAAGGGTGATTAGCCTTCTACAGATAGCTCCACTGCAGGGAGCTATCTACGTCGGTTAAAAAGCCCGCATGTAGCCCTCTGGAAACTTCCTTTACGGTTGGGTTTCAGCTGGCATGATTGGAATGCAATATGCTTTATACTAAAGGTCCATTTGCAAGCCGTCAGACAGTGGGGTTCTAATGAAGTACATGGAAACGGAGAGATAGCTCCCTGGAATCTCCTCACCTATAATCTTTGTTTGCACGTGTGTGGGTTTATGTATGAAATCCAGTGGGGTTTGTTACCGGTGTGCAAGGGAAGATAACTCAGCATTGCAGAAGCATTCTCCATCCCACAAAATGGCACATTCATCTTTGTGTTTTCCTGGCCCTACAGCACGATGAAGCCTTTCATTGCCATCGTTTTTTGCTTCTTGATCCTGGGAGTTGACAGCCAAAGATGGGCCCAGTTCATGAAAGAAGCTGGTCAAGGTAGGCTTAAAAGATGGGGGCAGGAGGTTGTACTTGTCAGTTTTAAGAATTTACTTGAGCAGGGACCACATAATCAAGGGCAAACATGTTTGTGAAATCCCCATACATAGAGCGGCGGTATGGCTCTTTCTAAGTAGTTCAGAGCTCTTCTGGTCAGTGTTGATCTTGTTCTGTGAGGATCCCAAGTCTCGGATCATGTAATGTTTGTACAGCAGCCTTTCCACAGGAATGTAGGAGCAATTGATAGGTGAAAGATGGAGACTCGGCAATAGAAGTGGGTCTCTACTGCCCCCTTGTGGAGGATGATGAACAGTTCACGTCTATGTCTGGTTCCAGGGGAGGGGCAGGAGAACCGGCAGAGCCCCAACCCACAGTGACAGCAACCAAGGCTAATTGAGTTTTCCATCCAGAGTAGGCGTTACCCACGGAGCATTATGTACGGAAATGAATTAGTTTTAAAATTAATCTTGTGGCGTAGGTGCCACTACTAACCTTTAGGGAAACCGATTCACAAAGAGCATAAGCTGTCTTAGAAAACCCCTAGAAGTGCAGAATTCAGCCCAGGTTATCCACTAAACAGCTTTTTTTTTTTTTTTTTTTTTTTTTTTTTTTTTAGTTTTTCGAGACAGGGTTTCTCTGTGTAGTCCTGGCTGTCCTGGAACTCACTCTGTAGACCAGGCTAGCCTCGAACTCTCAAACTCAGAAATCTGCCTGCCTCTGCCTCCCAAGTGCTGGGATTAAAGGCGTGCACCACCACCGCCCAGCCACACACTTACTTGTTTACCTGAGAAGGGGCAGATCATGGTCTGGGTGGAAGGTAGCTTCACTGTCAACAGGAGACAATGACTTACTTACCTGGAACATAGGTCTGTTGGGGCTGAGACAAGAAATTGTCACCAGAGGAAGTACATCCCACCAGCCATAACACAACAGAAGTCATTTGTTTGTTTGTTTGTTTGTTTGAGATAGGATTTCTGTGTGTAACCGAGCTCTGGCTGTCCTAGACTCACCTTGTAGACTAGGCTGGCCTCATATTCACAGAGATTCATCTGCCTCTGCTTCCTGAGTGCTGGGATTAAAGGTGTGTGCCTCCACGCTCAGTCTACTGAAAAGTTAAACGAACCTTGATATTAGGCTTTCCCTTTCTCTCTAACTCGTTACCTTTGATATTTTTCATTTAATATTAGCTGGATCTGATTCCTTCAGTGTGCAGTTCACTCTCCTGTCCTTAGTTTAGATCTTTTTCTGTTTGCCACACCTTCCTGAGGAGCGGGGGGGGGGGGCAATAATAAATGAGCATCTTCCACAAACATTCCATGTGCATTTTCCTCAGTTTTTCTGCATAAGCACTATGGTGGATAACACTCTTCCCAGTTCCTGGAGAGGAAGTAGGGGTTTTAAACCCAGTGTGTCAATTGCCATCCAGCGTCTCGATCGTCCAGCTTATGACATCCCCTTTGTTGCCTGCTGAGGGAGTGTTGAGAACTGCTCCGGATGAAATAGATCCTGGACATCCAGGTGGACTTAGAACAGAGCTGCACTCACTCTCTCTGCCTGGAGAGCAGTTTCTCCCATTGCTTGTGCTAGGCAAGGACCGTGGCTGCAGTGGTAACTGGAGCCACTTGGGAGGCTGAGGCAGGATTGTGAGTTTCAGGCCATTCAGGGATACACAGAGACATAGGCTGCCTCTAAAGGAAAAGAGAACACAAAAGAAAGGAAAGGAACAGAAGAAGAGGGAGGAGAGGAAGGGAAGCGATCTCCTCTCACATCTTAGACGGAAGTTTCCCTGGACCACTTCAGAGAGAGTTGCATAGTGTGACTGTTGTCACGTGATGAAACACTCCCCTAGAGATCCCCGCTCCTCCATATGGTTCTTGCACAGCCAGAAACAAATAGCACAGAACTAAGATGGGAATCCATCAGAATAAGACTCCGATGTACTTCTGGCACAGACCTGGGGCAGTAAGAACTACTTATCTCAAGCTAGCAACATTTCTGTGGGTTTTGGGAAAAGCTGAGATGAGCTGGATGGACGTTTTAGCCCTCTGTTTTACCTAAACACAACCATCCTCATCACTCTCTTCCCTCTCCAGGGTCTAGAGACATGTGGCGAGCCTACTCTGACATGAAAGAGGCCAACTGGAAAAACTCAGACAAATACTTCCATGCTCGGGGGAACTATAATGCTGCCCGAAGAGGTCCTGGGGGAGCCTGGGCTGCTGAAGTCATCAGGTAACACAGGTCTGGGTGAACAGAGATTGAGTGCTTTGGACAGCCGGGAAGGAGCTCTCTTCTGCATACCCCCTGCATCCATTACCTCTTGATTTTCCTCTTTTCTGTGCACAGTACTGGGAGTGTTTGGTGGCGATGTGATTGCCTGATGATGACTCCCACCCTCTCTCCTGCTGCTGCTCATCCAGCATGAGGCTGACAGCCTGGGCAGGATAGGGGTTTACTTAGGATCATACCAGCTTCTCCCTCCCGGGCATCTCATACAGCCATCTCTAGAAGAGGGGAGGCCTGAGGGTGGAACTATTGGCCATCAGCTTGGTTAAAAATCTTCTTATCCATCCTAATTACAGTAATGCCAGAGAGAATATTCAGAGGCTCACAGGACATGGAGCAGAGGACTCAAAAGCTGACCAGTTTGCCAACGAGTGGGGCCGGAGTGGCAAAGACCCCAACTACTTCCGACCTGCTGGCCTGCCTAAAAAATACTGAGTTTTCTCTTCATGTTGTTCCCAGGCATGCAACCCCTAAGAAAAGAAGCAATTACTGAGTTGAGTTATTCCCTAAAATCTGGATCCTTAAACATCCCAACGTGCTGAATAAATACTTGTGAAATGCAGTGTGTCACTATGGTTTTAGAAGAGCACAGGGCAGTCCCACTGAGGATCGTGGGCTGTGTGGATGAGCAAGAAACATCACTTTTCTTTTTTAAAAAAGAGACATGAAGAGATGGGAATTGGAATATGACAAGAGATAGCGAGAAAGCCCTGTGTACGGTTTCAGTTGTGAAGTTAAAAACTAGATAAAACCAATGCATTCTGGGAGATGTCCCAAAGATAAGCATGATCGCCTAGCATGTGTGAGGCCCCAGCTTCCATTCCCCTGTGCTCTCCCCATGAGAATCAGTAAGTTCTTACTTAGTAAAAGATGACTTACAAAGACTGATGGCAAAACGAGAACCATCCTGGGATTGTTTTAAAGTCTGACACTTCCCACAGAGAAAGCCTCAGATAATCTCAACCCTTCAAAAGGGCCAGCCACTCCCACTCTGTAAAAATAATCTTAGAAAAAAAGAAGGTACATTCTGCAATCATTTTCCCTGGGGTAGAAAGGCTTTAACACCAAGCTGGGCGGTGGTGGTGCACGCCTTTAATCCAAGCACAAGGGAGGCAGAGGCAGGTGGATTTCTGAGTTTGAGGCCAGCTTGGTCTACAGAGTGAGTTCCCGGACAGCCAGGGCTACACAGAGAAACCTTGTCTCAAAAAACAAAACTAACTACCTACCTACCTAGCTAAGCTTTGCCTCTCCCCTACCTGCAACCTGAAAGAAATTATCAAAAAGCACACTGACCCAGGGTGGACTTACTACAGCGGCAACCAGCTCCAGGGTCAAGGTGTAGCCTGGGGATTCTCCCTTTACACAACCTTAAAGACCCTCAAGTCTCGGAAATTGGGGTTCAGATAGCCCATGCAGTTTCTTTACCAAACCGTACCTTCCCTGGCCCATGCTGGCCGGCATCCTCTTTCTGCCGGGGCAGCTCTGTCCACTGTCATTGGCTGCATCCTCAGACGCTGGGCTCCTGCTGGTCCCTTCCCTCCCTCAGGGGCCTGGTCCCAGAGGCTCTTGAATCTCTCCCCCTCTCCTTCTCTGAGCTACAAACTAGTTTGTATCCATTGCATAAAAAATATTCAAAAGCTATTTATTTCTCCTCTCTTCCTGTTCTAGACTAGGATGGACTGTCACCTGCAGTGCATTAGACCCACCATCTAAATGTCCCCATAGCACCCTGTCTAGGCCTTCTTGAGGATCAGAGTTTGTCTTTGTCAGCATGTATCTGGCTTCCTGCTCTATCACTGGGTAATAGCTGAATGACTTGATTGACAGCTCCTCTTTTTGCCTTGGTGAACACGCGCCACCAGGTGACTGCTGCTCTCAAGTCTTTATTTCCTTATTTCATTGGATCCTTCCCTTTAATTACCCCCTTTTAAAAATAGTTTTGGTAACTTGGTTCACATACATCCTAGTCACTTGGTTAGTTTGAAGCTAGGCCCAACTTTCTTAATGATTTGCTATATAACTAGGGATCGTGTTGAAATTGACAGTTTGAAGCCACTTTCGTAGGCTGGCAATGTATCTCAGCAGTTGAGTCCGTGCCTATGACATCTTATGCTCAATTTCTAGAACTTTGAAAAAAAAAAAACCAAAACGATGGAGAACACACATGCGTGCACACTCCCCCACATTTTTGCATATAGTTAGGTCAGTTAATCATTCCTCCAACAGATGTACTCCATGTGTCATGCCAACTGATCTTCAGAATGAACCTCATTTCACACACACACACACACGCACGCACACACACGCACAGAGAGAGAGAAAGAGACAGAGAGACAGAGACAGGAGACAGAGGAGAGAGAGAGGGAGAGAGGGAGGGAGGGAAAAAGAGACAGACAGAGACACAGAGAGAGACAGAGAGAGGAAGGAGGAGGCAGGGGGAGGATGAAAGGGAGGGAGCAAGACAGAGACACACAGAGGCAGACAGAGACAGAAGGGAGGGAGGGAGGGAGGGAAGGAAAAGGAGAGAGACAGGGACAGAGAGGAGGAGGAAGGGAGGGAGGGAGGAAGAGAGAGATCAGCTAAAATACCTGTTAGTTCCAGAGAACTTAGGTATGACCTTTTCTTTCTCCCCTTCTCCACCTCTGCCTGTCCCCTCTCTTCCTGGGAGGGGTCAGAAATCCTGGAAATTTGTATGAGGAAGAACTAGGAAAAGAACACAAAGTCTTCCCCAACCTTCAGAGCCTGTTCAAACTGCAGTAGGAAAGGGCGAGGAAATCCCAATCGTTATGTGGCCCCACGGTTTGCAGTCATCACGGTCAACTAAACTAAGACTTCAAGGTTCTAGTTTAAAATCACACAAGACTGTTGATTACCTATGAGTAACTAGAGAAGCATATCATAAACAAGAGTCCCAGCTAATTCAATTTCCTGCACTTGAGATTCTAAGAGAAAAGAAGATTCACAGAGCACGCATGCACTTCAGTGCACTAGTATGAACGAACCTCAGATAAAAGAATTAAAAACAAAACCTAAACAAACAAGAGTTTCTTGGCACCACGGCACCTGCCTATAGTCCTAGCTGCTGGAAGTGGAGGCACAGGATGATTAATAGCAGGCTAGCCTGGACTACATAGCTTGACCCTGACTCAAAGAATCAAATCAAAGAAAGAATAAAAACCCACAAGTGGGTGCTAAAATTTAAACTGACAAAAGGTATAAATCAGCACTAATGAATGGCTGACATACCTGGACATGGCTGCTGTTAAATACACCTGGTGTGTGTGTGTGGGTGTTTGTTTGTGTGTGTGTGTGTGTGTGCGCGCGCGCGCGTGTCCGTGCTCTTAACCACTGAGCCATCTCTCCAGTACGAGAAATGTGGCAGTTTCTCACATCAGGCTTTTGTTTATTTATCTCTGAGGTCATGAAAGGTCTTTTAAAGTTTCTTCTAGATCTAGGACTTTTACAAGTTTTGTTTTATATATTCAGTTCTTCATCCAGATTCAGCTTGTACTAAAGTCCCACATCCAAGCGCCTCCATCCTCCTCTTCCTTGGCTAAGTATTTTTTCTCTTTCCTTCCGCGTCTTCGTTCCAGACAAACGACAGGTAATACTGATGCGTGTGTTCTGTGCTCACTCCTGGTCCTGGGTGGACGCATTGAGGGAGACTCCACGGATCCTACAGGTTTCCGGATCACGCGGGAGCCTGACGGCAGGGGGCGCTGTGGGGAGCTGCGCCGGGCACGTTGGGCTCTCTGGCGCGTCGTCTCGCCTCCTCCGCGGCTTCCGGCACTGCTGGCGCGCGCTGCCATGGACCGTAACCCGTCTCCGCCGCCGCCTAACTGTGATCAGGAGGATGAAGAGGACTTGGGTGGGGGAGACCGCATCGGGAGCACGGTCTACAGCAAGCACTGGCTCTTCGGCGTCCTCAGCGGGCTCATCCAGGTGCGGAGACTCGCGTAGGCGCCCTCCGAATCAAGGGAGTGGATGGGATGCTGGAGGCTCGCGGGTGCCGATTTACTAACTTGCCAGAACTACACCGCGCACGTACTTTACTCGGCTTTTACTTCCTAACCCCATTGTCACTTAGGAAGTCGAGACCCTACCATTCGTGTTTTGTCGGCTCTTGTTCTAGTGCAATGCATAGTTTGGAGTCAGACAGCACTGATCTCCAAGACGCGAGTTTATCCCATGCTGGAAGCATGACTCCTTAACCCAGATCTTCGATTTTTTTTCATAGTTTCTATAAAACAAGATAACCAGTATTATCGTAGACCAGATTTTGTATAGCTTGGGAGTATAATGAGGCTGTCAATAGATGTGAGTTTTCTGCCTTTTGCTGTCCGTTCCCCCAATTTCTGTTTTCTCTGAGCCATTTTCTACGTTGCCAAAACAATCTTCCTTTTTTAATATTTTTAAAGATTGTTCTTGTTACTCATAGGAGGGAATTTTCTGTTTCCTAACTGGAGAATCTAAGGCTGGTTGTACCCTCTTCAGCCGTATTACCATACATTGTATTCCATCAGTCATAGACTGTTGGCCATCTCCGAACATGTGCTATGTTTTCTGAACACTTGTAGTCACCTCCGAATTCGCACCTCATTTCCCCAGGACAGAGTCCCATCCGTCCCATAAGATTTAGTTTTCTTCTTTTAAGAGAACTGTCTGTCTTCTCCCAGGAATAGGTCATTGGTCCCTAATTTTTTCTACTATAGTTCTTTCACCAGTTCAGCTCAGTCAGCCTTTTTCTATTGTGACTGTCAGGTTACATGTCTTTCCTACATTAATCCTAATTCGTTTGAAACCAAAGGGTTTTATTGTTCTCGTTTTTTTCTGCTACAGTGCCTACAGACAATATTTACTTGAAGAGTATTTAATTTGTAGATCTATTCAAGGCTGTGGAGAGTTTTTGGGGCCACTTGGCAGGAATCTGACATTGGGCCAGGACAAGGAAGTGAGCTTCAGGCAGGAATTTGACATTGGGCCATGACATGGTAGTAAGTTTAGGCAGGAATCTAATTTTAGGCTAGAACAAAGAAGTAGGCTTCAGGCATGAATATGACTTTGGGCTAGGACAGGGAAGTAGGCTTGGTTGTTCTGATAAGCCCTTTGAAACATCGGGCATGGGAGGGAGTAATCACAGAATTTTGTTTATTGCCTTGCTTGTTCCTTGACTATTTGTGTTCATTGTCTTCCTTGTTCCTCAACCTAGAACTGACCTAAATACTTGCATGTAAAAGCAGATTGGGAAAAAATAAACCTGCCTCAGCCTCAGAACTGGCTGGGGCCATGCTGCAGTGTTGTCTAATTGTCTTTTTCTTTTTAATCCTCGATCCTGCCCTGGAGAACCTGCTGGCTTGGTCACAAGGCATTAGTTTTTAGAGACTTTTGTCAGAGGAGGTACTTTTGAGATGCTAAGACTTCTAAGTGATAATATTTTACCTGAAGAACTATGAGTATTTTAACTGATCCTTTTTTCTTTATGTTTCTGAAGATTGTCACACCTGAGAGTGTCACATCTGGCTCAGATGATGAGGAAGAACAGGTGGAGCTTGCTGAAGAAATGGAGAATGAAATTTGCAGAGTCTGGGATATGTCCATGGATGAGGTATGCAGATAGAAGTGAAATTCTAAGCAGACTCAGCGTGAGGAGTGGTGAAGAGGCTGGAGAGATGGCTCAGTGGTTAGGATTGTCTGCCCTTCCAGAGATCCTGAGTTCAATTCCCAGCAGCCACATGGTGGCCCATAGCCATCTATACTGGAATTTGAGGTATACATGCAGATAGAACACTCATGTACATAAAATAAATAAATAATTAAAAAGGTTCATTTTTTCACTGTTTGCCGAGAGGCCTATTCAGTGATTGCAGTCTCTCCAGCTTGTGGTTCAGAGTATAAAGTCTCAGGAGCTATTAATGTTAAAATTGTGTCTTTAAACATATATACAGTTTCATCCTGTGGACATCATAGTGTATTTAACATAGATGTGAACTAAGACAGCTATGACATCACTAGGAAGGATAATTTCGTGGAGCTACTGACACACATAGATTTAGATTTGGTACCTTACATTGCTAGGTGAGATTCATCTCTCTGGGGTACATATGCACTCCTGTGTCACCTGTTTGGTGTGCCCCTTTAGGTGATATGGGTGGAACAAAAATCTGTTTGGAAGAAGTACCAGGCTGTTGTAGTTCCATTGCAGTCAGATATTTTGTTTTGTTGCCTCTTTAATCCCAGCACTCTGGAGGCAGAGGCAAGTGGATTTCTGAGTTCAAGGCCAGCCTAGTCTACAGAGTGAGTTCCAGGACAGCCAGGACTATACAGAGAAACTCTATCTTAAAAAACCAAAACCAAAACCAATCCCCCCTCCCCCTCTTCTATTAAGGATTTTGGAAATCTAACTCTAGATATTGTATGTATCTCAGTTTTAAGTTGTAAGTTTAAGTTTTTTTTTTTGTTGTTGTTTTTGTTTTTCAATTTTTCAAGACAGGATTTCTCTGTATAGCCTTGGCTGTCCTGGAACTCACTCTGTAGACCAGGCTGGCCTCGAACTCAGAAATCTGCCTGCCTCTGCCTCCCAAGTGCTGGGATTAAAGGCGTGCGCCACCACCTCACGGCTTAAGTTCTTTTTTTAAAAAATATTATATATGAATACTCTATCTTCATGTACCCCTGAATGTTCAAAGAGGGCATCATGTCCCATTACAGATGGTTGTGAGCCACTATGTAGTTGCTGGGAATTGAACTCATGACCTCTGGAAGAGCAGACAGTACTTTTATCCACTGAGCCATCTCTCCAGCCCAAGTTTTAAGTTCTTACAGGGTAAGACTTAGGAGTTGACTCTTTCCCCACGCTTATACTCCTTTCTCTCCCCCAGCTTCTAACAGTGAGTGAATGTATTTGAATAAGTCAGTGAGAATTCTAGGTGGACAGAGAAAAAAACCATTTAGGCTGATCTATTCAGTACAGAATAAAAGGAGACCATTGTCTGGTGCATCAAAGTCAGGTTTCACTTGGTTTATGGGATTATTCCACTGTCCTAGGACCGGGTACCACAAAGGCTCCTATGTTACTTTTGGCTTTTTTTGTACAGTTCCTGACCTTAGATTTTTCCGTTTTGGAGGAAAGGAAGTCAGCATGAAATTAGACTTTTAGGATTGTCTAACTGTGTGGCTTGAAGAACAGGATTCAGCATCAAGTTTGGTAATCATTTTTCTTTGTAGGATGTGGCTTTATTTCTCCAAGAATTTAAAGCTCCTGACATATTCATGGGAGTGCTAGCCAAATCCAGGTGTCCCCGATTAAGAGTAAGTATATAGAATTCTTTTCTCTTGCTTTGCTTACTAGCTATGAGCCAGTAAATCAGTGTACCAGTACTTACTGAACAATCTTAGGTACCGCACTCCTTGCAATGGCTAGATCTGTGGAATTTAGATTTGGACTAGATGAGGGCAATCAATGCTTTGATTTAACAGCCGTGGAAAAATGACAGGCAGCGCCACGCACAGCGTGCTAGGCTGCTAAGGGACAGTGTGAGCACTGACCTGTTATTTATGTCTCAGTTTGTTGTTCCTTTCATTCACAAGCTCTCCACTGTCTAAAAACATCCTAAGGTTGCTGTCACTCAGGACTTCCACTGTCTGATTGTGAGAACTTTCTGCATGCTCTTCCTGGTCCAAGGTTGCTGCATCCTCTCTCACCAGCATGGTGCCGGTGCTGTCCTTCCCTTTCCTTCTCTTTTCTGTCTGCGTCAATAACTCAATGTGGCACTTTTCTGCCTTCCCAAATAAGTTCTTTGTGGTTATTGCTGAGAGCAAGCTCCCAGGAACAACAGGTGGAGCTATGTGAGCAGTCTAGTGTTCCGAGATTTCCTGTCGTCTACATCTCTGTGCGGTGTGCACGATGCATGATTCCCAATGTGTATTGCTCCTGTGAGACACACTTCATAGATGAAAGAGTCTTGGAGACTGTCCAAGTCTCACAGCTTGTTAAAGACAAGCTGGGGTTTTAACCTAAGCCCAACTCCAGGATAACTCTATTGTTGCTTCTTTTTCTTTGAGATAAAGTGTAAAATTCCATAGGGAATAAGTTGAAGTAAGATTTTTTTTTTTTGGTTTTTTGAGACAGGGTTTCTCTGTGTATCCTGGGCTGTCCTGGAACTCACTCTGTAGACCACGCTGGCCTCGAACTCAGAAATCCACCTGCCTCTGCCTCCCAAGTGCTGGGATTAAAGGCGTGCGCCACCTCCGCCCGAAGATTTTTTTTTTAAAGAAGATTTATACATTTATGTATAGGGGTGCTTTGTCTACACGTATGTCTGCACACCAGAAGAGGGCACCAGATCTCATTATAGATGGTGTGAACTACCAAGTGAGTGCTGAGAATTGAGCTCTGGACCTCTGGAAGAGCAGCCAGTGCTCTTAACCACTGAGCCGTCTCTCCAGCAGTTTGAATAAGAGTTTTATTTAGTGGAATGCTCTGCCCATAATTGGATCCTTACATTGACTTGAAGTGTTGGCAATTTTGTGGGGTTGTCTCCTGGATTTTACTATTTGAAATGTGTTAAGTCGTCATCAGTTCAGGAATCAGCCACGCTGTTGTAAATGTGTCCTCATCACAAGTCTGCTAAAGCAGGTTCTCAGCCTGTCTGGATGGTGGAATCACTAGACCACCAGGCTTACATTTGCACATCCCAGATCATGGTACTGAGCCCATCTCAGGAGTGTTTGATCCAGCTAGTCGAGGCAGGATCCAGGGTGTCCCCCTGTGTCCCCTGTGCTATCAGTGCTTTAGACCAGGGTCATACTCTTTTCAAAAGCTTTGTCCTACAGGACCTTCAAAAGTCAGGCCACATCTCCACGTGGAATTCCAGGCAGTGTTTGACATCTGCTGGGGATTCTCATGAGGAGCCCAGTCAGGAGGTTGTGCTTTGGCAGAAAGCTCACTCATTCTCTCTGTTGATAAGAGAATGTGTGTTTTCTGCCCCAACACTCTTGACCTTTTCCCAAAGTTTGATCCACCTGCGTTTTACTAGAACTCTCTTTAGTCCCTCTCACACTTTCGTCAGCTTTTCCCCCTTCCTGTTTCTTCCTGTCTCTGAGTGGACTCTGTCCAAGTGCAGACCCTGCTTTACAGTCATTTCTGTAGTGAGACCCTGTGCTGTTACTATACAGGGTTATCTCAGCCTTCAAAGCTGGGTTACAGCACGTGCCGCCACAGCCAGCTTAGCTCTGTGATTCTCACTCTCAGAGGTTATAGCTCTCTTCCAGTGATGCTGCAAAGCCCTGACTGCCTTTTGGTAACTGGGGCAACATCCAGCTTTGTTCAGGAATTTTTGACCTGCATGCTGATTTTCTAATCCCATGTTTTCCGTTCTAATTCAGTGATTATCACACTGAGCAGTGTGCCCATGGTAAACACTAGCTCCAGAGGCTTTACTCTGGAGATTCTGATTGAGTGGAGTTGATGGGACTTGAAAAGTGTTGACAAACTCCCTAAGTTGTATCCCAGCAAGTGTGGAAACCCTGTATGTACTGTGTGAATGCGCTTTCGCTTTCCTTTTTTCTATAGGTGTGACCAATACCTGTGGGAAATCGAGGTAATTTCAAACCTAGGAGCCAAGCCTTACGTTCTCTCTTCACCTTCCAACGGACTATTGGTCAAACTTTTGAGTCTTTGTCTCCATGCTTTTCCATGTGTGTCACCCCCACCTCATTGGTAGTAGTTCTGTCTTCTTGGGCTGAGCATCCTGGTACCTAACATCCAGGCTCTGGATCACTGCAGCTTCCCAGTTGGAGATCTTGGGCAGGTTGCTTGACTTTCCTGGGCTCTAGTTTCCTCATTTGAAAAGTGAGGACAGTACAGTCCCCATTGTGTACTTACTGTGTGAAATGATACACGACAACATGGTTCAGTGTTGTTCCCTCCTTGAGAACCTTCATGGCTCCAGACACTATCCCGTATTAAGTCTAAACTCTTGAGCATGACGGTCAGATGCTCCTAGCCCTGCTCCTTTTCCTCTCTTACATTTGCTTGGGTTTCCTGCTGTTCTCTCCATTAATCATCTGTGTAAAAATCCTTTCTGCCATAACATTTCCTCATCTGTAACTTCTGCCTTCCGACTTCCTGTGTGCCTTTTGTTCCTTCTCAACTTAGTGAGGATGCTGGCAGTACACTTTCATATTCTGCCTCCCCACTCCTTCCCCTCAAACTTGGTGCAGTAAAAGGTTTTGTTCAAGTTGTTATTCTTTGTGGTTTTTACCTTACAGCCATTGTAACCTGTGAAATTTGATTTGACAGGAAATCTGTGTGGGAATTTTAGGGAATATGGCTTGTTTCCGGGAGATATGTGTGTCCATCGGCAAGTCCGAGGATTGTGGGTAAGTCCTACTATCCAATTGCTGTATTTCTCAGGATGGGTTCTAAGTTTCTACCCCAAGGGAATCCTGGTCTCTAGGAGAGGTGGAAGTGTGGAGTGCTCCTGTCTCAGGAGCACCTGGTGTCGATGAGGCTGAGGCTTCTGTGAGCTGTGAACATGACTCAGGGCAGAGCCTGTGCATCCATGGGAAAAGGCATGAGTCACCAGAGCAAGTGGGCTAGCCGAGGAGTATGGAGAGCCTGATGTGGAACTGGAAGCAGCTGAGCTGGGGGCAGCTGGCCAGAATCCAGAACAGTGTAAGCATAGAGAATCCAAGGACTCAGAACTAGTCTGGGAAACTCAATAGCTGAAGTGTTGCTCTGTGAACTTTGACTCAGATCGGTGGGTGGGCCTTGCTCATAGACCAGAAGATAAAGGGTCACCTCTGGAATTAAAAGGTTTAAGCCTGGAGGCTATTTCTCCTCTACAAGCCAGGAAGGTTTGGGCAGAGGGCTTTTTAGTAGTGGAGTCTCGCTCAGGTGGTTACCACAGACCTGAGATCACTATGCACTCACATGATAAATTTAATGGGTATATTTACTTTCATGTTGATGGTTCATGGCTGTTACTGAGGTTCTTAATGAAGTCTGTGTCCAGTGTAAGTTAAAGCTATTGCCCTAGACAGTTCTGGTCATAGGGTTTATCCCTGTTGTCAAGTACCTGGGCCTTCTGAATTGTTTTTGTTATGTTCACACACAAGATACACCATGATGAATTGAAGAGTGAGTGAACGGTGATTTTTGTCTATTGAAAACAGATAAAAAGATTGCATAGATAACTGAAAGATATTTTAAGGAAAAATCATAAAGTTCTTTTACATCAAATTAGATGGAAAATGAGAGCTGTATTAGCAGAACTGTAGAGAGCGAGGAGGTGACTGCTGAGAAGTCGGGGTCACCTGGGAGAGAGGGGACTGCGATTTGGAACAGAACGGAATGGGGGCTGCAGATGGGCAGCTCTGTGTCATTCCTTAGAAACATGAGTGCTTGCTCTAAAAGAGAGTTCTCAACCTGTGGGTCATGACCCCTTTGGGGTCACATATCAGATATTTACATTATGATTCATAACAGTAACGAGTACAGTTATGAAGTAGTAAAAACATCTATGAAGTAACAGCAAAATAATTGTATGGTTGGGGATGGGGTCACCACAACATGAAGAACTGTCCCAAAGGGTCGCAGCATTAGGAAGCTTGAGACCCACTGCTTGAGACGAAGCTCAAGATTCCTCTGCATCTCGATGGGGTTTTCTGCACTTAGACTTTGTCTTACAATTTTAAAAATGTTTAAATGAAATGAAAAGTGGTATTTGCTGTGCGATGTGTGAAGCCCGAGCTCTCTGTGTCTCTGCAGGCAGGTGCTGCTGCAGTGCTTGTGTGACTCAGACCCACCCACCCTGCTGGAAACCTGCAGGTAAGTGTTTCTCATGGTAGGACCTGGGGAGGCAGGGGGAAGTCTCCACTCTTGTGGCCTTAACTATTTTCCATGTCGATACTGAGCTCACGTTTGTCACATAGGTTGTTGCTTACTTGCCTTTCCCAGACAGAAGTGGCCAGCGTCTGGGTTAGAAGGATCCGGGAACACCCAACTTTTTACGCTAACGTTTGCTTCATTATGTCGAGTTCAACAAATGGTAAGTCACCATGTAGCCTAGGGAGGAAGAGTAGAGCACGCCATTAGGAAACTACTGAAGAAGACGTCTCACTTTTTAAATCTTGTATGTCAGTTTATGTTTTCGTTTTAAAAATTTTTTTTTTTTTAAAAAAAATTGTTTGCCTGCATGTGCATCTGTGTATCTCTTGCATGCTGTTGTGTGTCTGCTGCCCACAGAGGCCAGAAGAGGGTGTCAGATCCCCTGGGACTGGAATTATTGACAGTTGTGAGCTGCTTGCTGTGTGGGTGCTGGGAATCAAACCTGGGTGTGCTGGAGGAGCAGCTGGTGCTCTTAATGGCTGAGCCATCTCTCCAGCCCCAGGAAGCCACTTTGCATTGCAGGAGGTTTAAATAGGCTCCTGGAGATACCCAGGGAGGAAGTAAAACCTCTGCAGATTTGCCTCTGGGAGCAGCATGAGGAGTTGTACTTCTTGGGTTCTCACTTGAACACCTGTCTCTTCTGCAGTTGACTTGCTGGTGAAGGCCGGGGAGGTTGTGGACAAACTCTTCGACTTAGATGAAAAACTCATGCTGGAGTGGATTAGAAAAGGGGCTGCCCGGCTTCCGGACCAACCCCAGGAGGACTCTGAAGAGCAGCCAGTGTTTTCCATTGTACCCTGTATACTGGAAGCTGCCAAACAAGTGCGGTAGGTGAACTCTTGTACAGAATGTTGTAGGAAAACCCAGTTGTTAAAAACACCCTTAGATGGAAGAGACTTAGTTTCATTCAGTATGCAGGTTCTCTCATGGGTTTGTGGTGGCAGAATGATTTCTCTGCAAGAATCCTGTGTTGAAAGCATTTGATCCGGTGTGGCTTGCTCATAGGTGTGTTGTCAGTGTTCTTAGTTACTGGAGTCAACCAGAGAGAGAGACACTGTGGGATGGATTTAGAGAAATCCTTCAGAAGAGCAACTCCACAAACCTAAGACAACAGTCACTGACTAATTACAAAGGGCTGCTTCAAAACCTAGGTGCCATCCCATGGGGATTCGTGCCAGATACAGTGGCGCTGTTAAAATTCTGCTGCAGTGTTTAGCTTGCTGTGGCTACCAACAGCAATTTTATGTATTTTAAATATTCAAGGAGAAAAGTTTTCTTGTTTTATTTTATGTCACACATGAAACAGCCCCATTGAGCACACTTGTTTTCTCCCTGCTTCCTCTTTGCATCTGTACACCTGTCTGCATAGGTGGGTGACTCGGGGGCTTCAGTGTCTTGTCATGAGAGGCAGGAGTTTGGGGTTTGTTTAAACAATTTATTAAATTGCTACATTATTAACACTTGAATTATCTGCTTAGTTGTTAGTATAGTTTCAGAACTTACTAGAGTATATTAAAAGCTGTTAATTTTATATCTCTTATCAAATGAAGTTTAAAACACACACACACACACACACACACACACACACCTGTTTCTTCAGTATTCCTACTGTGTGAATTGTGCTGCTGTCATCTTGTTTGTGGAATGGGAGAGAACTGGGAAGTCCTTACTTACTCTTCCCTGTCTGCTCTCCTCAGTCAGCTTCTGAGCCATGCTTCTGGCTCCCAGGCTCGTTCTCGTTCTCACTGGCTTAGGCGAGTGCCACACTCCTACCTTCTGAACTGCCTGGCTTGCCTCTTCCAAGACTCGGCCTTACAGCTGCTTTTGCGGAGTGCACACCTGTCTTATTTCATGCAGTGGGCTCTTCAGTCGCCTTAGGAAATGATCCAGATTTGCAAGGCTGGCACACAAGCTTTTCATAGAAGCCCCTAAAGTCTGTCCATCTGTGGTCTTGCTTCAGCCAAGTAAAGTTCCATTCTTCAGATGGACCAGGCCCTTTTGCCTCCAAGCCTTTGCTCAGGGTGCCTCTCGCCCATGCCTCAAACACCCACTCTTCAGATTCCTGTGGAAACACCATTTCTCTTAAGATCTCTTCCCTGACTAAATTTTTATGTGGTCTTTTAGTGCCTGGGCCCTCTAGTGTTAAATTCATTTCATTTTTTAAGTAACTACCCTTTTAATTAGCTTCTTTCCTCCCAGACCCGTATACTTTGTGAAGGTAGATGTAGTATCTTAACACCATCTGTCTTCCTGGCCCCTGGCATTAAGTGCCCCAAATGACAGGTATTTTCGTCAACACAGCTGCACCAGTGCTTGCTCACTCTCTTCACTTAGCCGTCTGGTTGAAGAAGCAGCATTTTGAGTTCTAATAATACAAAGTATGGAGCAAAAAGAATTAGATTTGTATGGTTCCAGTGTTCTCAGCGAGGGAGCTGGGATGATGTGTGAAGGCTGCAGCATCAGTACCATGGAGGCTGCAGCATCAGTACCATGGAGGCTGCAGCATCAGTACTGTAGAGGCTGCAGCATCAGTACCATGGAGGCTGTAGCATCAGTACCATGGAGGCTGCAGCATCAGTACCATGGAGGCTGCAGCATCAGTACCATGGAAATGTCAGTATCACACATATGTACATTCATGCACTCATACATTCATGCACTCATTCATGCACTTCCCATATACATTCACACACTTGTTTCCACACATACACTCATACGTACACACTCACACATTTACTCACGAGTGCTTTTGCTGTTTCTGTCTGCTCAGTTCTGAAAACCTGGAAGGGCTGGATGTCTACATGCACATCTTACAGCTGCTCACCACGGTGGACGATGGAGTCCACGCGATCGGTAAGGTGGCTTCTTGGAGCCCACTGGAGTCGCTCACTTAAGTGTTCACTGGCTTTAAATTACTACTGTTTAAAAATATTTCTTAAGTGCAGTGTCCTGATACTGGGAAAGACACGTGGAGTTTACTTTTTGACCTGGTGTGCCATGAATTCTGCCGGCCTGATGACCCGCCCATCATACTGCAGGAACAGAAGACAGTGCTAGCCTCTGTCTTCTCAGTGCTGTCTGCCATCAGTGCCTCACGGGCCGAACAGGAGCACCTGAAGCTAGAAGAAGGCAAGTGTAGTGTCTAATCACCTCATTAGATTGGCACCCACCAGATCATAAGTGCCAGGCCGGTGTGTGCTCATCACTGGGTTTCTCTTTCACTTTTTCTCCATTTAAAAAGAAAATACCTTTATTCAGTACCCTAGTCACATAAAATATTAGATACAAAACATCTCATAATGTTTATAAAGGCACTGAGGAGAGACTCGGGGTGCAGCTCTATCTGGGTGCTTGCTTAGTATGAATACGTTCCTCGTTCAGTCCCCAGCACCAAAAAGAAAGCAGCACCAAACAGCGTGGCTCCATCAGGAGGTACCACCCTGCTTTATCATGAATGCTTCCTGAAGTCCTCTGTATTTTACTAATTCCACTGCTGTGTTCACAGATCAGCAGCACCTAGTGAGGACAGTGTGTCTTCAGTCTGATGTCTCCCAAGTGTTTCACCGCTTTGACTTGTTTAGTGCTGAGTCAGGTTGAAGAGTTCACAGCCCCAGTGCCTGCTGACGCTTCCATTGGGGCTGTGGTGAGCATGCGCCGTGTCGAGGGTGCACTGTGCAGGTCTGCCCACCTCAGGAGCGGTTTCGTGCTTCTCAGCTTATGTATTCTGTTTATTCCTAGACATTTTCTCTTTGGATTCTCTGTCACATACTTTCTTCTACTGCCTCTTGTTGGGCTTTATGAAGGCTGTTGATTTGTATGTTAATTTTGATTCCAGCACTTTTACTGACTTGCCTGTAGTTGCTGTACCCAGATGTAGGTGGACATCCTGTCACTGAGCTGGATCCACTTCTCACTGTCTTATTGACTGTGTGTGTGTGTGTGTGTGTGTGTGTGTGTGTGTGTGTGTGCGCGTGCATGTGTGTCTGTGGAAGGCAGAAGAAAGTGTTGGATCTTCTGGGAAAGGCTTATGAGCCATCATGGGGGAGCTGGGGTTCTAACCAGGTTCCTCTGGAAGAGCAGTCAGTGTTCTTAACCACTGAGCCATCTCTCCAGCCTTTGTCTTATTGTTTTTAGTAATAGGTCCGATAATAATCTTGAACTTTATCTGATATTAAGTTACATGTACTTTGTCATTTTTCTGAGTCTGATTTCTTTTTTCTTATCTAAGTGGGTTGCCTAGTGTCTGGTGTTTCAAATACCTGGCGGAAAGCCCTCCTTCTCTTTTGACTCTATAGGTCAAGAACTTCACCACTTAGTGTTACTGGGCATAAGGTGATTGTTTTTTTCCATTAAAGGATGTTTTGAAATCTTGCTGTTTTAAGTTATTTTTTAATAAGTAAGCACTGTTTCTATATTTAAGGAGAGGTTACTGGTAAGTTATTTCTCTGCCAGTGAAATGCAGTGAAAAGCCAGATTAGAGTATATTACATGTTGGTGTATTGGGAAGCTGCTCTCTGACGAGTTCACTGGCCCCAAAGAAGTCACCATGGGGGAAGAGAGGTGGTGGGAGGGGGAAGAGAAAGAGAGAAAGGGTGGGCATGTAGAGAGAGAAGGGAAGGAGAAAAGAGACAGAGAGGGGGACCAAAATGTCTGGCTTATATCGAGTGGAGCCTCCAGGGGAAGGGCAGCCTAGCCCCTGGGCTGGAAAGTTCAAGGTTGTGGGCAGAGTGCCAGGTAGGGACTGAGGGATAATGGGAGGAGCTGGAGGCCTGGTCTGCTTTGGTGCAAGGTGTGCACCTCAGTCCCCTGTTTGAGGGTCTGAAACCAGTTACCTCGCTGACAAGTGAACTGAACAGCCTGGGGGAGCTGGTGGAGGTCATCATGGGAAAGCTTGGGTGGAGTCACTGCACACGGAGACTAGCACGTGTAAAAGCACTGCACACTGTGTGTTGGAGGAGGAGCAGTGAAGCTCCGAACCGCTAGGGTGCCTTATGAGTGAAGGGAAGAAAAGTAGTGCAGCTGCCAGGAAGTAGAGTGCAGAGGGCCAGACTCTGCCGCGGGTCAGGCAGGGAGCCATGGAAGGCTCGAAGCACAGGTTAGGTATGGCTGGTTGTAGAAGGCCATGGGCTGATAAACATAGGGAGCCGTGGGTAACGAGGGAGAAGGGTGGCAGGCTGTGTGGCAGAAGGACAAGCAAGGCTGGAGCTCTGATCAAGGCAGAACAGTAGCAATGAGGGAGGGTACTACCAGACTGTTCACTTTAGGGAGAGGAAGAGTGATGGTTTCTGTGCGTGCGTGCGTGCGTGCGTGCGTGCGTGCGTGCGTGCGTGCGTGCGTGTGTAAGGGACAACTGGCTTTAAACATGCTGCCTATTGGTGTCCTGGTGGGGGTAGTGAGGGGCAGTTTCAGTCAGGAGCTGGGGAGGGGCCTGAGTATCAGTTCTTCAGTTGTTCATCTCCTAAACCTCGGATTTCCTAGACTTGCTCTGATGTGAAAAGCTGGGGAGTCCTTATCTCCTACTGCAGATGTGGTTATCTTCTCTCTGCTGTGCAGTTTGGCCAATGAGTGCTGCTGTGCTGGTGTGTGTGTGCATGTGTGTGTGTGCGCGTGCGTGTGCACATGCATGCCTGTGATCTTTCTGGTAGCACAATTTTTCTGTGTGAGACCTGCAACATCTCTTCTTGATGTCACAGGACATGGTGTTCCTACTGCGGGGACCTCTGTCCACAACTTTATCTAGTTTCTGTGTTTGGGCAGCACATGGACATACTTGTTAGCTCACTGTTACAGTTACCGCTCTCTTTACAGGCTTCAGGCCTTGCAGAGGAGCTCTGTGGACTTGGGGATTATTCTAGTTTTCCATGCTGCTGTAATATAGGACTGAGCAAAAGCACCTTGGATGTGGGGAAACAGTTTATTTGAGCTTACAGGTTACAGGCCATCATTGGTGGAAGTCAGAGCAGGAACTGGAAGCAGAAACCACTCTACCTACAGACCCTAAAGGATATGTAGCACTAGTTCAGTATGGATGGGTGGATGGGTGGATGGATGGATGGATGGATGGATGGACAAACGAGTGAATACGTAGCTGGCTGATTTCATCCCCTTGATTCCATGCAGGGGATCTTCCTCTAATTGACAGCTTAATTCGGGTGTTACAAAATATGGAACATTGTCAGAAGAAACCAGAGAACCCCTCAGAGTCTGATATAGAAGAGCCTGCGATCTGTGGTTCCACCCAAGATGACTTCCATATGAAGATCTTGAAGGACATTTCGTGTGAATTCCTTTCTAATCTTTTTCAGGTGTTAACAAAGGTAGGAGGAAGTATTGGTGGCTTCTTCAGCAAAATAAAGGTGTAGATTACTTGATGTCCTGAACTTGAAACCTTTAGGGAAGGAGTGGCTGTCCTGGGGTAGAACCAAATGCCCGTACCCTAGGAGAGATGGCCAGGCAAACGCTGGGCTGCTTGTTGCATCCTCAGTTCCACTGTTTTTTTTTTTTTTTTATGGCATTAAAAAATTTTTCCTCCTCCCTTCTCCTCTCCTGTCTTGTGTGATTCTGGGATTGGGACCTGAGTCTCCCTCTGAGCTGCAACCTCAGCCCATTTTTATTTTTTTGTTTTAAGTGTGGTGGGTTGCACATGTGTGGAAGTCAGAGGCCAGTTTGCAACAGTATATTCTTTCTTTCCACCATTATTTTTAATATATAAAAGTAGTATGATTATTTTACTCAGTTTGGGAAATTTTTATGTTATTATCTGTAGTTTAAAAATAACTGATACGGTTTTTGCACATGTTCACACATGTGCAATAAAAGGCATATGGACAGACTACATTACTAAAATCTATATGAATAATTTCTGATATGTGAAAATGTTGATTTTATTTGGCTCTTATTATGAATATTATAATTTTGTGTTAAATTCATCCGGTGAAATTTTGTGCCCTATTTTGATTTATATTTTTTGTTATTAGTGACCTGGATTATCTTTCCATATATTTGTATATGATTTGTGTTTTTTCTTTATAAAGATCTAATTTTTTAAAATTTTGTGTTTTGGGGAGCTAGTGAGGTGGCTTAGCAGTTAAGAGCACTAACTGTTCTTCCAGAGGTCCTGAGTTCTATTCCCAACAACCACATGGTGGCTCATAACCATCTATAAAGGGATCTGATGCCCTCTTCTGGCATGTAGGCGTACATACAGACAGCACTCCTACATTAAAAAAAATATACATAGCTGGGCAGTGGTGGTGCATGCCTTTAATCCCAGCACTTGGGAGTAAGAGGCAGGTGGATTTCTGAGTTTGAGGCCGGCCTGGTCTACAGAGTGAGTTCCAGGGCTACACAGAAAAATCCTGTCTCATGCATATATATATATATATATATATATATATATATACACACACACACACACACATACATAAATAAATTTAAATTTTTGTGGTTTTGTGGTGCTTAGAGTCAAACTCAGGCCTTTTGGATGCTTACCAGGTGCTGCACCGCTGAGCTACACTCTAGCCTGATGTATTCATTCACTTTGACTGTTTATTATTCCTGGGTAATACTTATGTCTTAGTCACTCCTGTATTGATGTGAGGAGACACCATGACCAAATCAACTCTTATAAAAGAAAGCATTTAATTGGGGGCTGGCTTACAGTTTCAGAGGCTTATTAGTCCAGAAGGAGCTGGCAGCAGGCGGGAGTGGAACTGGAGAAATGGCAGAGGGTTCTGTATCCTGATCTACAGGCGGAGAGAGTGAGACACTGAGCCTGGCGGGCTTCTGAGACCTCTAAGCCTCCCCACAGTGACACCCTTCCTCTAACAAGGCCACACCCACTCTAAGGCCACACCTCTTCGTCCTAATCCTTTCAAATAGTGCCACTCCCTGGTGACTAAGCATTCAAGTTTGTGGGCCTGTGGGGGCCATTCTTATTCAGACCACTACAACAGCTTTTTTATATTGCTTTCGGATACTTTTTAAAAAATTGTTTGTCATTGTTTTAAGTTTTGGGAGGAAAAGACAAACATGTTTCTTTGTCTTTTAAGTTATGGGAAGATAGCAAGAAAGTGAATTGATAAAAATACCCAAGGACACGTTCTGAAACTTCTTAGATACCACCTTCAGGGAATTTGAATTTAATCTTGAGAAAACCGAAGTGCTACTGAAATTTTTTTCTTTTTAAAGCAAGTGATAGGATCAGTTTGGAAAGATTCTTCCAAAAGCAGCAGGCATGAAGGAATAGAGATGAGATCTGGGGCCAGCCGGCCAGAAGGTTGGTGAGGGAGGGAGGCCTGGGGTGAGGTAAGGCTTCACAGAGACTCCAACAGTGTGTGGGGAGGAGTCAGCAGAAGAGCAGCACAGGTCTTAGCTGTGCCTCAGCTCTTGGCCCAGGCAGCAGGGTGAGCATGTCCCCATCACTGAGATTAGCTGTGTTGAGGTCACAGAAGGAACAGAGGGCGTTCAAAATGCTGATGAGACCAGCTGTGATTGTGTATACTGATGTTTATGTTTGCAGATACAGCGTTAGACATTTTCCTTTTCTGATACTAAATTTTTTTTTTGCTTGTCATAGGAAACCGTGGCTCAGGGACTGAAGGAGGGCCAGTTAAGTAAACAGAAATGTTCCTGTGCCTTTCGGAGCCTCCTGCCCCTCTACAGCCCTGTAGTGAGTATGATGAATTTACAGGGGGTTGATTCCATTGTCAAAAATGACAGTATACCTTCCAGGACTTAATGCCATGTGGGAGAGATGGCATGAGGGGATTTGACAGCAAGGGGGGTTATAATACAATGTCAGTGAGCTCCCTACAAGGAAGCAGCGGGAATCAGTGACAGCCGGGGGTGACAGGAGCTGGCTGAGGTTGTCACCTGGGGGAAGTCTCTTGGCTGACACTCGTTTTTATATTGAGGTATTTGGAAGTGTCAGGAGAACATTTTCATAGGTAACCATCAGTGTCTTTAAAAACCGCCTTTTCCTGTGCTGTAAACATTGGTTCTTTGTGTGGCTCACAGGTGGACGACTTCATTAAAGTCGTACGTGAGGTTGATGAGGCTCTTGCTGACGACCTAGAAGGCAGCTTCCCAAGTGTGAAGGCACAGACTTAAGGCCCAAGTTGGAGCTTCTGCTGTCCAAGGAATAAACTTGTGTTTTCTATGGTGTGAAGTTGGCATCTGGATGATGGTTTAAATGAACATTGTATCAGACTTTGATTTTGTAGTCTGCCCCATGCCCATCTCCTCCCACTTGTATTTGTACTAGACACTGGTTTTACCACTGTCACCTCCCTCCCCTCCACATTGAGCATATGTTACTGATGTCTGGTTGAGGAAGAGGAAATCCAAGCTTCTTGTTGTAGTTAAGAGACATCATGACCATGACAACTCTTATAAAGGACAACGTTTAATTGAGGCTGGCTTACAGGTTCATTATCATCAAGGAGGGAAACAGCTGGAGAAGGAGCTGAGAGTTCTACATCTTGATTTGCAGGCAGCAGAAGGGGACTGGATCTCACACTGGGTGAAGCTTGAGCATAGGACACCTCAAAGCCTCCCCACAGTAACACTCTTCTTCCAACAAGGCCACACCTACGCCAATAAGCCCACACCTCCTAATAGTGCCACTCCCCATGGGCCATGCATTCAAACACATGAGTCTATAGGAGCCATCGCCATACTTGTCAAAGCAAAGGTTCTTTTTCCAATATTGAGTTGTAAGGATTGTCTTCATAACCTTTAATGGGGCTTTTATATGGGAACTTTGTATCCATTATAAGTACATTTAGTTGTAGTGATGGAAACCCCTCATATAGTAGTGTCTTCAGTATCCTTGTGTATCTCATGCAATACATACAAAGACCAGAGCAGACTGGGGAACTGCCTGTCTCCTTTCCCTGTCCCAGTGGCCACCATGCAGACCTTTGCACACACACTTACTTGTAACAGTGAGGCCTGTGCTGTGTCTTCCATCCGCATTCAGGGGTGAAAAGAAAGAGGCAAAGGGATGCTCTAGGAAGTTCTGCCAGCCTTCCCTGACCTCTGTTCTGCCCACTCTCCATAAGAGGGAAGGTGTGACCGGCTTGGAGAATCAGCCAGTTAGCACACTGTAACTGCTCTGAGTATCAGTTGTGTGGACTCCTCCAGATTGTCAGCAGCAACCTGGAAGCGGTACTTACTTTGCCGTGGTTCCACTTGCACTACCCTGCTTCACAGACGGAAGTAGAGACGCTGGCGTTCGGTGTGAATGTGTTGGCGAGACTTTGTTTTCAGCCTGAGTCTGGCGATTGTGCTTCAGAACATGATTTGCTTGAGAAGATTTTAAGATTGAGGCACTGCCATAGCCTCTCTACTCTGTGACTCCGTGGTGCTTCCTTGCTGTCCCCAGTTCTTGATGAGGATATCCGTGGGACCATTCAGGCACTTAGCATTCAGTCTGCATTGCTTCAAATACCAACCAGCGTTCTTACTCGTTTTAAAGGCCAGCCTTATAAACCCATTCCAATTCTCCAGAATCTTTTAACTTAAGGGACTGGTCTTCATTTATACTTTTCCTTAAAGGATTTTTATTGATGAAACATAAAGATACAGTATTGGGGGTATAAGAACTTATTTTCCAGTCTGGTGATGTGTTTGTTGCCGCTGAAAAGGATTGGAGAACACAGGTGGATGCCCACACTTGACCTGGCTGTCGGATTTACCTTACATCTTCCTGTCCTCGGGGGTAACTGCAATGCTAGACTGTAAGGTTACATGAGTATAGTTAGGGACCAGCTCACATATGTGCCACGCTGGATGGGAATTCCGAGTTCTGTCTCCTCTGTGACTGTTGAAGCCACTAATGCATAGACGAGGTGTTCTCTCATGTAGAAGATGAAGCATGCGGCACACGGAACAGCACTTGGATCTGTTGCTTTTGCTTACCCTTGTGCGTGCATGTTTCATGTTGCTTTTATGAGAACACAAGGACTTCTGAGGGTGAGGCTGCCCCTCAGAGGAGAGTACAGAGGGAGAGAAAAAGCATGTGGTTTTAAGAGGCTGACAGGCTGTTTTCTGCTTCTCGATTCGGGATGGCCCCTTACTGTTAACTTGGTTACTTCCAGGCACCACGAATAGGTTTGATGTACATGAAAACATTCTTAATCTGTAAATCAGAGTACTGCAAAAGAAAACATGGTCAGTGGTAAAACTTGAGTGCTATGTGATTCGGGGACGTGACACTCCAATGTAGCGCTTGACTCCACGGCGGTCATCTTTAAGGATGGCACTCTGTAAGGGTAACTATGAAACTGGGGCGTTCCTGTGCTCCGTGCAGGTGTGGGAGGGAGGAAAATGACAAGAGGAACAAGAATTAGCAAATGTGCATCTTGATACCTGAATTTCAGTTCAGTTTCTGAGGAATCTGATCATCTCAGAAGAGACATTGTCTTGCTTTTTGTAAAGGAGATTCCGTACCTGACAGCTGAGGTACAGCTCCACTCTGGTGGGGTCTTTATTTCATTTCATGTCTTTGTGTGCTCTGACTCCTTAGATTTAAAAGGGATTTCCCTCCACCTTTAATTATTTCTTATTGCTTTAACTTTGGGTTACTGACCTTGAAAATGCTGGCATATAAATGGGGAAAGGTTGAGGAGCTACCCCTCAGCATATATACTTCTGATGAAGTGCTTGCAGAAGCCATCTTCAGACACTGAGAAATAACCCGTATCTGGGGCTGGGTACATCTTCAGTGAGCACCATTTTCTGTTCTGTAGAGCTGAGCTGTGTGTATGCCAGTAAAGAAGTCACTGAAGCAAAGGAACTGAGTGCGGCTAAGGCATGCTTCCTGCTCTAACTGGTATTTTTACCGGCTGCTCATTAGCCTAGTTCTTCAAAGGGCAGTTTTATACTGACATAGGGCTAAACCAACAGACATTTCAGCAAAAGGAAAATAGGTAGACATTTCTCTGAACTAGCCTTTTTCTATCTTTTTTGATGTTAGTCCAAGATGGTGAATAAATTGTTCCCTTGGGATTTACTCTAGGCCTGCCTGGCCCCAATTCCTGCCTCTTATCACCGTACAACACTGGCAGCCTATAGGTAGGCATGGATCAGATCTGGAGGGGTTTTTAAAGGTAGTTGCCTAGCCGTGTGTCTGTCTCTGTTGCAGAGCAGCCTATGTTCTCCCGTGTTAGCATGTCTGAGAAAGGAAGTGATGTTTGAGCAAAGCTAGGCAGAGAAGATTGGCTCAGGACTACTAGATTCTACATTATAGAAGTTGTAAGGCTGGGGGTCTGGTCTGGAGCAGCCAATCAGCCACTGATTGTCCACTATGTACATTCTGGCACCAGGAAGACAGATGAAAAAACACACAGGCAGCATTCTGCGGCTACCACCACCGTGGTAGTGGAGCAAGACAAATCTTGGCCCAGTGGGGCTCGAACTCTCAGGGTATAAACACGCGGGAT
This sequence comes from Grammomys surdaster, assembly GCF_004785775.1. Taxonomy (NCBI): domain Eukaryota; kingdom Metazoa; phylum Chordata; class Mammalia; order Rodentia; family Muridae; genus Grammomys; species Grammomys surdaster. The sequence continues at coordinate 2,194,732 of NW_021620600.1, read as the reverse complement.
GATGATGTGGACTGCACAGAGGGACAGAGGAGGTTAGGCGGCTGGAGGCGGATCATTCTGCTCTGTTCAGCTCTCTCTGTGTCCTTGCTATGAATGGCCTTGGTGAATGGAGCATGCTTACGTGGCCCTGAACTTTGAGCACATTACCACTGAGCCATCTCTCCAGCCTCTTTATCATGCCATCAAAGTAGCTCCCGATTCAAGTGTGTGAGTATCACAGGCCCCTGGCATAATTTCACTGGGAGAGAGTTCTGTTCCAGATGGTCATTTGCTTTCCTATTCTTTTTTTTCTTTTAGTCAGTCACAGAGCTATAGTCCCATCCCTCTGGAGGCCAAGGCAGGAGAATCTTTAGTTCAAGTCCAGCCTGGGTTATAAAGCAAGACCCTCTTTCAAACAAAGTATAACTAACACATTATTGTGTGTGGTTCAGGGTAGTTTGTGGTACATTTATATAAACCACACAAATGAGTAGTTATTTTGTCTGTCTCAAATGTTTATCATTGCTTTGTCTTGAGAATATTAAGAAAAAATTCTTTTGGTTTGAAATATGCAGTTAAGTTGTTACACTGCTATGTGATAGAACATTAGACATTATTTGTTCTACCCAATAGCATCCATTCATGAACCCTCTCTGTTTCTTGTACCCAACTCCCACCACCTCTGGGCACCATTATTCCCTTTATTTTGAAATAATTTTTTTTCTCCCATGTGTTTTTCGAGAACTTGTGGCATTTACTCTCCTGTGTGTCTTGCTTATCATGATGGCCTACATTCCATTCTTGATAGACATAGGAAATATCAGCTACAAGAAAGCACCCCAGGGACTGAGAAGGCAGATGGGGAAAGACTCTCAGTTCTGGATAAAATGACACCTGACTATGATTCAGGTTCTGAAGAGCCACAGCAGGCTCTCCTGCCCTCCGGGATACATTGCTTCAGTGGGTTTGACTGAAGACAGTGAGAAGCATGGCATCCCCCTCACAGACCTCCATGCCACTATGGAAGCTTTAGTGACAGACAAGGGGACTGGTGTGAACAGGCATGGCAGTCAAGAATCAACAGGATTTGGTCACTGACTTGAGGCAAGGCAGACTGGAGAAGCAATTCCAGATTTGTGGATTGGGCAACTGAAGGGGAGATGGCTTCATGCACTCTGGTGGGGCAGTGACTCCAGAAGAGCGGGTATGGGAGTCAGCAGGGGAGGTTCAGTTTTGGACTTGTTGAGCTTTAAGTCCCTGTTGGACATCCAGGTGGATGTCCAGTTTCCACTTGGGCTTGGAACTCTGGTGTGAGAATGAATGGACCTCAGGAAGTTCCAGGACTTAGGACAGTTAAGGAAGGACCAGCAGTTACAACAAATGAAGTAAGAGTTGTTGAGAATCGTGGACTAAATCAAGAGACGTTGGAAGCTTCCAGTGACTAAGGAGGCCTCAATGAAATGGTATCTGACGTGCACTAAAATGAGGGCTGAAAAAAACAAACTTGAGTGTTTATTTTTACCAGAGAGGAACTAAGAGAAATAACATGCTCTGTATTTCATTGTGAATCACATTTGTAGCAGAAAATCAAGAGCTTCTTGACTATGGTCTTGATGTATTCCTCTGTGGCCCCTAAATATCTTTTCTTGTGAAACAGCTTGATGGAATCTTCATTTATTTTAGTGTGTGTGTGTGTGTGTGTGTGTGTGTGTGTGTGTGTGTGTGTATTTTTCTCTCATATATTGCATCCTGGCTGAAGTTTCCCCTCTCTCTACTCTCCCCAATATTCCTGCCCCCATCTTTCCTCTTTCCCTCAGATCCACTCCTCCATTTCCCTCCCCTCAAATGAGCAGGCCTCCCAGGGATATCAACTGAACACATTATACCAAGTTACAATAAGACTAGGCACAAGCCCTTATATCAAGGCTGGATAAGGCAACTCAGGAGGAAAAGGGTCCCAAGCACAGGCAAAAGAGTCAGAGACACCCCAGCTCCACTCTTAGGTGTCCTACAAGAACACTAAGTTATACAACCATAACATACATGCAGAGGACTTAGCTCAGACCCATACAGGGTCCATGACTGTTGCTTTAGTCTCTGTGAGCCCCTATGAGCCCTGCTTAGTTGATTCTGTGGGCCTTGTTCTCATGGTAGTCTTGTCCCGTCTCCTACAGTCTTAAAGGAAACTTTAAATGCCAGCTTCCTGTTCCACTGCTCAGGATGCAGAATATGTTTATGAAAAGTCTTCTGCTTGCTAGGCACCCATTAATTACCCACCAGCCTTGTATCAATATTGGACCTGTTGACCTACGGGCTCTTTGGAAGTGGAAGACCATCTGCCCAACGCTGCCATTGTGGCGGCTTTCCCTCCAACCATAATGAAATCACTAAAATCATTTCCTGCTCCCAGCCCTTGTTCAGATCTTCTATCTACTGTCAATAAGAGGATATTAAAATGCTTAGTAAAGTCCACATGTCCTTTTCATCCTGTCCCACAAGGCTTTGTGTTCTAGTGATGGAAACAATAAATAACAGGTGACGTCAAGCCTATTGTAATAAAAGAAGGCTGCTTATTAAACTGTCTGCTCCAACTGTTTTTCCTTTGACATCATGGGATCTGTTTATAATGACTTTTATGGTTTTCCCCTTAGCACTCCACACTCATGATTACAGGAGAAATTGAGGTTTTGGAAACGGTCTATTCAACAGAAGTGGCAGCTTCCTGCTCAGGCCCAGTTGCACACAGAATACGGGAAGAAAGGATAGAGAGGCTGTGTGTTTTGGAGGAGTTTGACTTCCTCAGGCACAGGCTTTCAGCTGGAAGGAGAGTGCAGTGGGCACTAGGAGCTTGGGTAGGCAGGGCATGCATACGTAGCCACAGAAGGTGAATCCGTATTCACGGATCCTATGATGTCAGTCACCATCTCTCTTGGAGCCAATCAGCACTAGATCATGAAGCTGCTTTTGGACACTTCCACGTTTTAAGAATTTAGCATCTCTGAGGACTCTCCCTTGAGCAGTATTTGGGAAGAAGATGTTCAGGTCACTCTTCCTTTGGGTCTGTATTTGGAAATGATGGGAACAATTGTTAACCCCGGAGCCTGCTTTCTTCAGACTGTGGCTGCTGGTGTCCAGGGATAGAATCACAATCAGCAAGCACATCTCTGGAACAAACAAATCCGTTAACTTCCCCTCACCTAGGTGGGAAGAAAACCCCACTGATCCTTTGGACCCTGGAGCCAACTCCCTAGATGACACTCTCACTTCTTTTCATGTCTGTTTTAGTTTTGAACAAAACAGATGGCTTGGTTTAAACGACCTCTGGAAGTTATTTCCATTTTTTGTGTTGTAGTATTCAGTTTGCAAAGAAACACAGGCAGCTTGCTCCAGTTACACTCTGTGACACTCCAGTGGACTTGATAGGTGGAAACTTTACATTGTTATTCGAGTCCTGGGTGGCCTAAACGTCGGTAGTGAGATTTCCTGTTTGGACCTGTTTCCATTTGGGTTGGCTGTCTCTTTAGAGCAGCTGAGGGGATGCTCCCAGAGCAAACACCAATCTCACAAGTGCTTCTTTTTTTTTTTTTTTTTTTTTTTTTTTAACATATGAGAACTCTGCTGCATATACATCTGCCTGCCTGAAGAGGGCATTGGATCCTCCTCCTGGTTGTGAGCCCCTGTGTGGTTGTTGGGAATTGAACTCAGGACCTCTGGAAGAGCAGTCAGTACTTTTTTTGTTGTTGTTTTGTTTTTCGAGACAGGGTTTCTCTGTGTAGCCCCGGCTGTCCTGGAACTCACTCTGTAGACCAGGCTGGCCTCAAACTCAGAAATCCGCCTGCCTCTTCCTCCCAAGTGCTAGGATTAAAGGCGTGTGCCACCATTGCCCGGCTAGCCAGTGCTCTTAACCACTGAGCCATCTCACCAGCCCCCACAAGGGCATGTTTAAATCCTTTGGAGCAAATTTAAACATAATTGAACCTCTTGTTTTATTGGTTTTGCTCTCACCCACAGAGAGAAGCTCAAAGAAATATCTGATGTGTTATGGACAAATATACCTGTTACCTTGAATCCCCACACTTGAGACTAGCAGACAGAGTGTTCAGACCCTGCAATACGGGTAAGAAGACAGAGGTGCCAGCGCTGGAGCAGAGAGCTGAGAATCCTCCAGGCATCCTCTGGAATCTCCACACCACCCCTCCACACACATAGATTCATTCCCAAGAGAAAGAGACAGCTCAAAAGGCAGGCCGGCATGCCAAGAGGCTTGGTAGCTTCCTTGTCCTTTCCTAGTCTCCTTTACTCTTCTCTAGCTCCCAGAACCTGTGACAGACTGCTTTCCTGTGTACCTCTAACAAGCACTTACAGATTGCTGGCTGCATGTCAGGTAGGGAACTTCATGCTGGGAGTACAGTGTTTGGCAAACAAGTGAACGATCACTGTGCCTCTCATCCTCAGAGCTAACGAAGAAAAGTTTATGGTAGATTCCCAAACTCCTATAGTTCCTATAGAGCTGGAATCAACCCCTCCTGGGGAGCCAAGGGCAGATGTCGTTTCTACCCTAGACTTACCAATTTAGTTGTCATGGGACACGAACTAGACTTCAATATTTTTTAAGACAGTCCCTAAACTTGCTGTATAGCAGGGGTTGGCCTTGAGCTACCAGACCTCTGCCTCCAGCTGAGTGCCCTCTGGTTATACTTTTTTTTTTGTTGTTTAAACAAAGCTCCCTAGGTGTTTAGCAAAGTTTGGGAATCACTGCTTTCAGGGCTTTTATTTGCTGGAGCTCCTAAAACCTGGGAAGTGCCTTGTCACCTTGAGCTTGCAAGTTTTCATTAGTTTTCTTAAACAAGGCACCTACATTGAATAAGGTTCAGATGTCACGAGTGGCTTCCCTGTCCTTGAGTGCTTAGTCCAGAAGCCGGTTACTTAGCCAGCATGAGCTTTTCAGAAGTGTGACTTGGCTGTAAGACACAAATTTACTTACATCCTCTTACGCTATGATGCTACCTACCTTGTGAGGCTAAGCCTTTACAAGCAACAGCTGTCCTTTCTTGGATCCTTGACCCTGACTTTGGTTGATGACCTTGACAGTGGTTTTGGCAGTGCTTTCAGAAGGAACTTAACCGCATTAGAAGACTTGGTGGGTGTAAGCAGTGGGTTTTACAGCTTCACTCCATGTGATGTTATGGGGATTGGTTTGTATGACTAAACAAGGATTTTTTTTTCAAACAATTTCCAGCACAAAATCACTGTGAGCATCACAGTGGTCCCTCTCTGTGTCCCCAGAGCTCTCCTGCACCTTGCCCAGCCGGCCCCCATCTTTGCTGGAGGAGTTGCATGATGACAGTTACGAGGCTGATTTAAAGCACTACAAAATGCATTTCAATGACTTTATTACACAGGCAAACAGCCATTTCTGTTGCCTTTGTGGGCAGGGTCCAGACAGGCTGGCCAGGTGTGGCACTTCCTCTTCTGTGCCTTCGGACAGGTGAAATCCAGTCAAAATGCAGCGCTATGAAGCTAGAACTCTGCCGTGTTTATCAACCAATTCTAGGCACACTGGCTTCCCTCCTGAAAGCATTTCAAATGTTTCATCATACATAGCTGGAGTCCCCCCCTCTCTAGGGATCAATAAAGGCCAATTAAGGGCGTGGCTACTAACCCTCTGCAGGGGAGGGCTGGGGCTGTATTGATTTACTTTCCCCACATGAGTGTCTGTAAAGCCTCCTAACATCTGGCACAGCTGGGAAAGTGCCCCCTGAGCCTCTTCGAGTTGGGGTCTGGGGCATAAGCACTTATCACATGGATTTCCCTGGAGATGAGAGGAGAATCTTTTTCTGTGTTTGGCTCTCTGGGCCTGGCCACCTTTGTCTCTGCAAGGCACACTTTCTTCTCTTGGCCTTTTCATATGGTCACATTTTGCTTGTCCTGAAGTCTCCCTGATTGCCTCGGAAGCCAGGCTGCTCTACCTTGAGCTCAATCACAGAAACAACGAAGGGAGGTTAATCACGTTGGCTCACTTCCCCCTCCCCCGGCCCAGTGTAGACTCAGTGATACCGTTTTATAAAAGGTTCTCTTCAAAGATCATTAAATTAGACAAATGGTTCAGGCTTTGTGCTCAGTGGCCCCAACAAACTCTGTTTGACTTGCTTGGAGAAAGGATTGGCAGCTGTGGATGAGGCGGTGATAATGCCTCTGTACACAACACAGAGCAAGCAAGACTTCAGACATTGGGGGCAGCAGCAATTGATTCTCAGAGGGTAGTGTCTCCCATCTTAAAAGCCTGAACACCACTTTCCTAAGGATTCCTAACAATTCTGAGCAGTGTCCTTCCAGGAGCAGAGAGACACATGCTCTCTGTTTGCTTTGTTCACCTGAGCAGAGAGGCACATCTCCCTTCTGCCTTACTATCTTTTATCCAAATAGGGCATCCTAAAGCATTTGTCTTGGCTTTCCAAGTGGAACTGAGTTCTTAAAATGTGTTAAAAGATTTATTTATTTTTATTTTATGTGTATGCGTGTTTTTCTGGTGCTGTATGTCTGTATACTAGGTATGTGCCTGGTACCCAGAGAGGTTAGAAGAGGATGTTGGATCGCCTGGAACTGGAGTTACAGATGGTTGTGAGCCACTGTGGAGATGTGGGAAGATCCTCTTCAGATCCTCTGGAAGAGCAGCCAGTGCTCTTAGCTGCTGAGCCTTCTCTCCAGCCCCTTGAGTACTTTTATAATAAATATCTCAGTAATGTTGAGGGTCTATAAGATTTAAATCACCAAGTTGACACATCCCACATACCCCACAAAACTAAAAATGAGGTAATCCTTTGTATTCTTTAATCTGAAGTTTGAAGAATCTGCAGTACAGTGAGACAAAAAGCTTCCTGGGCTGGGTGAGGGAGGCCTTGAGTTCTCCACATCGATGTGTCTTTAGGTAAATGCCGGTGCACAGCTTTGTCATGACCCGTACTAACTGTGCTAACTTCTCAGTGAGTTTGAGATGAGCCTCATTTAGGGGGTGTGAGGTGATGGAGCAGAGATACTCATGTGGTTTTCAGTTATAATTTTTTTTTAAATACTGAGAAATGAAGTGGATATAAAACGAAATATGCACAGCACCATGAGTGTGTGCCCTTCCCAGAAAGTCCTGAGGCGTTATCTGCGTGAGAGCTTGCCGAAGGCATCATGTGAGCTTACTGTACTGGCCTGTGTGTGTGGCAGCACAGAGATTTGGATCTCAACTCTGGTGTAGAAGCACATTGGTGCCTAGCTCTTCCCAGATAGCCCTGGGTGTTATCAGACACAGGCCCAGAGCATCATGTGAGGGTGATAGCTCTTTCAGGGTGGGAACTTAGCCGATTTGGATCTTGAGGACTCCAGAGAGTTTGTCTCAGCCTGACCTCTCCCATTAACCACGTTTCCTCTTCAAGCTAATTTCTATTTGATTCTGACCAAACTTCGAGCATCTGCGGTATTTTCTGTGAAAGTGTGCTGCTCTGTGCTCAGACTTTCCTGATGAGGAAAGTCTTGTCTCACCGTGCCCCTCATTTCTCTCATGTACACATGTGCTGTTTGTATTCCTTCTGGACAATGTACAGAATAATTTTAGCTTGAGCTTCATCTCTCACAGGACTGTGCTGGAACCTGGGCCCTGTCAATGAAGAAATCTTTTGTATGTTTTGTTTTCTGCAACAGTCATTTTTATCTGAATAGATTTCTTTCCTTAATTGTCAATGCAAATCGCATTGCAATGTTAAAAATATTTTTTTAATCCAAATCTCAACACTACATGGATATTGGACTCTCAGTCTCTGTGTGACATGGCATTAAATGCTCATCAGGGAGCTGCAGGGGAGGCTCAGCAGCACTGGCTGCTCTTGCAGAGGGCCCAGGTTCGGTTCCCAGCACCCACAGAGCTGCTCACAACCATCCTTAACCCCAGTTCCAGGGAATCTTATGGCTTCTTTTGGCTTCCACAGGTACCAGGCATACACATGATACACAGACATAAATGTAGACAAGCATCTGTTCACAGGATCTTTAAAAAACTCCTGACTAGATCAGCCTGAGAATGACCTTGCTGCAGTGATGCTCCGAATCTGACCTCTGCATGGCAAGCTGCCACAGTATGCTCTCTGCACACCCATGTTCTGCTGTTTAAGGAAGCAGCACTCAAAACTAAGCAGGACATTTGCTGTGGACTGGGGTGAATGACGTGAAATTCACAAAGAATCAATAAGAAGTTAAAAAAAATCAGCATACCTGGGGAAGGGGGTCCTGAGAGACCCCTGCTCTACCTAAGTTGCTTTTGCCAGTTAACAGCTGCTAGTGGAGCAGGAGTCGGTTTTCTTTAAGAGTGTGGGTTGCCTCTGCTCCAGTGGATGAACCCACATTGTGTGTTTATGAGCAGCCTAATAGGATTCTGTGTTACTTAAAAGGAAGAGAACACCAGGCTGGGAGATGTGTTGGGGGTGGGGTGGAGGAGATTTGAGTGGAGGGTGGATATGATCAAGATGCACTGTATACATGTAAGAAACTAAAAACAAAACCAAACCACCACCACCACCACCACCACCACCACCACCACAACAACAACAACAACAACAACAAACCCCAGAAACCCAAACCAAAACTTATTTGGGGATTTCCCTCAAGAGTCAGAACTTGCCTGACAAGTGTGGGGCCCTGGGTTTGATTCCTAATTCACACTAAAATAGAAAGGTAAGTAGTAACAAAACCAAGGACAGTATCTTGAATATAACTTAAAAATTATTGTACAAGACAGTGGGTCTCACCACAATCCATTCATGCATGTATACAATATACTTTGATTATTTTTATATCCCCCCTCCCCTTCCCTGGGCCTTTCCCTCTTCCTAATTAATTAAAAAAACTAATTTAGTTGACTTGCTTGGATTAAAAAAAAAATGCCCAGGAGATTAGGAAGAGCTCAGAGTGTGAACATGTGTCCAAAGTCGATTAGATCTCTGTTGGGGTCTCTAACCTGCTTAGTAGTTTACTGCGTTAATGGATTACAAGTCTGATTTTCGTTTTGGTGAATAACAGAACTGTGCAGGGTGGGGCTTGTTGGAGACAGTGGGTCACTAGGGTGTGGCTTTGATGGGTATATGTTGGCCCGGTTCCTTTCTCTGCTTCCAGCCGGCCATGAGGTGACACCCTGGCTCTCTTGTGCCTTTCCACTGTGTGTTCTGTCTCTCTGTGGTCCGGAACAGTGCCTGGCTATGCTAGGCTTGAAGCCCCCCGGGCCACAAGCCAACGGGACACTCTTGCACCTTGAAGTTCTTTCCCTCTGGTGTTTGTCATGATGGAGTTAAAATATGTAGCCCTTGCTGGATAAGAGTGGGCTACTTCATGTCATTAAAGGATGAATGTTTTCCTTGCTACTTCTATGCCAATTATAAAGAAAAGCTTAAAACATAATGTGAGAAGGCATTTCTCAAAGAGAGAAACCAAGGCATGGAAAAGCTAAGCTGTCGGCTGTCAAAGAGCTAACGAAGTGGCTGTGCTGGGCTTCAGGGCCACCCCCCACCCCCAGTCTATGCTGTGAGTGCACATAAGAAAGACCTTTGCATCCTATGGAGATGATTCTGGATGCTTCACAGTTGCTTCACATCGTCTTGGCTTATGAGAAGACAGTTTACAAATCTCTCACAGTAAGGAAGAGTGGTGTGACAAGGTGTAGCTAGGGAGTGCCGAAGCATTTAAAACCTGGCATTACATCTCAAAATTACTATCCCCTTTGGTGACTGCTAGATTCAGATGGCAGTGCCCTAAGGTATAAGTTTCCCAAATCCCCGGGTAACCACACAGATCACACGGCGATCAGCCCTGGAGGGTCCACCACTGGCTGTTGAACGAGGATGAGAGAGAAATAAACCTTTACGATGCTGACATAATAAAGGGACAGTTGGTCACCGGGGATAGTCGTCACCATCCTTAGCACATATTAGTCAGATGGAAAAAATTTCATATTCTTTTACATTTAAATGGGACACCCATAAAACAGGTGATTCAGACTCTCTCCCCCTCCACCCCGCATCAGAAATCATATGTGCACGTTTCCCACCTCCTTTGCAATAAAGCAGGGGAAGAAACACACACATACACATGCATACGCAAGTACACACACACAAATACATAATTGAAGAGAAATCAATTTTAAAACCTTTAAAGAACCATGTCTTCTGTAGGTGTCATATGAGCAAAGGGTTTTCCTTTTCCCCTTCAATCTACAAAGGAGGTTTTTTTGCTTTTGTTATTTTTTTTCCAAAAATATATGTTAAATTTTACTGAATGTGCTACTGACATTTTCTGGAGTGGTTGCATGGTTCTTTTTCATTAGGAGTAAATCACTTTTACCTTTCTGGGATGGAATTCATCTTGGTGTGGAATAAGCTCAGACGTCGTATTCTGGATGGGTGTGCGTTGGAGGGAGCAAGACCAGTGAGAGATGGGGACGCTGGGGTGGATGTGATTAAGATACATCGTGTATGTATATAAAATTCTCAGAGAATAAAAAATCGTTTTAAAATTGAGACAAGGGTGGTCTTTCTATGGCATTTTCAATATTTGGACCTCTCCCTTGGTTCAAGGTTAGTTAGCTACTATTTTCCCAGAAAATTATTCACCATGACATTTCTCATAAGGTTCTTCTCCCCTCTCCTTCCCTTCTTCTCTCTCTGTTCACACTTCTAAAAATGTGCGTGTGACAGCGGGTGTGGTAGCACATTTCTGTAGTCTCAGCTACTTGGGAGACCGAAGCAGTCTTGTCTGGTCACTCAAGGCCAGTCTGAACAACATAGTGAAATCCAAACTGGTGTGTGCGTGTGTGTGTGTGTGTGTGTGTGTGTGTGTGTGTGTGATAGAGAGGGAGAGTAAAAGAAAGTATGTACATACATACATACATACATACGTGTGTACCACTCTGTATGTGTGCCACTCTGTGTGTGTATGTGTGCGAGCATGTGTGTGTGGAAGCGAAGGTTTCAATAGAGGCCGGAAGAGGGTGTCAGATCCTCTGGAGCAGGAGTTACAGGTGGTTGTGAACTGCCTGAAGTCGTGGCTGGAAACCAAACTCAGGCCCAAGAGCAACATATGCTCTTATCTGATGAGCCATCTCCCCAGCCCCCAGCAGACATGGGGGCTGAAATAGACCCACGGGCCTCCCCTTTTCTGAAGAGAAATGGAGGAGGAGTGACTGGAGGAGAGGGAAGGCGTGGAGGAAGGACTGAGGGGAGAGAGAGGACAAAAAAAAACAGAGTCTGGATGTACAGTAAATAAATGAATTCATTAATTAAAATAAAAAAAGAAGAAACACTCCCAGCAAAAGCTGGAATAAACAAGGATGCCATAGACCGTGTTCCTAATGGCCCTAATGTGCACTCCTGTGTTTATTCCAAATTCCCTCTCTGTGCCTGTCACATCCTGCCTTACCTACAAGCCGCCATCCCCATGTTTATCAGTGTCACTTGCTTAGAAAGCTGGGACGCCTTTCAAGAGTCTTCAGATGATCTGATTTACACACCCAGGAAGCCAGGGGCCCTTCCAATGGACCTATTAGAGCCGGTGAGGTGGCCCCTCCCCTGTCTTCCTCATCCACCATCTTTCTTCTCTAAGTGGGTTGATCCATCTCCAGTCTATCCTACCTTTAGGAAACAACAACAACCTTTAAAATCCTACCTCACCCTCACAGTCTTCCCACTCTGTCCCTGTGCTTTTCTGCTTTCTGTTGTGAACCTGGTTCATTTCCGTTTGGTATCAGTCACCCCCGTTGGCTATAAAAAAAAAAAACATCAGAAATAAATTGTGAGATATAAGAGACTTTCTGTGAATTTAAAGACAAATGGAAGGTTTTGGTGGGAGCAGCTAAGGTCCATAACCTTGAGAGCCCATGCGTATGTCACTAAGACGGCACAGCCTCTTCAAGGTTTGGGAGGCTGAGACTTGAGGTGTCTGGAAGTTTGAAAGGCCTGCCCAAGTGTTGTAGTGAGACCCCCTCTGGATATCTTTTAAAATGTGAGAGACAGCCTGCTCACAAGAGGCTGCACTTGTGAACATTCGTCTAAGGTCTCAGCTTAACTAGCGATTGCAAAGGCTGCTGAATAGTGAGTGACTCCTCTCTGACGGTCACATGTCCAGGAGTGCAGGGGAATGTCCACTGCTAGTAATGTTGGACAGAGCCCTAGACCCCTTTGAGGGGGAACGGAAGGTGGTATAGTACTTTCAGAAAGCAAGAGGGCCTTCCAAATCTGGAATCCACTCTTCAAAAATGCTGGGATAAAAGCATTTGTTTTTGAGGCAGGGTTTCATTGTGGAGGCCAACCTGGCCTCAAATTCACTATTCTGCTTCTGCCTTCCCTGTGCGGAGATTACAGACATCATTCTTGACATAGCTGCATGTACTTAAACATAGTCATGCTTAACATATCTGCATGTACTTAAACATAGGTTCTATCAGTTATTTGGCATTCATTTTACATGTTTATTTATGTGTGTACAAGTGTGTGAATGTACAGGTATGTATGGTGTGTGTGTGTGTGTGTGTGTGTGTGTGTAGGAATGCACATACCACAGCACATGTGAAGGTCAGAGGACAACCTGGGGTGCTCATGCACCCCTCCCCTGTTGTTTGATACAGAATCTCTCTCTATGCTGTTTGCTGCTGGATCCATACACAAGGGTCGCTGGCCCATGAGCTTTGGGGATTCTTTGGTCTCTGCCTCTCATCTACTTCAGAAACACTGTGGTTATAGACATGTGCTGCTCAAGCTGGCTTCACCTGGATTCTGGGGATTCACACTCAGGCCCTTACGCTTGTGGCAAGCACCACTCAGCCATCTCCTCAGCCCACCTTCTTGTTTTTCTGGAACAAACATTCTTTTTGTGATTTGGAGCTCCCAGTTCAGCTGAGCTGGATGGCTAGCAAGCCCCAGGGATCTTCTCGTCTCCCCCTCCCCAGAGCTGGGATGTCAAGCATGTGCCACCACAGTTGGCTTTTTCTTGAGTTCTACGAATTGAATTTAGCTCCCCATATTTGCAGAGTAAGTGCTTTACTGACTGGCCCATCTTTCCAGCCAATATTAATGATGATGATAATAATATTATATACCATGTATTATATATAATATTAAACACTAATATAATATAGTTAATATATTTTATTATATAATAATGTTATTATTTTAATAATGTTTTGAGATGGTGGGCTTGATATGTTGTCAAGATAGGTCTTGAACTACTGGAATCAAATGACTTTCCTGCCTCAGTGTCCCAGGTCTCTGGGATTACAGATGTGCACCACTGTGGCCAACCTCTCACAGTGAGTTATTGAGAAATAACTGGATGCCTCTGTGCCAGGCACTGGGCTAGCCAGGGAAGATTTAGCATAAAAAAATACCCCATTGTTTCCTGTGTGGAAGAGTTGAGTGAACAAACAATCACATAGATAGCTCTGTAATGACGTATTTACAAGTACTCTGTAGGGAAGGGTGGGAAGTAAGACCCTAAATCTAACAGGCAAGTCAGTGCAAGGCTGTCTCCAGATGGTAGGTTTCTCCCATGTGTCTTCATTTAAAAGTGTCCCATTGAGCCCAATGGCAGCCCTCAGGGTGGACTTCCAGACGCAATGTTGCTATTTAGAGAGGGTAAAGGGCATTAAGAAACCTAAGAGAGCTGGCAGGATGCTTTAGCTGCTGATGGTACTTGCTGCCAAGCCTGATGACTTGAGTTCATTTTCCAGAACCCACAGGAGGGAAAGAGAGAAACTGACTCCTGCAAGTTGTCTTCTGATCTCTGTATGTACATCATTGTGTGCGCGCATGCACGCACACGTGTATGTACAATACACATAATAGAAAAGCGAAAAGATGCATGGCAGAGAAGTGTGTGGGGGTGGATGCCTAGAGGCTCATGGAAGTTTCCAGCTTTTCTCAGCCCACCAGCGTGCCCCAACATCAGCTTTTCCATCCACCTCAGGGCTCATTAAATGAATTGGCTTTCTCTCTTTTTTAAAGTGAGGGCCAGCCGGGCCATGGTGGGACACACCTTTAATCCCAGCACTTGGGAGGCAGAGGCAGGCGGATTTCTGAGTTCGAGAGTTCAAGGCTAGTCTGGTCTACAGAGTGAGTTCCAGGATCGCCAGGGCTACACAGAGAAACCTTGTCTCTAAAAAACCAAAAAATAAAATAAAATAAAATAAAATAAAATAAAATAAAATAAAATAAATTAAAAAAGTGAGAGCCATTCATGTCTTAGTTAGACACCCAGCTTGGGAATGGCAGCATTGACCTCAGCTTGGTCCCAGGTCTCTCTGGCCTCTGTTTTCATGATACTGAGCAAGAACACTGGACCTAACATCAGAATGCCTCCACTTTCTTCTCACTAACCCGTGCAGGGGAAGGCTGTAGAGCTCCTTGCTAAGGGCCCCAGTTTCCTGATCCACAATGCAAGCACGATTTTTAAACTCGTAGAATTATTTTATAGATAAAAGGAAAACCTATGCAAGTGTATTCAGTTTATACACATTGATCATTTGACCTGAGTTTTCAAAAACCTGAGAAAAGAATATCTTACAATACAGAATGTTACATAGACAGCTGACCCCTCCTCATCCAGGGCTCACACAGCTGCTGATTCAACTCTTAACCTGCACTGAAGGAGGGGCTGCATGGAAAGGCTGGGGGTGTTGCTTGTGCAGAGTGTTTTCCTTGTTAGTCAAGGCAGCACTATTATATCTACATAGCAGTTAAATTACATTGGGTACTGCAAATAATCTAAAGATAAAACCTTACAGGAGATACACATGCTATGGCACATTCCTTATAACAGTCCAGAGCATCCCCCAGACTCAGGCATCTGGAAGCTTCCTAGGACTAGTCTCCCAGGATAAAGAGGAGCCACGGTTTGGCCCTTTAGTAGAGCGCCTAATAACGGATCACCAACAGATAAATGCTATTTGGCTTCTGTGCCTAGTTCGTATAGCAGAGAAAGTGACGTTTCCGCAGGCACAGCATCGCTATCTGCTTGCATCCTACATTTCTTCTTTTTTATCACAAGAGTAGTGAGCATTTCTAAACGTCCAGTAGTTGTTCTGTCTAAAGGATAAGGCTCTACTCAGGAGGATAACCCGGAAACTCAGGGATAGGCCGGAGACGGGGAGGGAGAGGGGAAGTCCTGCTTTGGTTTCTAATCTCAAAGACTGGGTCCAAGCCCGCGGGCGGGAGGTCATTGTGTCAATAGCAGGTGTGATGATGGTTTGGAGGGAAGTTCTAAACGGATTGTTTAATCTTACTCAGACTTTTTGTGGCTGAGGATGAGTCAACATTAACTTAATTAAAACTCCACGAGAATAGCTGTGAAAGAGCTGGGCGCCTGGGCTGCGGGTCAGCGACTAAGGTCAGCGTGAGCCGCTCCCTCCCACTCCGGCGCTGTTGCCGCCCACACTCGCACTGCCCCATCCTCACTAGCTGTGCGCCCGCCCGGCGCCCATTGGCCGTTCTGACGATGCGCTTCTCCTATAAGAGGCGGCAGCTCCCTTCCGCAGGTGACACTCTGAACTCCAGTAGCTCTGAGGTGAGTGGGTGAGTGGGGTGGCCCCTCTCCGGGACCCCGGATCAGAGGTCTCCCGGCACAGACAGAACCAACCTCCAGAGCTCCACTCTTCGTTTCTTAGAGCTTCTTGGGGGACAGCAGATCCTATTCTTGAGGACCTCCTGTGTGCCAGGAGCAGACTGTCCCACGTTGGATTTCGGCTTTATAGGGGAACCCTGTGTCTCTATGACTTCTTGTCAGCAGAAACAAACATTAGTCTTCTTTTTTCCACCCAAGGGGTAATAGCTCTTTTCTTCTTCCTCTATAATGAGACCTTCCCTTAAGCTCCATCAAAGGAAGGGAGTCTTCGATGCTAGACCTCTCAGCACCGCATCTGCGCTCTGCAGCTCTGTCCTAAGTCACGATCACAGGCATAGGCCCTTGAGATTCAGAGCTAGTTAACACTCCAAGTAAACGTAACCCTGATTAAATGTAACTATCTGATTTTCAGAGGTTTAAAGTGAACTCGGTTGATGTTTCACTCTAGCCATCTTGGAATGGAGGTGGAGGATACAAGCCCCCAGAAGTCTGTGCTTGTGGGATGCCAAGGGTGGAATTCTTTTTCTTTTTGAAGACAGGGCTTCTCCATGGAGCCCTGGCCGTAGCTCTGCAGACCAGGCTGGCCTCAAACTCACAGAGATTCACCTGCCTCTGCATCCTGAGTTCTGGGCTTAAAAACATGTGCCACCACTAGTGGGCTCAAGGGTGGGATCTTAACTGAGTGTTCTGGGGTCACATACTCAGTTACTGGAGTTCACATTGCCATGTGTTGTAGCTGCTGCCCTAAATCTTTCTGATCGTCTGGAGGGAGGTATCGTCTGCCTTGTCCTTCTGGAGGGTTCCTTTATCTCCCCTGTGCTTGCTTAAGCTTTTTTGCTTGCATTTCATCTCCACTTCATCTCTACTTCCTGTTTAGAAAAGAAAATCAGTATCCCCAGGGATACTTTCCAAACCATTCATTGTAGCTTTCAATCCTACCTTCAAACTCTGCTCCCAATTTCAAAAGCCTTACCGTGCTTCCCAGATGAGACTTCGAAGCTTCCCTTACTGGTGGTGAAGCCAAGGAAGGAAAGAGTCGGTGGCAGCCTTCACTGTGCCCTGCCTGCTAATCAGACGGACTTCTTCTCAGCAGGTCTTATTTCCAGTGCTGGATCCTGCACACTGGGGCATCTTCATTCAGGTGAGGATCCTGCCCTGCCTTTGAGGATGACTTCTTACCTTTCAGAGTGATCTCCTACCTTTGAGGGTGACCCCTACCTTTGAGGGTGACCCCTACCTTAGAGAGTGACCCCTGCCTTTGAAGGTAAACCTCTTTCCCTTTAAAGGTGACAGTGACCCTTTTATCTTACCTGGCTAGAGAGGGTTCAAAGAGGGAATAGAAGGCTAAAGAAGGAAAGAAATACCAGAGAAAATAATGGGGTTCTAACATGGGCCTTGGGATTGTTGAAGGAATGCACCGAGGCTAGGCAGATCAGCAGGCAGCATTGCTAGTGCTGTAGGGATGTGGCTGTCAGCACAGGGACCTGATTTTAGGTCAGTCTGAAAGTGTTCAAGACAGCAGAAAGATGTCCACTGTCAAAGACCCAGTGTAAACGTTCGTCCTCACCTCTAATAGCCGTGTGAGCACTGGCATGTTCGTCTATTGAAGCTCTAGCTGGGTTTACAAAGGAAACAGAGGCCTCGCTCCTATCTGAAGGGGCTTTACAGCGTCTTATGGTAAAAGACTTGTGTGAATGAAGCACGTAGGGAAGCGACTCATGCATGATCCGAATTCGATGGGCAGTGAGGTAGACCTTCACAGAGGTCTCAGTTCGGGGCTGAAGTTCAGGAAGACTGAGCAGAAAAGGGAAGCACAGAGACACATCAGGTTCTCTTGCCATTCTGGGCACTATGCTGGACGGTGTCTAACCTTCTGTCCACTACCATCTGGAAAAGACTGTCTGACACGTGGGTTTAGCAGATAAAGGAATGGGAGCGGGAGGTGGATGGAGTCATCGCTGCTGCCCCCTGCTGGCTAGCTCTGTGCTTAGCACGCATTTATCTGAGCTTTCACACTTCAGATTCACCATGATTGAAGACAACAAGGAGAACAAAGACCATTCCTCTGAAAGGGGGAGAGTGACTCTCATCTTTTCCTTGAAGAATGAAGTTGGAGGACTCATAAAAGCACTGAAAATCTTCCAGGTATGGCTTATTCCACAAAGACCATCTAAAAACGGGTCTCAGAAATTCTATTAAAATGTAAGGTACTGTCAGTCCGGTCCCCCAGAGATGGCCTTAAGTCTCTTAACGTGCCTTGCTATCATATTGTTCAGGGAGTGGAAAGATAGCTCAGCAGTTAAAAACACTTGCCGTTCTTGCAGAGGACACCGATTCAGATCCCAGTGCTTACACCAGGCAGCTCACAACCGTCTCTAACTCTGGTTTCAGGGGATCTCATGACCTCTTCTGGGTACTGCACCTGGTACATGCACAACACTCGGGTACAAGCACTTAAAATAAATAAAATATGTTCAGTTCTGTGGTGTGGGTAAGAAAGAGAACAGCCTAGGAAAGACGAGACACAAATAGCTGAGAAGGAGGTTGGGGGAGGAGTCACTGCTTAAGTGTTGAGAGATTTCAACCAAACAAAGCGTTTCACACTTAACTAAATGCCTAGCCATGCAATATTGATACTATTTAATGACATATTAATATTTTCAAGTGACAAAGTAACAAGGACTCTGCCATTGTGTCAGCAGCTGCTGTCAGAGCCTCATTTCACATGGCTCGCAAATATTTTCAGTTTAATATAGTGAGACTGTGGGTTATTGTGCATGTATGAGCCTTAAAATGTTCCTCCTTACAATTTTTATTTTTTATTTTTATTTAGTATGTGTGTGTATTTTTGTGTGCAGCACATGTGCCCTCTCTCTCTCTCTCTCTCTCTCTCTCTCTCTCTCTCTCTGATGGTCAGGAGTTGCAGGAGTTGGTTCTCTCCTTCCACTGTGTGGGTTCTGGGATTGAATTTAGGTTGCCAACTTGGTTGCAGGCTCCTTTACCTGTGGAACCATTTTGCTGGCCCAAATGCTTCTTAAATTTTTGACCCAGGAATGCCATTTCCATGAAACTGTGTGTGTGCGCGCACGTGTGTGTGTGTGTGTGTGTGTGTGAGAGTGTGTGAGTGTGTGTGTGTGAGTGTGTGTATGAGTGTGTGTGAGTGTGTGTATGAGTGTGTGTGAGTGTGTGTATAAGTGTGTGTGGTGTGTGTATGAGTGTGTGAGTGTGCGTGAGTGTGTGTATGAGTGTGTGTATGAGTGTGTGAGTGTGTGTGAGTGTATGAGTGTGTGTGAGTGTGTATGAGTGTGTGTGGTGTGTGTATGAGTGTGTGTGGTGTGTGTATAAGTGTGTGTGTGTGAGTGTATGAGTGTGTGTATGAGTGTGTGTGTGTGTGTGTGTGTATGTGTGTGTGTGTGTGGTAGGTGCACATTGCAGAGGCCAGTGGAGGATGTCAGGTCATTCTCTATCATTCTCTGCCTTATTCCTTTCAGACAGAGTCTCTCATTGAGCCTGGGTCTGGGCTGGCATCCAGCAAGCCTTGGAGATTCCTCTTTTCTAACCCCACATTGTGGCGGTTACCTGCAAGTGGCTGCACCAGGCTTTTATGTGGGTGCTGGGGATTCAAACTCAGAGCGTTATGCTCGAGCAGCAGGCACTTTAAACACTGAGCCATCTCCCCAGCCCCTCTCCTACAGTTCTCCTGATGAAATATGGGTGAATCAGACAGAGCATGGTGTTTATTGAACACTTCTTATGTGTGGTGTACTGGATTCTATACTAAACATGTGGTTTCGAACAAACCAGACATGGTACCATCCTTCACACAGTGTATGATCTGGACAGAGCGACGGACATTAAGCAAGCAGTTTAGTGAGTGCACAACTACATAGGTGTAAAGAGAGACACTAGGTCCTGTGACATCACTGAACTGGAGGCTCTAACCCAGTTCAAGGACTCAGGGACACAATAATTTATTTCTAACAGACCGTGACAGGCTAAGTCTTGGTGCTTGAACACCACATGGCTGGACAGGTTCCAGATTTGTGTGCACACAAATCCCTTATTAGCTAGGTGGTCATTGGGGGTTAATGTCTCCCATTGTCTCTCTGCATGTCTCAATAAAATAAGAGAGAACTCTGCCTACTTCATGTCATTAGAAAGTAATAGTTAAACTGTTCAAAGTGCTTGAGGTTGTACAAAGTAAACAGTCAATAAATGTTGACTATCAATATCAAGCAGGTTTATTACCCAAGACATGTTATTTAGTCATTCAAATAAGAAACATGTAGATGTGGACACTGCTCTAGAAGGGCCTGAGACTAGGGCTCCTGCCAATGGCAGAGTCTTAGCCAATTCCTGTCAGCCTGTTTCTCTCCCTGGCCTCTTTGGTGAGGCGTTATAAAACATCAATATTACTTTCATTCCCTCCCTTGCTCTGTGAATTAATTTGTTTCCTAGTGTAATTAATTTTGGTACCATCTCTCTTTGTTCCTTTACTCCTTTGCCCAAATTTAATACTACACTATACTACACTACACTACATACACCACACTACATACACTACATACACTACATACACTACATACACTACAGTACACTACA
>NW_021620600.1:2107111-2174409 GCF_004785775.1 Grammomys surdaster | reverse complement strand
ACATACACTACACTACATACAGTACACTACACTACAGTACATACACTACATACACTACATACACTACACTAAATACACTACATACACTACATACACTACATACACTACAGTACATACACTACATACACTACATACACTACAGTACATACACTACACTACATACACTACACTACACTACACTATATACACTACATACACTACATACACTACACTACGCTTACTATTACTATTGCCATACAAAGAGTTAAAACTCGGGCTTCGAGCATGCTGGCCAAGGATTCTGTCATGTATGTCCTCAGGTCTCTGTTTACTTTTTATTTTGAGAGAAAGTCTCACTATGTTTTCCAGGCTGCCATCAAACTCATGATCCTCCTGCCTCTGCCTCCCAAGTAGCTAGGGTTTCAGGCCTATCCCAGAAAGCCTGGCTTGTATTATTATTTTTTATGTAGTGATCACCTTTGGACCTTTGGAAGTACATACCTGTACTTCTTCTTCCAACCCCTTCTATTTTCTTTATTGTTAGAATTTTATGTGGTACGTGGTTTAAAAACTTGACACGTTCTGTAAACTTATAAAGAAAACATCAGCCTTCTCCTCTGCCTCTCTTTATTCTATTTTTTAAAAGTTTATTTTGTATAGGCAGGGCCTTGCTCTGTAGTTTAGACTGGCCTGGAACTTCCATAGCCTCCTGAGTGCTGTGATTGCAGGTATAAGCCATCATGCCCAGCCCAGCATTTGGTGCTTAGATTTGGACTGTAACCAGCCCTGATCGTAACCAGCCACGACTGTAACCATCTCTGACTAACGGTGTCATTGTCACTTTACTGTTTTCTGAAGGGAATGATGAGTTTTTATTTTTGATTTAATCTTACGTATTCCGGGAGGGAATTGTTTTGCCATTAGCAGCACTAAAAACACATTCTTCTTCCTTTTGAGCTAATTCTGACATACGTTGAATTGTCTTTTGAGTTACAGTGAAAGTATTCTTCTCAAAGATTATTAGCATCCAAGGCAGGCCCATGTAGTTTTCACCCTCTACTTTACACAGGAGAATCACGTGAACCTGTTACATATTGAGTCCCGGAAATCAAAGCAAAGAAATTCAGAATTTGAGATTTTTGTTGACTGCGACATCAACCGAGAACAGCTGAATGACATCTTTCCCCTGCTGAAGTCCCACACCACTATCCTCTCCGTGGACTCGCCTGATCAGCTCACTGTGAAGGAAGATGGTACGTTTCAGACAGCAAAGCCCCACCTCAAAGAGTAAGCACCCAATGTGTGTCCAGCCTCCTATTCATTTTGAGGATAAGAGGATAAAAAGAAGCCTCTGTCTTTTCAAAGTCCTCATTGTGTGCTAGTGAAGGGGAAACAGAATGGAGCTGACCACAATTCTGAGGAAAAACTATGAGGCAGCCTCTGATGCAGGGCAGGGTGAAAGAAGCTTTGAACATTGAGAAGGGTGGGTCAAAGGTCAATGATCTCTCATACTTCCTAAAGGACTTCTTGATTCTGCAACCCTCATCTTATTGTACCCCAGTTCTTTCCCGAACTCTTCATAGATCTCCTAGGGCTTGGTGTCTAACAGATATTAGAGCGATATTTGAATTTTGGGGGTATTTGTGTTTGACATTAGTGATCTGAAACCTATTATAGCTCATTCCCACCAAAAAACAATGGCTCTCCTGACACAAAGCCTTCCAAGGTTCAGATACTCAGATCAAAAAGACTGAGGCCGAGTGAGGTCTCCATTATTGAAAAAAAAAAAAACCCACATTGTAATTTAGTCAAGACAAAAGACAAATGGATTCATTTAGTAACTTTATACTCTTTGAAGTATCTTCAAGTACATCACAATACTTAATGCGTGGCCAGGGCTGCTGTTCATCTGCCATGCCTTCTTGTCATTGTCAAACTGTGGACTCACCTCCTCTTCTGCGTGGCAGGGAGCAGCTTCCTTGAGTGAGACTCTGAGTGCTCCTCTTGAAACAGAACGAACAGGGCAGGAAAGCTGAGTTCTACCCACTCTCTTCCACTGGTAATGGTTACGTGGGGCAAATGCCTCAGCCTCAGCAGACTGCTTCCCTCACCGACACAGTGAAGAGTTTCCCAGACTGCGAGGTGGCTCCTTTGATTTTTAATGTACACCAACTCATGTGATCACACACACACAGGTGGCTTATGACCTCTGGCCTCTATATTCATCTGTATTCATATGCACGTGCACACACATACGCACATGCACACACATTTACTGAACCCAAACAATAAATGTTCTAAAGAAAATCTAAAAACTAGATATTGAGATATGATCCTGTGCCTCAAGACAAACACAGATATTAGAATTCCTTCCCGGGCTTGCACACTGGTGTCTAGAATTGCATTAGCCTGGTCTGCCTTCATGGAATAACCAGGCAAGCGTCACAAGACATTCAAATGCTTGGCTTGTTACTTCACTATAATACTCCTCAGCACTTGGGAAATCAACCTTAAGGTTTGAAAAAAAAAGCCAATGATTTTAATTAAAATATGACTTCTAGGAACAGAGTGAGCGTTTAAACCATGTTTGTTTTCTTCAGTACACAAATCTCATCTCATCTAACTGCTCTTGCTTCTGGATTTCGCTTTGGTTAAGGCAGTCTCCTTAACCCTCAGTGGCCTGGGGATTTTGTTTTACAGTTATGGACACTGTCCCTTGGTTTCCAAAGAAGATTTCTGACCTGGACTTCTGCGCCAACAGAGTGCTGTTGTACGGATCCGAACTCGACGCGGACCACCCTGTAAATATATTTAAAAAGTCACCCAGTACAAATAATTTAGGTCAAACTAAAAATTAATGGCAGTTTTAAAACTTTAAAAATATTGGAGCTTTTGAAAAAGATGTATTAACTTTAATTTTATGTGTATGGATGTTTTCCCCTGCATATATATGTGTGTATATACGCACCTCAAGTGTCCCTGGAAGCCAGAGGAGGGGACTGAATCCTCTGGAATTGGAGTTATGGATTGTTGTGAGATATCATTTGGTGCTGGGAACTAAACCCTAGATTCTCAAGAGCAGCCAGTGCTCCTTAGTGAGGAGCCATCTCCCTGTCATCTAGGGGCAACGATTTTTCAGACATCTCAATAGCTTATATTAATTATACAAAGTACTGAGTTTCATTATGATAGTTTCATACATATGTAAGATGTTTTTGACTATACTCACTGTGATTGCCCTGTCTCGTTCCTTCCCCCAAGTAGCAAGGGCAAATTGGTGGTGAGAAAATGCTTTTCCAAACTAAACAGAACTGAGGTTTCAGACATCAGGAGCAGCCCTACCTACTGGTATGACTGAGTCAGCAGACAAGAAGGTATCTAGCTTCACTAGCACGGAGATCTGCCCTGTTCCTGGCATTCCCGTTATTAAGATATCCCCAGAGCTGTGCAGCTGAGTGTGTCTGTAGTCAGTTTCTGCTAAAATGAGCTTGAGTCTTTGAAACGACAATAAAGTTGGGTTGGAAAAACCCCAACCACCATGCTACCCAGTTTGATTGACTGAGTAGCTAGTTGATGATCGGGGAAGTTGTTTCCTTGGAGAAATTTACAGTAGAGCTGTGAGCTCAGGAGTTGGAATCCAGAGCATTGCACTCATGTTTGAAGCTCTGGGTTCTTGGGAGGGAAGGAGAGGGCAGAATGCAATTATGGAGGCTTGCAGGTCCAGCCTTTGCTTTAAGGCCTCTTGCTTTCTAAGCTGGATGAATGTGGCCATATACCACTTTAGATAGCCTCCAGTGGACCCATCTGTTTACCAGCTAATCTTACCAAGTAACTATTCCAACGAAATAGGGTGCTCACCCCAAAGGAGCTTGCAGCCTAGTTGAGAACTAGCATGGATTAGCATATTGCAAGATAAAATGGACAAAGGGTGCCAGATGACATTAGCACATTGACCATACACCCAAGAGAGCAAATGCTTCTGACTGGAGCCATCAGAGAAAGGTGACACTTCAAGAGTATTCCAAAGGATTTCTGTAAGTGAGAGATGGAAAGAAGGGACAGTCTAGCGTGGGCAAAGGTTCTGAGGCAAGGAAACTGGGGCCGGTTAATAGAGAGGTGAAATGCTGGCCTTACAGACATCTACTGCCACGGATGCTCACCTCCTTCCCACTTTTAATGTTTGCTTTTTATTTATTCTAATTACCTCATCTCTCAGCTGCTTCCTGTGCCTCCAGCCTTGCCTCTTTCAAACTCTCTAAGCTGTTACAATGATCTGATGACCTCCTCTTGTAGACATTGCCGGTGGTTTTCCACATAGCACTGTTATTCATGGTAGTAAGAAAATAGACACAGGGCAGTGTCCATCAACTGAGGAGAAGACAAAGAACGGTAGGCAGAGCCGGGCAATGGAATATTACTGAACACAAAAAGGCACAGCAGATGAATGTGCAGGTTTATGTACATAATTCCAGAATTTGACAAAATCTGAGGCAAGAGGATTACCACTAGTTTGAGGTCAGTCTGGGATATGTAGTAAGACCATGTGTCACAAAACAAATGAAATGGGCATGAAATACCATGCCACAACATGGGTGACCCTTGAACAGAGCCAGCCTCAAAGGACCTCATGTTGTATAATTTCATTCATGTGAAGTATCTGGAAAAGGGGAATTCACTGAGACGGAGGCTAGATCACTGGATTGCAGGGGTTGGGGTTGGGGGCAGGGTGGGGGAGAGTGAGGAAGGGATAGATAGTAGATAGAATGGAATGTTTCTTTTTGAGATGACTCAATTTTTCTGAAATCAGATGGTACAGTCTATGACCTTACTTCCCTGAACACACTCATCTTGTCTGAGATTAGAAGATAAGGATGGTCTCTGGGCATAATGACAGACCTATTGTCTCAGCTGGGTGCAAGTCTGAGGTGGGAGGATTACAAGTTTCAAAGGCTAGCCTTTGGCAACATGGCAAGATGTCTCAAAATCAAAAGCAAACAAAGCTGTGATTGCGGTTGTTAATTTCTATGAATGGCTATTTCATGGCATATGGGCTGTATCTTGGCATAGTGGTTAGTCCAAAGGAGAGCAACATGATCCCAGGCCCAGTCAGCTCCTCGTGGCCCTCAGTCTGCAGGCCTGGACTATCGGTAGTCTTCAGCATAATCCATGCATCGTGCAAGCACCGGAAGCATGTGACTTGTATCCTGAACCTGTTTTCTTTCCTGTGCGCTTTTGTGACCCTTCGGTCCTCCATCAGCTCTCGCCACACAGCAGACCCCACTTGGGGATCTTAGTCCAGTGAAGGCACTCTTTTAAATATTAATTTCCATTTTAGTATGATTGGCATTCCATTCTGTTTACTATCTTCATTTACTATTGACTGTTGTTTGCTGGGTCTCAAGTGTTCTAGGCAGACACTCTGTTGCCTGGTGACACACAGTCTCACCGTTTTATTACTAATTTCTACCATAGGTAACATAACTGAAGACACAGTCAAGTGATTAAAGAGAAATAAGATAAAAGTGATGTACTTAATTAGGATGGTCCCTTTTTGTCACTGTCGGGCCTTTGCATATAAAGTATCATTTTACTTTGTAGCCACTAGATGATAGACCTGTCATGTGACTGCTGACTTCAAAACAAAAGTGGTCACATATCTCTAAGCAATCCTTGCTTGTACTAACAACTATCTATTTCTTTAATATCTCTGGTCAGAACAACGAAGTGTTTCTTTAAAAAAAAAAAAAAAGAGCTGGGCAGTGGTGGAGAATGCCTTTAATCCCAGCACTTGGGAGGCAGAGGCAGGTGGATTTCTGAGTGAGTTCCAGGACAGCCATGGCTACACAGAGAAATCCTGTCTCAAAAAAACAAAACAAGAAAAAAAAAGATATATTTATTTTATGTAGATGAGTATACTGTAGCTTCAGATACACCAGAAGAGGGCATCGGATCCCATTACAGATGGTTGTGAACCATGGTTGTTGGGAATTGAACTCAGGTCCTCTGGAAGAGCAGTCAGTGCTCTTAACCTCTGAGCCATCTCTCCAGCCCCAATGAAGTATTTCTAAAGTGTCATCTTCAAGTACTTTTAGTTTCAATATTTGATTAATTTCAATTTTCAGGGCTTCAAAGACAATGTCTATCGTAGAAGACGAAAGTATTTTGCAGAGTTGGCTATGAACTACAAACAGTAAGTATGTTACAAGCCAACACTTTGAACTTTGAGATAACAAAAAGAGCAAAATAAATGGAGTAAGCTATGTTTATTTGGTAGGTAGACTATAACTATCTAACTACAGTGCAGAATTCCCCATCTCCATCTCCTCAGTGGGGACCCCATTCCCAGGATTGAATTCACAGAAGAAGAGATTAAGACCTGGGGAACCATCTTCCGAGAGCTAAACAAACTCTACCCGACCCATGCCTGCAGAGAGTACCTCAGAAACCTTCCTTTGCTCTCAAAATACTGTGGTTATCGGGAAGACAACATCCCACAACTGGAAGATGTCTCCAACTTTTTAAAAGGTAATACACCCATGCAGCTGTGTGTGTGGGGGGTCTGTTGACCTGTTCCGACCGGGAGAGTGTTGTTTGTGGAGGAATGAAGTCTAGTTATGTGGAAGGTCCAGAAGCTCCTAAACTCAGCTTGGATCCAAGACTGGGCACCACGTTGGAAAAAAGGAATCCAAGTACCTTAGAGTGCTGGTTCTCAACCTTCCCAGTGCTGCAACCCTTTGATATAGGACCTCATGTGGTGGTCCCTAACCATGGAATTATTTCTGTTGCTACTTCAGAACTGTAATTTGTGCTACTGTTATAAATTGCAATGTAAATACTCGTGTTTTCCAATGGTCTTAGCAACACCTGTGAAAGGGTCCTTCCATCCCCTGTGGAAGGGGTCGTGACCCACAGGTTGAGAAGCACTGACTTAGAGCACAAAGGGAACAGATTGCAAGGAAATTTGGAAATGCATCACACAGTTAACTCTGAAGGACACTTTGGGCGTTAACTTGGAGATATAGGGGATGTTTCCTAAATGCTTAAACATTGGACAAACTGGAACTATATGGCTCTTTTTTTTTTTTAAAGATTTATTTATTATGTACCCAGTGTTCTGCCTGCATGCCAGAAGAGGGCATCAGACTTCATTATAGATGGTTGTGAGCCACCATGTGGTTGCTGGGAATTGAACCTAGGACCTCTGGGAGAACAGTTAGTGCTATCAACCTGTGATCCATCTCTCCAGCCTTACTATATGGTTGTTAAATAAAGATGGAGACCTTAATAGAACACCCATGCGAGACCAGGCTTGTAAAATGGTTAGATCCTATCAGGGAGGGTTTCTGGACTAAGTCTCTGCCTTGAAGGCAGGATGTAGTTGAGGAGACAAGTCTCTAGCTGATGTAGAAAGTCAAATGATCATGAATCTCCAGACTCTGTGGTGCTTAATTAAGAAAAATCGCTGTCTCCTTTTGTCTCAGCAAATCAGAGACCTTGGTGGGAAGGGCTGCTGTACAGTGCTGGCTCTCGGCACAGGGTGTCAGGGATGCTTGGTGAGACTTCTGTCCCTGACCTGCACCCCCCAGCTATGCTTTTGGCTCATATTGCTAATCTTTTGTTCCTGGCTGAAAGTGTTGTCTGAGTTTCTTACATGACTGTTAACAAACTGCTTCCCATTTATTTATTCAACCCTTTACTTCTTATTTAAGAAACTGTACCTAAAAACCTAAAGGGACTAATCAGGAAAACATGGTATTGTCTCATGAGGGTAGAAATCCTGTTAAAAACTAAGCTTTTAAAACATGGGATATCATCGGCGCAGCTGGCCCCACTGGACTCACACAGCACGCAGCACGCAGCACGCAGCACACAGCACGCTGAGGATGTCACAGGTGTTGTTCAGTCACTATCGCAGGAAACATTTTGCTGTGGATATAAAACTGAAAGCTTGTCTCTTGGGGTCTGGAGATGAGCTGGCCACAGAGCCATTCTGCTGTATCAAAAATGAGTGTCAAAGAGAGAAATCAAAATTTTCAACGAGAGAAACCAAAACCAAGAGTACAGTTCACATCAAGTGTCAGATGAGGATATGAACACTGTCAGACATGATGGCCACTGGATACATGTGGCCTTTTACATTGTAAACAATTAACGGGTATTAGGGCCTTGGCCACACTAGCACATGTGAAATGCTCACTGGTGACAGATGGCTGTTGCTCCATCCCATCAAGAAATGTGGGAGACTGTTGCATAGCGTTCTGCCCACCAGTGAGGGGACAGGCTTACCAGCAACTGCATGGAGCTGGACCGTCAGTGTTGGGACGTATAGTGTGAGGTACCAGACAGAGTACGCTGTGAACTCTTGAGCTAATGAAACCCGGTAGCCCCCTTTCCAGTACACAGAAGGCAGTCTTGGCATTTGGTGGAGGAGAACCATCCAGGTCAGGTGAAACTTATAAAAAGAAGTATAGACGATAACAATGCTTAAAAATAACACAGATTAAATGGCTGTCATAAAAATACTTTAAAATTAATTTATCATAATTTACCATACCAAAAAAATTGAAGTACCATGCAAGGTTAAAGTTTCCATTGTTGTTTTATACTGATAAGCCACGTGTCCAAAGCCATCACCCGTCACCACCCCTTTCTTCTCCCCAACAGTCCCTCTTCTGCTTTCATGTCACACGCATTCCATTACGCTCCCTACCTGCTGTCCCCTCCTCCCCTAAGATCCCTTCTGCCCTGCCCACCACGCACACAGGGATTTGAACCTAGGTTCTGCATGTCAGAGGAAGCATTCGGTATTTGTCTTTCTGAGCCCGGCTTACTCCTCTTACTACAATGACCCCCAGTTCCATCCGTGTTCCTGCAAATGTTATGATGTCGTTTTTCTTTATGATGGGATGCAGTCTCACTGTGTATATGAACTGCTTGTCTCTACCCGTTCTCTGCTGGTGGACGTCTCGGCTGACTTTGTCCCCTGGCTACTGTGAAGAGTGTAGCAATAAGCATGGACGCACAGTGTCTTCGTGGTGTGTCGACTCAGTACCTGTGGGGAATATGCCCAGGAGTTGTCCGCCTCGAGTTCTATTTTCAGTTTTTTTTTTTCTTTTCGAGAAACTTCCATAATGGCTGCCCCAGTTTACATTTCCATTGTCGGTGTGTAAGAGTTAAAATGTTCTCCGTGTTTGAAGGAGGGTGCCAAGGGTAATCTAAGCCCTCCTGAATTTGTATTCTACCTTTATCATCTCCAGTGGTTCTTGAGAACATTATCCAGTATTTTATAGCTGTTAGAATAACGAGAAGAGTCCTTTTGTAAGCACAAATGGGAGATACAGTGTGTAAAAGGTTCTGACCCTGGGATGTGCTTCATGATGCTTAGCTTCCTGTCCCACCTATATGCTACACTTTAATTTTCACATCCCTTGAAAGTGCTACCTAGGGCCGCTGGCCAGTGTCAGCAGTCTGTTTGAGGGGAAAGTTTTCTGTTTTCTCCTTTGCTTTGCAGAACGCACAGGGTTTTCCATCCGTCCTGTGGCTGGTTACCTCTCACCGAGAGATTTCCTGTCAGGGTTAGCCTTTCGAGTCTTTCACTGCACTCAGTATGTGAGACACAGTTCAGACCCCCTCTATACTCCGGAGCCGTAAGTACTCATGCTATTCATTCATCAGATGGTATTTATAATAATGGTACCCATTCACAGGGCATCTTGTAAGTATTCAATAAAGCAGCATACGTCAAGGCTTTAGAACACAGACTGGCATTAAAGTGTATTCTATAACATACACAGCCAGTTATTATTATTATTGTTATTATTATTGTGTCGTTATTAATTTGGCAACTTATTAGATGTCAGATGCAGTTCTGTACTAAAGGGACGTAAAAATCAAATAAAAAGTATTGTCTTCATAAAGTGTGTATTTGGGGGGCACATACAGATGGTGAACAAGTAAATGTAGTATGTAGCATGTCAGATGATGGCATGTGCCATGGGAGGAAATAATACTAGGAAAGGATACAGGCATGGATATGGGAAAGTCTGGGGAAGTGTGGCCAGAGAGGACCTTGCTAAGGAAACATGGGAGTAGAGACTTGATTTGGGTGGAGGACTTAGGGTAGCAGTGGATGTGTGTTATGAGGACAAGATTTGGAATCAAACACATTTCTTTATTTGGTTAATATCCTTTGTGATCGATTACTCCTGAAAAGCTAGAGTAAAAATAAGGTTGGCTTTGGCTTGGGTTTGACATGTGTGCCAATCAACATAGTGTTAGAGACTGTCTCTGTTGCAACAGTTGTTTATGTGTGTGTGTGTCAATTGTCACAGTGTGATACACTGTGTCTCTGTTGCAGAGACACCTGCCATGAACTCTTAGGCCACGTTCCTCTCTTGGCTGAACCCAGTTTTGCTCAATTCTCCCAAGAAATTGGCCTGGCTTCCCTTGGAGCTTCAGAGGAGACTGTTCAAAAACTGGCAACGGTATACATCTGGAAATAGCTGTATAGTTCAGTGTTCTCCACTGGGTGTGGTTAGGAGTATTTGGGTATTTCGAAGTCCATGCTCAAGGCAACCATTAGAAAAGTTGCTTTTGCTTTAAAATGTATATGAATTTAAATAATGTTAAAAGAAGATATACAAATTTAAGGTTTCTCAAAAAGAAACAGATTTAAAACAAGACAGAGAATCACAAGTTTGCTTTAACATACTAGTTTTTAGACCAAAAAAAAAATGAGTGGTGTCTTATCAGTCAGGGAAAGAAGGGCCTTTTGGGATGGGGCTCAAGACATATGAGAAGGGGCTTGGCACTGCTGGGAACAGCTGAGGGTGGGGGAGGGTGTGGAATAGGTTAACTGGTTCTGAAGCTGTGGTTTAGGGATGCTAGGGGTTCCTGAGACCTTTTGTGGATTCCTTTGGGACAAAATTATTCACAAGTAAAAGATATAAAATGTATTTTTAATGTGATAGACAGGCTCACATGCCACATTGAGTCTGAACTTTATGCGATTGCCATGTGCCGAGTGAGGTAGTTTAAAGAATATCCACATTTCTTTGAAAAGCAGATTCAAATGCCCAGCCCATTTCTAGCTACATAACTGTGCAAACTGAGCTTTCTTCATATCCTCAAGCCTAAACAACATACTGCAAAAGATTAAATACAGAAACAGATATGGTAATCCATCTGCCATCTCATCAGACATTAAATAATGTCTGGCCAGACACGGACAAGATGTGAACACGGACAAGATGTTGGCTCAGCTGATTCAGTCACTCCACACTGTGAGTCCATAAGATGATGGCTGTAAAAATATTAAAACCAGGGCCAGCGAGGTAGCTCAGTGGCACCAAGCATGGTGAGCTGAGTTTTACCCCATAGCTGAAGGAAAGAACCACCCACAAGGTATCCTCTGGCCTCCTGCAGGCATGTGCACACAGACAAATGAAAGTAAAAGAAATTAGATTAAAGTTAAGAAGTGACAGTGGAAAGATGGCTCTATAGTTGAGAACATTCTTCCTGCTCTTACAGAAGACCTGGGTTCCGTTTCCCAGCACCCAGACAGCTCACAACCCAGACAGCTCACAACCCAGACAGCTCACAATCCAGACAGCTCACAACCCAGACAGCTCACAACCCAGACAGCTCACAACCCAGACAGCTCACACCCTCCTGTAACTCCAGCTCCAGGGAATCCCATGCCCTCTCTGGCATTTGTGGGTGCCCACATACATACACACATATAAATAAGAACGATAAAAAAACAAATTAAAAGGATGACTAAGAGTTATAAAACAATGCTACTCCTGTTATTGTTTTGTAGAATGCACTTTCATTAAGTGTTACTTATGTTACATACAATGGGTTTACCCTATTTAAAGTTGATTTTTAAGCACCTAAGTAGTTTCTTTGTGTTAACTTTAATATGATCAGTATAGCTAGGGTTGCACATACACACAGAGAGATTGCTGGACTCCTTGGTAATTTTTAACTGTATCTGATAGTCTTTACATGAAGTTTACAGAGTCCTGATGCACAGCAGGGCCAGACTGTAAAAGCACTTGGGATCCAGGCTGGAAATCTTGGGCTTGATTCTGGATGTACTTTTTGACTAAGAGCTGGGATTTGCTTTAGACTGAGATGCTCAGGATGTGAACATGATGCTGACATTGTTTTGCAGTGCTACTTTTTCACTGTGGAGTTTGGGCTGTGCAAACAAGATGGACAGCTGAGAGTCTTTGGTGCCGGCTTGCTTTCTTCCATCAGTGAGCTCAAAGTAAGAGTCATGGACATTGCACATAACTGTGTCCACTAACGTGATCAACATGGCTAGAGGCAGAGCTTGCTTCTGGCCAAGCATTTAATATGGGAAATATTTTAGGTGGCGGTAAACATAATTTGAGAACATTTTTCTCTCCTCTCTCAAATTTCTAGAAAAAAAAAACGCGTCTTTTAAATGGACAGTGTTTTTAAAGCTTTAGACAAATTTTTGGGATACGAGCAGTAGGTTCTGTACGAAGTAGGGAAGTGATATCTATCTATCATCTATCTATCTATCTATCTATCTATCTATCATCTATCTATCTATCTATCATCTATCTATCTATCTACTCATCTATCTATCTACTCATCTATCTATCTATCTATCTATCTATCTATCTATCTATCTATCTATCTATCTATCTAATCTATCCATCCACTTAAAGTGTGGTCGAGCAATCCAGATTAAGGATGCTGTCCAAGGTACTGTTTTGTGCTGAAAGAGGCTGCTCTCTGGTGGAGGGTATGAGTCAAGGGTAAAGGTGACTAGCAGATGTAAACAGTAGGTGACGAAATGCATAAGTAAATAGCGGAATAAATAAAGATCCTTGGGTGCCTCCTATGTGATAAAGAGGTTAAAAAAAACCTCACAGAGATGGTCTTGGGTCATTTGTGGGAGACAACAAACTTGTTTTGTTGGGCTAGACTGGATGACATAGAGACGCAGGAGGTCAGTCTGAGGGTGCATCTGGGCCCTTGTATAACTCAGATCAGAGGTGTGCCAGCCGCTGCAGTCTTGTGTTCTGTGAAGACAGGCAGTATTTGACTGTCATTCTTTGTCCCTTAGCATGCACTTTCTGGACATGCCAAAGTTAAGCCTTTTGATCCCAAGGTTGCCTGCAAACAGGAATGTCTCATCACAAGCTTCCAGGATGTCTACTTTGTATCTGAGAACTTTGAAGATGCAAAGGAGAAGATGAGGTAAAATCTATGTCCCTCAAGCTTCCATTGGCTGCAAAAGTAATGTCCAAAGGTACAATAATGACGTACGAGTGAGTCAGTAATTGGGAGCCTGCCAGGAGCGTTCTACCTGGGACATGTCTGTTGTTTAGAGTAGGTTGAATATCATAGATTCAGTAGTCACATGTGGAAATGGAATACATTGAGAGATTAGCTCCTCCCCATTTCTTCCCAGCAGAGTTTGTAGCCCAGCAGGAAAAAAAGAAACTAGACAAGATACTGTAATATGAAAAATGGCAAGAATGGAGACAGAAAGGAAACACTGTCTTGCCTCCACTGATCTCCTCTCCAGCTGGAGAATCATGGAAATCTTAGAGGCAAGTGAGACAGGTAGGAAGACTAGCTAGAATTTAGACATGTTAGGTTTTAGGCTGAAACAGCATGGAAAAGACAAAGAGATAGAAAGGCATGGGGATATTTCAATGCATTCAGAGCTTCTGACTCATCACTAAGCATGTAGTCAAGAGGGAAGAATTGGAGTACAGACACTTTTTAGGAGATTCTTGTGAACTCCAGGTGAAAGTAAAATCTGGACTAAGATGGAGGTCACAGGGAGGAAGTCACTGTGGAAGCAGGATCCAGAAAACGACATGTGATAAAGGTTGTCTTGAAGCCACACTGTGAGGACAGGGGCAGACGACAAGGGTTGAAGATGATGCTTATCTTCCAGGGGCTTGATATGCACAGAACAAAATAACAATAGCAGCTGGGGTTTCTCTAGCACAGATGGCATCCTTGTGCAAAGCTGTAGTGGTCCCTGCTGGGGAGACCAGATGGATGGGAACCTGGATTCCCGTCCCCAAGCATGTACATTTGTTCTTGGCTGCGCCGTTATCCTTGGGGGTCCTGAACACATAAGAGGTTCAAATGTTGGCTTGATAAAGGAGACAGATTTTAAACCCTGAGGGAAGGGAGAATTCAAGTCATTTGAGAGGACTCTAGAAAGATTCTAAATAGAAAAAGCATACAAGTATGGGAGGGTAGGACCCTTCCCACTCTCCTCTTTCTGCTCCCTCTTTTGCTATGTAAAGCCTAGCAGAGGAGTCTGTTACTATGTGGTTCAGTATTGCCAGTATCTACTGACAGATAAAGTTACTGAGCTTGACGCCCTTAGTGAAGCCAAGAGGTCAAGAGATGGGTTGTAGATCACTTCCATGGCATGAGACATGGGATTAATGCCCAGTATGGGAGGATGGAGAGGAAGGAAATGAAGAGGGAGAGGGAGAGAGAGGGGGAGGGGAGATGCATTTCATTCATGCTCTCCCACTGAGGCTACAGTGGGAAAGGCGATTGGGACCTCTGCTGTCATGACAGAGAAAGCAGGTGTGTGTGTGTGCACATACACATGTGCGAATGTGTGTACGTGTGTGTCTGTGACTATGTGTGTGACTGTGTCTATGTCTGTGTGTGACTCTGTGGGTGTGTCTGTCAGTGTGGGTGTGTCTGTGTGTGACTGTATGTGTCTCTGTGTGTGTGTTTGTCTGTGTGTGACTGTGTGTGTCTGTGTGTTTATGTATGACTGTGTGTGTGTCTTTGTGTGTAACTGTGTGTGATTGTGTGTGTGTCTATTTGTGTGTGTGTCTGTGTGTGTCTGTCTTTGTGTCTCTGTGTTTCTGTGCATGTCTGTGTCTCTGTGTGACCAGGTCTTTTGTCCTTTATTTACTTTTGACACCCACTGTCACAGACATTAACATTCCCTTACTTGTTGTCTTAAATAGAGAATTTGCCAAGACCGTGAAGCGCCCGTTTGGAGTGAAGTACAATCCGTACTCACAGAGCATCCAGGTTCTGAGAGACACCAAGAGCATAGCTATCGCCATGAATGAGTTGCGATATGACCTTGATGTCGTCAGCGATGCCCTTGCTAAGGTCAGCAGGTGGCCCAGTGTGTGATGGTTTCTGGTGCAAATCCAGAAAGCCTTTGAACATCAGTCCAGAGCCAGGGCCAGTTCTTGCTTCCCTTAAAGACCTGCTTGGGGAGGGACAGCAGCTCCCAAGTTAGCAATGTCTCTCACCTCTCTCTGTAGCCACTCACTCATTGTCTCTGAAAGTGCATACCAGGCACTGCTGGCCTTCTTCTGTTTTGTCTTCTGGCATCTGCTTAGGGAGCTATGACTCACTTGCCACATGATCCACAGGAGCGCATTTAAAATATTTTATTCATTAAAGTATAATTGAATCATTCTCCCCTTTCCCTTTCTTCCCTCCAACCCTTCCCTCTTAAATTCATGGCCTTCCTACTGAATGCCCATTTTTGATGGGCGAGTTGTCTGACACCAGCCAGAGCTGGACTCAGTGTGACGTCATTTTCCCCATCCTTCATTAGTGGATGGCTACTCTGGACACCACAATGAGTGTATTTGTATCTGTTCCCTATCACTGACTTCATGACAGCCCAGGCATAGTCACACACTAGACTTCAAGGAGACTAGCTGAAACAGAAGTGCACATGGCTTTGCTCTAGAGCACGGCTAGTAAAGAGCAGGCTGGCTTCAAGTGCAGTGTCAGACAGGGACATAGAAAGCACCAAGACTCAGCCAGGCATGAGAATGCCTACGATTCCAGTGCTCTCTGGCACTTTATTTCAGGGTATCACACTAGGACATAATGAGAAGATGTGGGAGCACAGAGGGTAGGAAACGGGGATGGGAATGGAGGAGGGTCAAGGAGAGCAGTTTGTATCTGAGACTGTACTTATGTGAGGGCTGTGAGGATTGGAACACATGTGGTGTCAGCCGGGTGGCATTGGCATAAGCAGTTGTATAAACTTTTCATTACTGTAACAAAGTGTCAGGGACAATCAGCTTATAAAGAGGAAAAGGTTTATTCTGGATGCTTTGATCCATTACAAGTTGTTCCTGTGGTTTAAGCCAGTGGTGAAACAAGGCATGATGGGGGAATGTAGTAGAGCAAACTTCGTAAAGCTATAAACTTCTTTAAGGATGGAAACAGAAAGAGTGAAGGATTTAGAGAAGGAAGAAGGCAGAGAGGGTAAGAGGGAGGAGGACACACACGGACACACACACACACACACACACACACACACACACACACAAACAAAGGGGGTGACGAGAGTCAGAGACAGAGACAGAAAGATCCTACAGTGCAGTTTAAGAGTTCAATACCAGGGTAAGAGACAGAGCTCAGCAGTTAAGAGTACTGTTCTTCCAGAGGACCCTGGTTTGATTCCCAGCATCTACACTGGCTCACAACCATCTGTAACTCTAGTTCCAGAGGATCCAATGTTTTCACACCTCCATGAATAACAGGCAGGCATCCAAGTGGTGCCCAGATATACATGCAGCAAAACATCCATACACATATGATAAAAATTAAGACTCTACCTCTGTTTTCCACATTAATAGTAAAATTGTATACCATTAAATAGGCTTCATTTCAAGCCCATTAGATATATTTTTACACTAGATTTTAAAAGACACCTTTTAAGAATTCAGAGGAAACTATTGAAAGCTGTATTTTATCCCATGCTCTACAAGGAAGCAGATCGAGGGGTTGTAATTCAGTCATCTCAGATCTTTGTAAACATACTCACTTTAACAGCTATTGAGCATGCATACGCCAGTAAGTAGATATGTTCTGAAATCACGCATGCATACGCCAGTAAGTAGATATGTTCTGAAATCACTTGAAGTACGGACCAGCTAGTTTATAGTCTGTTTGATTACCAGGGAAAGCCCTATAAAGAAATCCTACAAAGAGCAGACAGAGAGCATGATCAGCTATTTCTGGTTATTTCCATAAGACTCTGGTGATGCTGAAGAATCAATTATTGGCTTTTTAAATGGTTGTGCTCCGACTAAAGCACTTTAAAATAAACAGGAAAGCTACAACTGTACCATTGTAACTTTAGGATACTAGAAACAATAAGCGATGGGCGTGATTTGGCAAATCAGTGTTCCAAGAGCCTCAGAATTTTCAAACCACCCTAAGAATCTTTTAATAATTATTCAAACACCAGGACAGACTCAAACCAAAAGCACGGCTTGTGATTCTTTCCCAGAGAGCCATTCCTCGACAGCAGCAGCATGCTTGACTTTTTGAAGAAAACACAAATGCTAATCGTCAGAGTGCCTACGTTCCTTAATCTCATGCTTTGGCATTTGGAATTACATAAGTAGCAAGATACAGCAAAATGCACAGAATTATTGCTCATTTTTAAGTTGGCTTCCAAACCAGAGAAAGAAAGAAGCCAGGACTTCTCAAAAGCACTAAATAACAGAGACTGTATGTTAATTTCCAGGAAGTGGATAAAGATAACTGTGGTCCATTTCACTCTTGTCTTCATGTTACTGTGCCATATACACTTATAATTTAAAAGTTTGCTGGTCCACTGGGTAATAAACTCAAAGTTCATGATCTTAACAAGTTTTTTTTTATTGGATATTTTATTTACATTTCAGATGTTATCCCCTTTCCCCATTTTCCCCCTAGTAACCCCTTATCCCATCCCCACTCCTCCTGCTTCTATGAGGATGTGCCCCCACCTACCTACCCATTCCCACCTCCCCATCCTTGAATTCCCCCACACTGTGGTATCCAGCCTACACGGGACCAAGGATTTCCTCTCCTACCTATGCCCAACAAGGCCATCCTCCCCTACATATACAGCTGGAGCCACAGGTCCCTCCCTTTGTGCTCCCAGGCTGGTGGTTTAGGCCCTGGGGGCTCTGGTTGGTTGGTATTGTTGCTCTCCCCATGGGGCTGCAAACCCTTTCAGCTCCTACAGTCTTCTCTCTAACTCCTCCATTGGGAACCCCATGATCAGTTCAATGGCTAGCTGTGAGCATCTGCCTCTGAATATGTCAGACTCTGGCAGACCTCTAAGGACACAGCTATATCAGGCTCCTGTCAGCAAACACTTCCTGGCATCCACATCAGTGTCTACCTTTGGTGAATGCACAAGTGATGGATACCCAGGTGGAGCAGTCTCTTAATGGCCCCTCCTTCAGTTTCTGTCCCACTCTTTGTCTCCATATTTGCTCCCATGAGTATTTTGTTACTCCTAAGAAGGACTGAAGTATCCACACTTTGGTCTTCCTTCTTCATGAATTTCATGTGGTCTGTGAGTTGTATCTTGGGTATTGTGAGCTTTTGGGCTAATATCCAATTATCAGTGAGTGAATAGCATGTATGTTCTTTTGTGATTGGGTTACCTCACTCAGGATGATATTTTCTAGTTCCATCCATTTGCCTAAGAATTTCACGAATTCATTGTTTTTAATAGCTGAGCAATACTCCATTGTGTAAATGTACCACATTTTCTGTATCTATTCCTCTGCTGAAGGACATCTGGGTTCTTTCCACCTTCTGGCTATTATAAATAAGGCTGCTATGAACATAGTTGAGCATATGTCCTGGTTATATGTTGGAGCATCTTCTGGGTATATGCCCAGGAGTGGTATAGCTGGATCCTCAGGTAATGCTATGTCCAATATTCTGAGGAACCATCAGACTGATTTCCAGAGTGGTTGTACCAGCTTGCAATCCCACCAGCAATGGAGGAATGTTCCTCTTTCTCCACATCCTTGCCAGCATCTGCCGTCATCTGAATTTTTGACTTTAGCCATTCTGACTGGAAGCACATTTAAAACTTTTATTTTATGTGTGTGGGCCCCAGGAATCAAACTCCAGTTGTCAGGCTTGGCCACAAGCCCCTTTATCTGCTGAGCCATTTTTTGCACCCCCCACCCCCCCATTGTTTTTTTTTTTTTTTTTTGTCAAACACACATTAAAAACAGTTTCATTTTTCTGTTCACAATGTTGCTAGTTTAGAGACCCTAGCAATGGTGATGGTTGGTACAAAGAATCAGCCACCGGGGAGGACAAAATATGAAAATGCCACAATGGACCCCATTACTTTGCATACCTCTTTAAAACATTAAAACAACATAAAATATAAAATAAAAACTACACGTCACTTTGCTTCTTTAAAGTGTGTGGTTATGAGCTCCATTAAGCCGAGCACACCTGGCCACCATCACTACCTCTTGGGAAGGTTTCCCCTCTCGTGTTCCCCACCTGACCATGAGCTTCCTCTCCTGCGCTGTTACTGGAGAAAATTATGTCATGAGAAGGCTCTGTAAGAAGCAGATTCATGGGGCTGAAGAGACAGTTCATCAGTTAACTGTACTCACTTCTCCTGCAGAGGACCAGCGTTTGAGTCACAGCACCCACATCTGCCTCTAACTCTGGCTCCAGGAGTTCTGATGCCCTCTTCTGAACTCCAATATCTTAATTTCTATATGTAAAAGAAGCATTAATGACGACTGTTTTAAGTAGAACTCCCCCACAGCTTCTGGATGACTCTGTCTTCCTCCAGAGAGAAGGACTGCTGTGTCCTGCAGGCAGAGTGCTTATTATGGCATGGGAAGATCTTCTTGGTCCAGGTGGGGATGGAGCCAATGAGAAGCCAAGCTTCAGCTTGGTGAGGCTGGTCTACTTCCAGCTCACCGCTGTTGTCAACGTGTAGCCCTTTAGGGATCCCACCTACGTGTCCATCAGGGGACTTGGCTTCTGCTTCTGTCCATAATTCAATCTCCTCTGTACTGTAAAATCAATGCTCAGTGTCACAACAGCTGCTCTCAATCCAGATTCTTAGCCTCCTAGGTGTTGCCGGCTAATGAGCAGGTGCTTCAAGGAAAGAAAGAGGGCCTGGTATCATTTTTTGTCTTCTTGTCACAGCCCCTTGAGTTTCTGTTGCTTTGAAAGCTCTCCAATGACTTGAAATATATGTAAAAACTCTTTTCTGAGACCTGGCCCTGACCCTCACTGGCTGCAGAACTCGGGAGAATGGGGCTGCACCTCATCTAGGCAGCAGAATAGAACTGGCCCTGGTGGCAGGGCTGTGGGTAAAGGGGCCCTAGGGTGAGCATGGAGAAGATGCCCCTGACACTCATAGGCTATGGTCATGGGGTGATGCACTTCACGTCCTTGCCCCTTGCCACCTGGTTCAGTTGGGAGAGCTGGTCTTGGGGTCATGATAGCTGGAGAGCTGACATTACCCCTTGCCCTCTGCAGCCTTGTGTGAGCTAGCCGGGGCAGTGCTAGAGAGCTCGTCCTGGTGGTGTGGGTGTGGGAGAGCTGGCAGGCTGACCGACTCAGCTACCACAAAGGCCCAGCTCCAGGGCTTTGAGTTGGCTCGGGCCATCATCTACCCCATCTGTGAACTGCTGGAGCATGTGAAGGGCTGGCTCTACAGATTCAAAGCTGCAGGATCCCCACCCAGAGTAACAACAGGGTATCTGAGAGGAGTCCTGGTGAGAATACAGTATCGATAGTGTAGCAGAAGCCAGAGGCCTCAAACTAGACCCATAACTCATTGCAATGCACATCTGAAGTAAAGAAAAATGGAAAATCAGTGTACTGTGGGACACACTGTGACACACTACAGCTTTCATGATGAGAATACGCTTTGTTTTGTTTATTTTTTATTTTTGTAAATTTTGTTTTGTATTTTTGTTTCTTTTCTTTTTGGGGGAGGTTGCAAGGGCAGAGGGAGGATACAGAGGGATGGAGACGAGTGTGATTCAGGCACATAATGTGAAACTCACAAAGAATCTATAAAAAGTTAAAATGAAAAATGATTTCTGACAGCTTTTCTAGTTGAGAGAATTGGTCAGCGGCTTGGTAATCTTTCTGTCAGAAGCAGAGCCTGGCTTTGGATGGTGCACCTTGATTCTGTCAACTCCGTGGCTTCCCCCAATGGTGCCACCAAGTGGAGACCGAGTGTTCAAACATACTCTATGGGGACATTTTCCATTTAAACCACCCCACCTCTCAAATTCTAATAAATAAAACTGGTAACACTGTAAGTGGCTCTTCTTTGCACCTTCAGTGAAACCTCGGGGAACCTACCCCTTTATTTTAAAGGTTCCATCTTTGGTTAGGGATGTAGTTCAGTGTTAGAATTCTCTCCTGTATAATGCCTTGGGTTCCATGGGAAGTACCACAAAAAGAAGTTTTGTACTAAGTAATAGAAACCTCAAACTTTAAGATCAGGGCCATCTTCCTCTTCTAGGACTGAGGCTAGAGTTCATTAGTTCCTTTATTTCCTCACACCCTTCTCCCATTCGCTGGGAGATGAATAGGACTGTAGTGCTTGGTCTCTTTGAGGACCTGCGGTGACAGGATGCAGGGAGCTAGAAGAAGCAGGAAAGTTTCCCCTTAGACTGAGTGTTGTGAGTTGGTACCAGCCTTTCCTGCTCTTGTTCATAGTACCAGTTCACGGTCTTTTGGGTGGTTAACAAGGCCTCAGCATCTCTTGATAATGGTGTCTTTCTCTGACTGGGCTACGGATTTCATCTCCATCAGTCTCTGGGAATCTGGTGACCAACTGTCCCATGGGTGTCATTTGATCACTATAGATTCTCTCCAACAGTGTCTAAGACTCTGCCAATTTGCTTATGCTGACTTTCTCAGAACTCCCATAGTCTCCAGCTCTCTCTGACCAGATATCAGCCCTGTCTGGTGGTTAGCTATTATATCACGAGAAAACCTCCAGTCTGAACGATTTCCTGGTCCTCCTGCAGCATCTTTCCTTGGGCTAGAGGTGGGTGGGATTCACATCACACTGTCACACTGATATAATAGTGATGAATTAAATATCCTATCAGGATCCCTTTCAGCATCTCTTGTCTTTTAGGCAGGAACCCACCCAGATTTCTAGATACCTGCATTACAGGTTCTGGTTTGGCTTCTCCTACCTTACTTTATTTTTTATTATATTTAAACATTATTAAAATTATACAATATATTTTTATTATATTTTTCCCTTCCCCTAAGTCCTCCTGGGTCTTCTGCACCTTCCTCATGTTCTCTTTCAACACCTCCAACAAGAAAAATTGAAACAAACCCCAAAGAGACAAAAACCACCAAACCATAACAAGGACAATAAAAAGCACACGTGAAACATGGAGCCTGTTTTGTGTTGGTCAGCTACTCTTGAGCATGAGACCTACCCAGGAGGGTTATTGATATGCCCAGTTTGTTACATGGGAGAAAACTGGTTTTCTTTTCTCCATGAAGTATCAATCACAAATACCTTCTCCGTCAGGGATGGGCCTTTGTGTCCTCTTTTCATCCTCAGTGCCGGGATTTTGTCTGGAAAACACAGAGACTGTGACAGCATGCAAAGACCCATACGAATCTATCTTACCTTACAATGTGCAAGTTATTGGCATTTATTGCTTTGGGAACTGCTGGTGAGATGCCTTCCTATTACACCCTGTTGTGACTTCCTTTCGCAACAGGCTTGAAAGAAATGGTCAAAATGGCAACAGTGAACTGGTGAACCGCACATGGGCTCTCTCATGGCTTCCAGAGTAAGAGCAGCGTTGCCTGGCTTGTCTCTATCTTTCTAAGCACCACCACCCATCTTTTCAAGAAACCACAGTCTGGAGGAGAAAAGACTAGGGAGGCTGCCCTCACAAGATACAGCAGGCAGTAAATGTCAGTAGCATGAACAGGTGAGACCTAGGCAGTAGCTTCCCCGAGACACTTTTCAATGTGAGGGCCTAGGAGGACAGAGTGATGAGGCCCTGAGACCCGTCCAGGGCTACGAATGCAGATCATCGCTTAAATGGGACATGATCTTTTATTCTCCTTCCAGATTCCAAATTCCAATCCCCCCCTCCCCCCGTGTGCACTGGTACATTGTACTATTTAACTCCCACCAACATTATGACAACGTTGACAAAAAGCTGTATTATATGAAAATCTATCTTGGACGAGGAACTATCCATGCTGGTGATCAGAATTAGGGCAGATAGTATGGGGTTACAGAGAGTAGGGAGAATGCAAGGGCACATCAGACAATAGCCAGCCCCCCGCTGTGCTGCCAGGAGTGGGTTTCCGCAGTGGAAGGCTAACACCGTACCCAAATGCACAGAGAAGCGGGCCAAGGTAGCTTCGGAAAGACCCAGGACTGGACCCTTCCTATGTTTA
This sequence comes from Grammomys surdaster, assembly GCF_004785775.1. Lineage (NCBI taxonomy): Eukaryota > Metazoa > Chordata > Mammalia > Rodentia > Muridae > Grammomys > Grammomys surdaster. The sequence goes on along the minus strand of NW_021620600.1, from coordinate 2,151,189 downwards.
GCTCAGGTCCCTTCCCACCGTGCTGTGGTATCCCTGCCAGGTCATCTGCTCTGGGCAGCGTGGGGCAAGCGGCTAGCTTTCTGGATTATTGAACATGGTGCAGAATTACGAGTGTGGGTGTAGTAAGGCTTCTTCGAGTGTGTTCCCTGGCGGTCTCGAGGTGCGGTCTGACAGTGCTTTGGTTGAGTCCCTGCGCCCCAGGGCAGGACCATACCCAGCTACAGCTTGCTCCAGTCCCACTGGCCTCGCCTAATCCCTAACTTTACCCCGCCTCCGTCCCGCTGGCAGCGCCCAGCTCCCGGACTCGCCCCGCCCCCTGGCCTCCGAGACCCCGCCCCGCGTCAGCCCTCCCGGAAGCGCCGGCGGAGCGTGTGCATGGCGCGGGAGTCCTGCGCCTCCGAGGCTGTCTCTGCCGCTGCCGTGCTCTTCGCCTGGGTACGTGGCTCCGCCCCCGGGATAGGGCAGAGACTAAGGGGCGCGGAGACCCGGGAGCTCCCGGCGTCTGCGTGGGTGACCGGGAGCTAGGAGGTGGCCGCCCAAGCCAGGATCTTGGGTTGGAGGACCCTGGGCTGCGGCAAGGAGGAGAGGGTGCGGAGGGAGGGTCTCCTCGCAGTGCCTGAGGGGCCTACTGCTAGCCGTGGGATGAGCACCCGTGGGACTGAAGCACTTCGGGAGGACCCTGCCTGCAGAGCCCTTTCCCATCTGGGAAAGCCCTTGGCGGCCAGACTGTCTAGGAAGACAGCGTGGAGGCTTGGCAGAGAGATCCTTTGGTCCCCGAGCTCGTGGGGCCACCTGTGTCATCTAACCCTCCTTTTGCCTGGAGGATGGAAGGCTCCTTTCCAGCGCCATCACCCTGGGTAGCCTCCTGTGGATGTGAGGCCTGTGGAGTGTGGCGGCGTGAGGCGCAGACCCTGCGTATTTGCTGTTACTCGGCTGTGACCGGATCTTTTCTGGGGGCGTGGAAGTCTGGGCTGGGCAGGTTTGACACTGCACTTTGAGAGACCTATGGTCATCCTTCCGTGTGACTGGAGAGGATGCTTTATACTCACGAGCGTGGGGGAATGCGTGACAGCAAGCATATGTTGGATGTTACTGTTCTTAGTATTAAATACCAAAATTGTAATGGAATGCATGATTTTTTAACGGCAGTCTCCTTGGCTACAGCGGAGGTGTTCTGAGAGTGAATACTGAGCCAGTGGTGTTCACATTGTCTCTCTTGGTGCCTGGCATCTTGTAGACCCCAGGGAAATATTTGTGGACTAAAGAATGAATGAATGAATGAAACGAATGAATGACTACCTATGTGCACAGCCATTTGTTAATGTTTGGGAAATACATAGCTATTCTCAGTTCTTGTGATAGAGGAGGCCATAACACCTATGTTTTTGCCAAAATTAGAATTTATCTATATACCTTTCACTTGTTGAGTGTAAGGCTGTCAGAAAGGAAAGCATGGCTTGGCCTGGCTCTCTGGCTCAACTTCTTGAAGTAGCGCTTGAGCTAGGTTCAGCAGGGAATTGGGGGGGGGGGCGGTAATAACTGAATGTGTCACTGTCATTTTTCATCTGGGAGACTGCTGTCTTTTTGGACAGAGGAAAACCATCTGATAGAAAAAGCCTTTCAGCTGTGGCCTTGAATGGACAGAGACAGAACGGGACTCAACTTCACTTTACTAGTGTGTTTGGAGTTCTGCTGGGGTGTTCTTCCTGCTGTGTAATCAGGGTGCATGTATTAGTTGGCCTCCACTGTCATGACAAAACACCACAGGCTGGGTTCTTAAGCAATAGCAATGTATTTTCTCAGTGTTGCAAGTCCAAGATTAAGATGTGGGCACTTTTGGTTTCTCTGGGGCCTCAGGTGGCTGTTTCTTTGTGTGCGGGCATCTGTGGTTCTTAGGAAGAGACTAGACAGACTGGACTGTAGTCTCATCATTTAACCTTAATTACCTCTTTAAAGGTTGTGTCTCCAAATACAGTCAGTCATATTCTGATATGTCAGAGGTTAGGGCTTTGACGTAGATATTTTGGAGGAATACATTCCATCTTCTCCCAAGTGGATATGTGTGTGTGTGTGTGTGTGTGTGTGTGTATGTATGTGTGTACACACTGTCTGAATCCTTTGTAAAGAAGGAAGGTATACAGTTGTCATAGGGTATATTAAAATTTCCTTTACCCAGCTTTATCTTGGGTTTAGGACCCTTTACTGCAGCACAGAAATTGATACATATCATGAACCCGGGATTGCTGTAGCCTTTGCTGTAGCTTTGCTCTCAAGTGTTCAGTAGCCTGCAAGCCTGGTAATGGAGTAGCCAGAGAAGATAGAAACCCCAACCTATACGCTCTGGTTCACTCTGTGCAACAGTGTTGCATTGGTCAGCGGTATTGGACAGTGCATTAAACAATGTTGCGTTCCAGGGTGGAGAGACTTACGCTTGACCTCCACAGTCTGCCAGTGCAGTTTTAGGGTTAGGAGAATAACTATAAGACCAAGTCCCTGCCTTCATGTGGTGACTTTCTAGGAGAGGAGGTAGATCAGTGAAGCCAGCAATTCACTCTGTAGTGCCAAAGAATGACACAAAGAAGAAGAGAAAGGGGATAAGGCTATGGGCGTGAGCAATAGGCAGGAGCCAGGGTTCTCAACCTTCCTGATGCTGTGACCTTGGTGACTCCTAACAATAAAATTATTTTTATTGCTACCTCATAACTGTAATTTTGTTTCGGTTATGAATTGTAATATTTTTGGAGGCAGAGGTTTGCCAATGGGGTCACAACCCACGTTTTGAGAATTGCTGGCCTAGAGTTGTGTGACTTAGTTCCCCATACATATCTGTTTTCTTAAGGACACAGTAAGATCTAAAGAAAGAAATGGATTTCTAACTCCTCATCCAGTTGTGTGACTACGGATCATTACTTGCCTCCCCAGACTTCAGTTTCCTCATCTGTAAAGTGAATGTGAATGCTCCTTAGTTTTGAGGATTAAGGGTGCCTGCCATGTGTGCAGAGACACACTTAGATCTGTTTATTGTTCGGAAGACCCTTTTGACCTATGCTCCCCACAAAGCTCATTCTTCATCTTGGAGTCCTGCAGCTCAAGGTGGCTGGAAATACCCAAGAGGTGGGGTGATTTTGTTAAGGTGTGTTTTGCATTCATACCTTGGTAATTTCTTTTTTTAAAGATTTATTTATTTATTTATCTATTTATTTATTTTATGTATATGAGACACACCAGAAGAGAGCATCAGACCCCATTACAGATGGTTGTGAGCCACCATGTGGTTGCTGGGATTTGAACTCAGGACTTCTGGAAGAGCAGTCGGTGCTCTTAACCGCTGAGCCATCCCTCCAGCCCTTGGTAGTTGTTCTAAGCCAAGTGTTCTCATTTATGTGCCCTTAAAAACAAACCACACACACACACACACACACACACACACACACACACACACAAAAACCTGGTATTTAAATAGCTCTATCCCTCACCTCCTATCCCTCACCTCCAAAAGAACCAGCTTGGGAGTAGATACTTGAAGACGTAAGAGTTTCTGAAGTTCTGAGATGATTCTCCTTGTGGGTGGGCATTAGGCTCTTTACAGTGTCTGTTTGCTATTGTGTTTGTACCTTTTGTTACTGAGATGTTACTGTTTCACTTAATGGCCTCTGTCTTTACAGCATCTTTCTGATATATACTTGTGTACATGTTGAATTCTTTTCTGGACCTGTTACCTAGCAGTAAGGATTTCAGATTAGAGACTTTTTTCCTTCCAGTGCTAGGGATTGAACCTAGGAACTTGAACATGCTAGGCAAGCACTTTTATCGCTCTGCTCTACCCCTATACCTGTACCATGTATGGACTTGATAGTGTAAGTCCTCCAGGGGGATCTGAATCTTGGAGCTGTCAAATACTATACTTGGAAAGGCCCTTTAGAGACCATTGTCCAGCTTTTGCTCTGGACGGATGGAATGATGAGGCTTAGGGACGCTGTATCCTTAGCTAATTGAATACAGAAAAGTCACTCCTTCCTAGTGAGGATGGGGGTGGGGAGGCAAAGCAAATCCCAGTGTTTCCTGCTACTTCCCCCCCCCCCCCTCACTCCATCCTTACCTTTAATCTTTCCTTTTCCTAGCTTTCCTAGATAAATAGCTTTTATCAGAGGGGATCCTTGGGCTGATTCCCAAAGGCAGTTGAGTCTTGGTTGGTTTTTATTGTCCATGTGACACAACATGGACTCACCTAGGAAGAGAAATGTCAATTGAAAGCCTTAATCATATTGGCCTGTGAGAGATTTTCTTGACTGATAGATTGTTGTGGAAGGTCCAGTCCACTGTGGGTGGCACTATCTCTAGGCTGATGGGCCCTGGGCTGTATCAGAGAGTTCATGGAGTGAACCAAAGAGAGTCACAGGTAGTGTTCTTCATGATTTCTGTTTGAGTACCCGCCCTGACTTCTCTCATCGATGGACTATGACCTGGAAGTGTAAGCTACAACAAACCCTTTCCTTCCCCAAATCAATTTTGGTCCCTTCTCCCAGCAACACAAAAGAAACTAGAACAGGGTTGTATACCTGAAGGGAAAGGTAAGACACATGATTGTGAATGTCAAGAACTCCTCTGAAATCATGATGCTCACAGATGGGCCTGGTTTTTCAACACAGATTGCCCAAGACAGCCTCCTGAGAATGGGTATTGAAATGCCATGGGCTCTGAGAGGTGTGTCAGGGCAGGGAGACTGACAGAGAAGATGGATGCTGCCAGCTGGAGGCTTCTCATCCTTGTTGTATTTTATCCCTAGGGTGCAAACAGCTACGGCCAACTTGGCCTTGGACATAAGGAAGATGTGTTTCTGCCCCAGCAACTGAGTGACTTCTGTAAACCTGGGCATATCAAGAATGTCACAGGAGGAGGAGGGCATTCTGTAGTTGTCACAGGTAATTCTCCTCACACATGGATAGCCATTCACTTTTGTATTGAGATGTTTTCCCCTTGAATGTTACCTTGCCATCCATTTGTCTTTTGTATTTCTCAGAGAGCAGTGTTTATTTTTGTGAAAGAGCCAAATAACCACTAAGGGGATTGTAGCTTGTCAGAGCTTGAACTTCTGAGTTCTTTAAAGATCTTTCTCCTTACTCCCATAGGAGTAAATAAGGCTCAGAGAGGAAGGCTTCAGGTTATAAAGTAAATTGGTGGACATGTTGCAACCTGTTTAAATTTCACTTTGAAGCCTCTGCAAGTAGGTGAAATATCCCTTGTGATCAAGAACCTTACCTTGTCCTTAATTTTCTGTTTGGTGCCTAGTTCAGAGAATGCTGAGCCTGGGTGCCACGCATGCTTTAGCTTAGGGAAGGATGGTTAAGAACGGGAGCTGTGGTGTCAAACTCCCAGGACTCAGATGCCCATTCTGTTGTTTCTTAGATCCACAGCTTTGGCAAATAATCTCCCTGGACCACAGTGTTCTACTTATACTTCTCTTGCAGTGATAAAATGCCTGACCAAAAGCATCTGGGGGAGAAGAGAGTTATTTGACTGAATATTCTACTCACCTTGCAATATTGCAGGGAGTCAAAGCAGGAACTTGGAGCATCACCTGCACAGTTGAGAGCAGAAAGAGAAACAAAGGCATTTTTGCCCGCTTGCTGTTTGTACTCAGTGGAGGGCCCAGCCTGTGAGATAGTAGTGCCTGTGTTCAGATGGGACATCTCTATCTCAATTAATAGTCAAGATAATCCACAGACATGCTCATAAACCACCCTGCTCTGGATCATTTCCTACTAGGATGCTCCTTCCAGAGGATTCTAGGTTGTGTCAAGTTTGATAGTGAACACTAACCAGCACACTCATTTTTTTCTTCACCTGTCCCGTGGGCATACTATCAGTAGATGAACTCAAGGCATTTTCAGGGCTGTATTAGGGCTTTTACAGGGCTTTGGTATTCATGTCTTCATGGACTCCTCCCTCCCTTTGTAAAGAAATTATAAAAATTATACAGTTATACCGATATAAAGTAACAATGCCCAAGTTTCTATTATATATGAGTTATTGTTACATTAAAATCACCTTAAGATAATTTAAAATTAAGCCGTCCCTGGACCCTTCAAAGTATAGACACATCAGGAAAGGGCTTGCATGTTCAGCTCTTGGGACAGCTCCTGGCACAGTCTAAGGATTGAGTTGGTGTTGGTTTTCTTGTGATAGTAGATGCTCCAGTTTGGTGACTGTTTGGCACCGGTTACAGAGCTGAGAGTTTCTATTTATACGTTAGATTTGAGACCCTTGGCCTGATGTCTTTGGTTCCAGAACATATTAGCACACATTAATATTAACATTAACATGGGCAAGAAGCCTTTTGTCTGTGGCTCCAAGTAATTCATGGTAACTCTTTTTACTTTGGCAGTTGTGACTCTCCCTGTGTGCTCTAACAGGGAGCTTTCTGTTTTGCAGATGGAGGGGGTCTTTTTGTTTGTGGCCTGAATAAAGATGGGCAGTTGGGGCTTGGTCACACAGAGGAAGTTCTGTGTTTTACCATCTGCAAGCCTCTCTTTGGTTGTCCCATCCGACAGGTGGCCTGTGGCTGGGACTTCACCATCATGCTCACAGGTAAGTTCACTCTTGGGTAAATATCTCCACCAAAGCTTTGGGTGAAAAAGGGCAGTGGGGGACCCTGATTAAATAAAAGCCTCTGTGCCTTTAAGAGATAAATCAAACACCTCTACCCAAACATCCCACCCTTAAAACCACAGGTGTTCTCTATAGTCATGTAGGAAAATTGTAGGATGCCTGTTACAAGGAGAATTTTAACTATAAAAGAAACCAGGCTGGAATACATTTGTCAGAGACTGGGGATGGACTAGATCTTTTGAAGTGCTCATTTTGAGTCCCCAAAGTTCATGAGAACTGTGTGCCTGGTCTAGGTGGTCAGGAGTGACATTTAGAGTTATGGATAATGTGCTAGGTGTCCTAGTTAGGGTTTCTATTGCTTCAATGAAACACTATGATCTAAAGCAACTTGGGGAGGAAAGGGTTTACTTGGCCTCTGCTTCCACATCACTGTTCTTCACTGAGGGAAGTCAGGACAGGAACTCAAGGAGGCCAGGAACCTGGAGGCAGGGGAATAGCAGAAGCCATGGAAGGGTGCTGCTTACTTAACCTGCTTCCTTATAGAAACCAGGACACCAGCCCAGGGATGGTGTCTGTCTTACAGGGGAAACCTGTACTATGCCAGGCCATACATGTCCATCCCTTTCCCCAGATTCTGCGGGTGATTATATGGGGAAAGGCAGAAAGGAGAGAGGCCCAGAGTATCACAGTGCACAGAGTTTGTCCCATGGGAACCTGGGAAGTGGTGTGGAAATGTGAAATGGGGGTTAGGTATTCTCTGCCATTCCCTCACTCCAGTAGTAGGCCCTGGGCTAAGTGTTCTGCACCGATGATCTACCGTTAAGGACACAGTGTGGTAGATACTCTTTGGAACGTTCAGTCTGGAGGAATAAAAGAAGAGAATTGGTCAGAAGGCTTTGGGGCACACAATCTCTGCTGCTTCCCCATTGGTCACAGACATCTCCCTTCTTAGATTTGTAATCCGAATGCTTATGTTTTGCAGAAAATGGTCAAGTTCTGTCATGTGGATCCAATGCCTTTGGCCAGTTAGGTGTGCCACATGGCCCTCTCAAATGTCTGGTTCCCCAGGCCATTGAGGTGAGGACATCTCAGTTTTATTTTGCTGTTTCTAGGCTGTTCCATTCATCCTTTCCCATAATGAAAGACTAGGTGGTAGGTCCTTGAAGACCCATGGAGTTGTAGAACTTGAGTTGAAAATAAGTTCTTTTGTTAAAGATCAGTTTGAGGGGATCACGGCTGGGTGGACAAGTCTGTTCTTCATGCAGGTTATAAGAGTTTATGAACGAGGGCGGTAGAGATATGCCTTATATGTGCATTGTTAATCATGGCGCTGTGTTACAAACATGTCCAAGTAGATGCGATTTGCCTCAAGACACTAAGTTCGGGGTCTGGGGCAATGGCTTAAGGGTAAAGCACTTGCTATGCAACCATGAAGGCTTTGGTTTGTCACACCTAACTGGCCAAAGCCAAACAAAGGGCTTGACTGTCAAAAACAAAGTAGAAGGGAGAGGTCCTCTGTCCTCCACATGCATGCCAAGGTGATGCAATGTTTTCAGACCTACATACTTAGACACACATCACACACACACACACACACACACACGCACACACACATCACACGCACACACGCACGCACACATCACACACACACACACACACACGCACGCGCACACACACATGCACACACATCACACGCACACACACATGCACATGCACACACATGCACACCCCCCCACACACACACGCAAGCACACACGCACACACGCACACACACATCACACGCACACAAATAGAAAAAAAGACAGTAGATTTTGCAAATGGTAGTCCAGGAAGGTCCTGAAGAAATGTCATATGATTGAAAATTTTATAAAAGCCCCACTTAAAAACAAGTAAACGGCTGAAATTAAGTTTTTAAATAATAACTTTATCGAGATATGCCTCAGATACTGTTGAATTTGTTTCTTTGAAATGTATACTTCAGTGTTTCTCAGAATGTTCTCAGAAGTGGTCACCACAGTCATTATCTAACTGTACAACATTTGCATCGTGGCCAGAAGGAAGTCTACACCAGTAGCAGTGGCTTCCTGTCTTCCCCTGCCCCAGTCCCTGGTGGACACTTGTCTACCTCATGTGTGCACTTATGTGTTCTAGCCATTTTATAGAAGTGCAGTTGTATAACATGTGGCCTTTTGTGTGACTCCATGCCCTATTTTCAAATTTTAGTATTTAAAAAATGACTTATTTATTTTCATTTTATGGATATGGATGTTTTGCCTGTGTGTATGTCCGTGAACCATGGGGGCCAGAAGAAGGATTGGATATTGGAAGTTGAGTTATAGACAGTTGTAAGCCCCCATGTGGGTGGTGAGAACTGAACCCAGGTCCTCTGGAAGAACAGCCAGTGCTTTTAACTACTGAGCTTCTTTCTAGTAACCTTGATTCTTTTTTTTTTTAATACAGAATCTCATGTAGCTTGGGTTGCCCTCAAACATGTTATGTAACTAACAGTGGACGTGAGCTCCCGATTCCCCTGCCTCTACCTCCCATGGTGGTTAACAGACGCATAACCACACCCCACCTCGCCTTAGAAACGTTTAAAACGAATCTGCCCAAGCTATTGTTGTTTATATAAACACAAATAAAACATTTATGAGTAAGGTATTTCCCATTTGATATTTTGTACTGGGGCTCTGAACTCTGTGCATGATTTCCGGGTTGCTTTGAATCTAATCACATGCATGCGTTTAGTGTCAGAGAGTAGCGCCACGTGGTTGAGAGCGGGCAGGAAAGAGGACTCTCAGGGTTTAGAGCGCTTTTCATGACGTCTCACATCACAGGTTTATGAAAGTTATGTGTGTCTGACTTTGCTTTCTATTGCTGTCATAACATCGTAATTAAAAATAACTTAGAGAGGAAAGGGTTTACCTCATCTTACGGCTCCCAGGCCACACTTCATCACTGATGAAGGTCGAGGTACAAACTTAGGGCAGGAACCTGATGGCAGGAACTGAAGCAGAGGTGTGGAGGAACATTGCTTCATGTTCTGTGGCCTTTCCTTTACCTCCCAGGACCCATTGTCTAGGAGTGGCACCGCTCACAGTGGACTGCATTCTCCCATATCAGTTGCTAATCAAGACAATGTCCCACTGACTTGCCTAGAGGCCAGTCTTAAGGAAGCTTTTTCTCAACCATGGTTCCATTTTCCCATATGACTCTAGTTTTTGTTAAGTGGGGGCAGGGAAAGCATAGTATTGTAAGTGGTCCTGATGTAAGTAGGAAAAATTTCAGGAACACACTGAACTCAGAATAATCTGTTTCACTACCTCAGTGAAATTCCCCCCTGTTGCCAACTAATCCCTATACTCTGAGGTCTGGGAGATGCATTTTCATTGGAGAGTTTGAGTCTGTTTCTGTTGTCTTGTGGAGTTCAGTTGCCTCCCTGTAGCCTGTTATTTCGGGGTAAAGGTTCCCAAAGCCTGTGCACAGGTCTAGTTCTGTAGAGCTCTGGGTCCCCATTGTAACTCCCAGGTGCAAATAGGTGGCCTTGTAAGAACCTACACATGTTATAATTAATTTAGTTTAATTATAGTTGATATAATTAAAGAAGACAGGAAGGAACAATGGTTAAAATGTGCTGGATGACATAGTAACAGAACACTTTGACAAGCTGTCTACCGTATAGCAATGGGAGTAAGAAGAGATAGAGACTCCATTTGTGAACGGCAGCTGCCATGTGTGGGCACTGGATGTAGGTAGCAAAGACACTAGTGGTTAGGACCCATCTTACCACCTGAGACATTTATAATTTAGTAACACATGATAAACACAAGCAGTGTTGTTGTCATGATAGAATCGTGATAGATGCTTGTATAGTCCCAGGGAAAAGCTGGACTCCTGTCTAACAGGAGGCTAACTCTTAGAGGTGAGCTGCGGTTTCCCTGGCTTGGGATACGAGAATGCAGAACAGGTGCCAAAGAAGAACATTCTAGACCAAAGGAATAGTGTGGACATGTGTGGAAGCATAGAAAAGAGGGTCATGAATGCCACCAGCAAGTGGTCAGGCTGGAATACGAGGAAAAGATGGAAGTATGGGGGTGGAGTGGGGACCATAAGGTAGGAACACACGGAGATGGGCCTGGCCTGTCGGTTATTTTTAGAAAAAAGAAAGGAAAATAGGAGAGAAGAGTCATCTACATAAACTTATATTAGTAGTTAGATTCCATTCTGCCCAAGGCTCATGTGATTGGGAACTGCACTGTCAGAGATATAGTCTCTAGAAGGGAGGCCAGAGTCCTCTTCTTTATGTTGGTCAGACTACGTCGGGTGTGATGGATTCTCCTGTGCATTGGTGCACAGGCTCTGGGCATAACGATCAACAAGACTCACTCTCTGCCTTTACACTGTTCCTTAGAGAGATTGAGAGCCAGGAGTGTAGCTCAGGTGGTAGCATGTTTGCCCAGCATCTGGGAAGTACTTAGTATAATCCCTAGCATAAACTGGACATGGTGGTGCACGCATTTAATTCCAGCACTTGGGAAGTGAGGCAGGAGGATAAGAAGTTCAAGTTTATCTTTGACTACATGGTGAGTTTGAGGCAAGCCTGGGATAGATGAGGACATAGGGGAAGGAGGAATTCAGAACAGATTTAGAGGTGGAAACCTCAGAGATAGCTGCTGCAACTGGGCTGTCTGTCTAGAGTTCATTAGTTATCACTGTAGTGTGATAAGCATCATCCCGTCACTTTTCAGGGTCAGGAATGAGACCTCTGAGCTGGTCTTTCACAAGGTAGCAGTGAAGACACAGCCAGGCCTGTGTACAGCCTCCATGGGCTGGACTGAGACAGTGACAGTGCTTCTGGTCAGAGTCACAATTCCTTGCTATGAGGGCCTCTCTGTGTGATTATTCAGACCTGGCAGCTGGCTTTCTTAAGAGGAGGCCTCAGTGCCTTTTATCACCCTCTCTGACTCACTGTGCTCCTTTATTCTTTCCATTAGCAGTGTGTCACTAAGTCCAGCCCACACAGGGGAGGGGATCACGCTCTGTGACGAGAAGGGAGTAGTATCACAGAATATGAGGACCTATTTTTAAAACTGCCACAAGATGTATTAGAGAGGACATGACAACTGTCTTCAAATATTTGGAAAGCTTTGTCAGAAGCTAAAGGCAGCTGGGTTTGGCTCCACCTAGAGATACATGGAGGTTTGTAAGGATGGAGAGAGAGTTAAGCCCAGGGGCATGGTGAGTCCTGTGTGACTGGAGGCAGGTACTGGGCAGAGGCTGAATGACCACCTAAAGAAGAGCTTCTACCCTTGGTGGGATGGGACTGGGTCAGAAGGGAAGGGTAGAGCCCTTGCTATTTAAGTCATATTGGAGCACAGCCATGCTTTCTCATACGTAGCTGTTTGATGTTACAGAGCTGAGCTGTGTGGCAGGAACCATATGGTATTTGGCTGTTTAAAGGAAATGTTTACTAACTATTGGACTGGATGACTTTGGAGGTCCCCGCCCTGCTACCTTTGAGAGGTGGTACAATGTGGTGCTCTGATATGATATGTTATAAAAAGTTATTTTACAGGGCTGGGAGATGGCTCGGCGGTGAGAGTTCTGGTTGTGCAAGCTTGAGGACCTGGATTTGGGTCTCTAGAACTCAGGCAGAAACAGTCAAGCTGTAGGGGCTAGAGGTGACTCAGCTGTTAACTGCCAGGCATGTGCAACTCACTTGTTGCTCTCACTGAAGACCTGGGTTCAGTTCCCAGTACCCACATGGTAGCTCACAACTATTCGTATCTCCAGTTCCATGGGATCTGATATCCTCTGCCGACCATCACAGGCACAGGCATGCATGTGGTGCACATACATACATACAGGATGAACATAGAAAGTAAAATAAATATTTTAAAAAATCCAGATATGACTGTGTATGCCTGTCAGCCCAGTACTGAGGGAGCTCAGTGGCCACCAACCTGGCTGAAACAGTCAACAGCCAGTGTCTTCCTTTGGCCTCCATGTGTACCCACATACTCACATCCATGCAACACACAACACATACACACACACACACACACATGCACACATACACACACAACACATATATACACACATACACATGCCCACATGTTCCCATATGTATATGCACACATATACAACACACATACACACAACACACACATACATGCCCACATGTCCCCGTGTGCACATATACATATACACACACAACACATATATACTCACGTATACAACATACACACATACCACACATACACAACATATGCACACAACACATATACATACATGTACGCACACGTACACACAACACATATACACACACATGTCTACATGTCCTTGTGTGCATATACACACACATACACACAACACATATATACACGTATACACACACATGACTACATGTCCCCGTGCTCACACACACATACATATAAGCACACATAACAACACACACACATATATGTGTGTATATATATATATACACATATACACATATATACATATATACACACACATACATATACACGCACATGCCCACATGCTCCTGTGTGCATGCACACACAGACACACACACACACACACACATTTCATCTATCAATAGATATAAAAGCCTTTGTGTGTGAGCATGTTGGGTGGGGGTGCTTCAAGCTGCATTGAGTTTGTACATGAGTTACAGAAGAGTTTGTAGATGAATGATTCTGACACTAAATCTGTTCTTTTCTTTGGACAGTGCCTGAGAGAGAAGGTTGTCTGTGTCGCTGCTGGACTGAGGCATGCATTAGCCACCACAGGTGATCACTCAGCCTTTGTTTCCCAAGTGAGCCCATCTGAGCAATAGAGCAGCAGGAGGAAACTTTGAGAGGAACACTGGGAAGGGTTCTGTCCTGGTGTTGCTCCGACTGAAAGGAGAGACTGTGAAGTACAAGTCTCTGGGAGGTCTTTAGCCAGTGGGAGGAAGGAAGCGAGCTGCCTGGCTCTTTCTGTTGTAGATGTGGAATTGCCATCATTTCATCCTCCCATTTGCTCCTCACAGCCAAGGAGTGTGTGAGTTAAAGTCTTTTTAAACTCCGTGAAGAGTTTGTGGAAGCATTTGTGAGGGAGGCAAGGGAGAGCTAGAGACCATGAGTGTAGACGTCACAGTGAGCGGTGTTGCCTTCCCACTGGGTTCTAACGTTTGTTGATTGAAAAGCTTCAAATGAGCTGATTTCTGTAAGTGAGTGGGCGGAGGGACCAACAGCATGTATAGGGGTGTGGGGCTGGTGGCATTGAGTAAATATGGCTCTGGCTTGGCTTGAAGGGGCCTAGGGTCTAGAAAACAATTGGTACATAGAGAGTTCCTTTTAAAAGGAGTGAGGTGGGGACATACTTGTCCCAAAGGCATGAGGATCTGAGTTCAAATCTATGAACATCGGTGGTAAGGTGAGAAGGGGAGACGGGCAGATCCCTGGGGCTCGCTGCCAGCTAGCCTAGCCAACATGGTGAAGCTCTAGACCAGTGAGACTCCTTATCTCAGTTAAAAACTGAAGACATTTGAGGAATGCCACCAATGCCAAAGACTAGCTGCTACATGTGTCTGCATGTTCATGCACGTGTGTGTGTGTGTGTGTGTGTGTGTGTGTGTGTCTGAACAGATGCTTGGGAGAGAAAGGGAGAGGGAGTGAGAAGCTAGCTGTACTCAGAGGAGAGAAACTAGGAAGCAGAGGAATTAGGAACTAAGAGATGGGTGGGGGAGCTTCACCCTTCAGGGTCTTCCCTTTTTAATTTCTGCACTTGCTTCTCTTGGACTGTGTCTGTGCTCATCTCCTGTGACTGCCAAGTTTCCATGCTGTGCCAGTCCAAGTGTGGGTGGGCGAGGGCAGAAAGGGGAGGGAAGGAGGTCTGTGAAGCTGTGCCAGTCGGTTCCTGTGTCGTACTGCTGCTTAAACCTTCTCTTTGAGTGACATCACAAGATGACTCATGGTTAAGAGCACCGGCTGCTCTTCCAGAAGATCCAGGTTTGGTGCCCAGCGTACGCACAACAGCTCATAATGATCTGTAACTCCAGTACCAGATCTGACCCTCTCTTCTGGTCTCCATGAGCACCAGGCATGCATGTAGAGAACAGACAAACATGCAGACAAAACATTCATACACATACACATTTTTAAAAAGTGAAATCTTATGTTTTGAGGAAATTATAGACCTACATGAAGTTGTTAAAGGATAGATCCCCATGAGTTCTTTTCGCAGCTTCCCTCTGTGGTAACACTGTGCAGAATTGACAGTGCAGTAGCTCCACTGGGATTTGATGCAGATACAGTGAGGATGCAGAGGAACTTCATCACCACAAGGTCCCTCCTGCTGGTGCCACACTCACTTCCTGCTGCTCCCAGCTCCTCAGCTCTTGTCAGCCATTCCTGTTTCCTTTGTCTGTAATGTCACTTCTGAAATGTTCTCAGACGCCTGGTACAGTACGTAACCTTTTGGGCTTGGCTTTCCTTCATGTCATAATTCCCTGGGGATCTATCTTAGCTGTGTGTATCCGTAGCTGATTGCTTTTAGTGATGAGAAGTATGGTATGGATGTGGTACTGGGTTAGCCTGCTGGAGCTGTTGCAACAAAATACTGCAGCCCAAATGGCTTAAATAACAAAAATTCATTTTCTCACTGTTCGAGAGGCTAAAAGCCCAGAATGAGTGTCATTAAGACTGGTTTCTGGTGACACTTTTCTTGGCTTCGATGGTACTCTTTTCACTGTGTCCTCAGGCTTCTCTGTACATCTGTGCAGAGAAAGCTCCTTCATGACACTTCCATAAAGATGCTGGTTCTATTGGACTAACCCCACTTCCCGTAGGCACTGTTTAGCTTTCTTCACCTCGGTAACAGGCCCTGCTTCCAAACAAAGCCACACTGGAAATTAGGGATTCCATACCTGGATGTTGTGGAGTGGGGCACAGTTTAGTCTGTAGCAGCCAGTTTGTAACTAGCTATCTGTTGAGTACTGTCTGGCTTGTTTCCAGTTTGTTCTATTTGCAATAGCCTAGAAACATCCATGGACAGTTTTCTTTATGACTGTAAATTTCATTTCTCTGGGTCTGTGTCTGGAAGTGTGACTATTGAGCTGTGTGGCAGTGACTACTCGTTGGTAGACAGGCTGTCCTCTTAGAAATCAGCAGGGCAGTGGGGCTGGAGAGAGGGCTCAGAGGGTCCTGCACTTGCTGCACCAGTGTGTTAGGACTTCAGTTCAGATCCCTAGTACTCTCTAAAGCCACACAGGGTTGTGTGTCCGTAATCCCGGGGCTCCTATGGATGAGGGGGGCGGGATGTTCAGAAGATCATAACAAGGGTCAGTGAGCCTTGTGTATGCAGCCAGCAAACAAAAGACCCTGTTTTAATTAAGGCAGGAGGGGAGACCATTGTTTGAGGCTGTTCCCTGCTCTACACACTCTTTCAGTTCTGCATGTAGATGGCAGAATGGTTCAGTTGCTTTGGAAAGCAGTGTGGAAGGGCTGTGTTATTATTACCTAACCGCAGCTGCCACAACCCTCCCCCCTTCTTCTTCTTCTTCTTCTTCTTCTTCTTCTTCTTCTTTTTTTTTTTTTTTTTTGGTTTTTCGAGACAGGGTTTCTCTTTGTAGCCCTGGCTGTCCTGGAACTCACTCTGTAGACCAGGCTGGCCTCAAAATCTCGAACTCAGAAATCCGCCTGCCTCTGCCTCCCAAGTGCTGGGATTAAAGGCATGCGCCACCACCACCCGGCCTTCTTCTTTTAGAGATGAGTATTATAATGTAGCCCTGGCTGACCTAGAACTCACTATGTAGAACAGATTAGCCCTGAACTCACAGAGATTCCACCTGTATCTGCCTTCTGAGTGCTGGGATTATAGATGTGCGTCACCACACCCAATTCGACAAATAAATTTTAAAAAAAGGGGAAAGGGAAGAAGAGGCAAGGAGATAAACAATTTGTAGAATAAAAGGCACCAGATGTAACTCATTATTCACAACTTAGGCAGAAGCAGCTCCTCAGGTGTCCACTGACAGGTGAACGAGCAAGCAAAGTGTGGCACACACATGTGCACAGCATGTCTGACTGCCCCCCCCCCCCCCCCATGGAACGGTACGAGCTTTAAAAAGTACAGAACTGCTGTCAGGTTCCTCCATAGATGAACGTGATGCCGAGTGGCCTATACCAGTCATAAAAAGGACAAATGCTGGGATTCCAGCCACATGTAGTCAGAACTAAAGACAGCAGAATGGAAGCCCCAGGGCCGGGGACCAGGGACGGGGAGTTCAGTGGTCAGGTTCAGTGCTGCAAGATGAGGGGATAATGGCTGCTCACCATGGTGACTGCGCGGGTCCTACTGGGTTAGACACTGACGATGGTGAAGAGGATACATTTTACTCAGCATATTTTACAGTAAAAATTTCGAAGAGGGGCTGGAAAGACCACTCACTGGTGAAGCACCCTGTTGTTATTGCGGAGGATGGCTCACAGCTGTCTTTAACTCCAGTTTCAGGGGAGCTGACATCTTCTTCTGACCTCTGTAGGGACCAGATACACATGTGGTCATCCATGCAGGCTGAACACTCACACACATAAAGTAAAAATAAATAGCTGGGAAAGTTTTCCAATGGAAAAATCCATCATTTGAGACATTGCAGACATATCAACCAATGGTTGTATGCAGACCTGATTCAGATCCTGATATAGATCCTTACACACCCATCATTTTGAGATGGTCAGAGAAGCCTTTTCCCACGGAGGATGTCGTTTTGGTTGATTGCAACTCTCTGTTGGGCTGCATTGTTCCCTATGGTCACAGCTGCTGCTTTATAAAGCAGCCTTGTCTCTGTACATTAGGAGCGCTGCCTACAGAATGATCCAGAGGAGCAGGCCTCGACGTTGGTGTTAGCTGGTGGCTCTGTGGTGTGCACATCTGCTTAGGATTTTGTCTGTGCACTTCTGTGGGGTTTGGGATGCGAATATAAATTCAAGTGTCCACTCTACTGAAATAGCTGCCGTACTGTCTTATAGTCACAAATACACATGTATTTGACCATAGAGAATCTGCATTTGCATTGGTGGGATAGAAAGGCACTACCCTGAGTGTTGGCTGAACACCAGTGTTTTCTCTACTACTCGTTCCCCATGTGACCTTTGCTGGATCTCAGCCTCTCTTCTGGGCCTCAGTTTTCTCATCTGGTGAATGGATGTGGATTCATGGTCTTCAAGGCTCCTTTCAGGTTAGGCATGAGCAGGACAGCATTCCAGAGGTGTGGCTGTGGGCTAGTGCCTGGGACTTTTAGAGGAAGTTTTACCACATTGGAATTTTCTCTCATGGTCTTAGATTGTCCCAAAGACTGGATTTGTAATTGACTCAGTGGTAATCTCTGTGACTGGTCATGGGCCTCTTGAAGCAGCCAAGCTCCTGGGTAGGGCTCATGTTGGCTGAGATGGTTGGGAGTTTCCCACAGCAGTGAGGGTCAAATGGCAGTCTGGTCTAATCCTGACATACATGTTCTCTTTTCCCTTCTGCTCTTCTGGGAAGCAACTGGCAGTGTGTTCCAGTGGGGGACTGGCTTGGCATCTTCTGGTCGACGCTTGTGTCCTGGGCAGAATCTCCCATTGTTTTTGACAGCAAAGGAACCCAGCAGAGTGACAGGTGAGCTCCTTATTTCTTCATTGTCTTTTTAGCCCGCCCCCCACCTTGTTATTTTTCTAAACACATACTTTACTTCATATGGACATTTTGCCTGCATGTATTTCTGTGTACCATTTATATGCCAGGTGCCCAGGGAGGTGAGAGGAGGGTGTTACATCCCCTGGAACTGGAGTTATAGATGGTTGTGAGCTGTCACGTGGGTGCTGAGAATTAAATCCAGGTCCTCTGGAAGGGAGCCAGTGCTCTTAACTGCTGAGCCATCTCTCCAGCTTTGAGCTTTTGGTATTTCTTGATCTTTTTAACCATCTCTGTTGGTTGAGATGGCAGTCTTTTGGTGATTTTTGTGGTCCCAGTAAAAGTCACTGTTTTGCCACTAGAATCTGAGACCTATTGAATGATAAGCAGGTAGGTGGAGATCAAAAAGGAAGCTCTAGAATGGGTCATACCTATTTGGAAGATAGGACCTAGGAGTTTGGAAGCAGTGTGTAGTGATATTGTAAGCCTATGAGTTCTGAATCCTAGATGCAAGTTGCCCACAAGGCAGCTGGGCAACCGCACAGAGTCAGCTGTGCTGAGTTTCCTGTATGGCCAAGGGGACAGGAATGACCTCTCTGTGCAGGTAGTCACACTACAAAGAGACTGTGCACTGTGCCTCTGTTGCCCACGTCCTTCTCCCATGAGGGAGGCGGGAATGAGTGAGGAAGTAGGGAGCAGGCATGGGGCGTGTCCACATGAAAACACAGTAGGTAGTTTACACTCTGCTTAGGGCCTGCTGGTCAGTCTGCCGTTGGTTAGTTGGTCAATAGGGGCTATCCCCGGCTCTCTTCTCTTCTTTATCTTCTGTTCTCAGGTCCTCTTTTGCTCTCTCTCTCTCTCTCTCTCTCTCTCTCTCTCTCTCTCTCTCTCTCTTTCTGTTCTCTACTCTCTTTGTAGGCTTTCCTGTCCTTGTGTGTGTACCATGTCTGTCTCTTTTCTTCTCTGTAATTGACTTTTGAACCCAGTTTGCTGAGGGTTGGTTGTAGGAAGTCCTGTATAGGAGCTCTAACTACTCTTCCCTGGCTCAGGACAACAGAGAGGCTGCTGGGAAGGGATGGGTAAGAATGGGGAATGCATACACACATCCAGATTATTCTGACTGTGTGTGTGTGTGTCTCACAGGACTCACTTCTCAGACATCCTACTTTGGCAACATGGTCGCCCTTGCCTGGCCTGCCACTGTACCTGTGGACAAACCCTCAGCTCTGCTGGAAGTGCCTGTTCTTCCTCTTCCTCTGGAAAAGCTTTGGGGTTTTCTCAAGGACTGGCTCAGACATGGCCCTCTAAGTGGAAGGGACATGGCTCTCCAGTTCTGGCCTCCATTGACTTCTCTCTGTGGATAGCACCATCTTGTATCCAGTGTGAATGGTTATCAGTTTTCTCCTGTGCCAAGGGGAAAGACAGGGCTTTGTTCTCTATGTTTTAGTACTGAACCAGTGACTAGAAGGCGTAAAAAAAAAAAACACTGTTTAATTTAAACAGCCGTTTTGAGATCTGCCTGGAACATTAGCTCCGAGTTAGTTGCCTGGGGAGTTTTCTGGTGGGTTTGGATGCCTCACCTGCCTCCTGCCTCACAGCCCAGCACTTTGCATTCTCTCTCCTTCACCTTGCTACCACAGGGGTCCTAGGGGGAGGACTCCTTGCTTGGTGGGTGTGGCTAGGAACTTGTGCTTGCTTTCTTCATCCCACCGGACACTTAAAAGTGTGAGATGCCTTTTATTCAGTCAAACAGAAGTCTCCAAAAAACAGTTGCAGACTAGGACTGTGTTTTCCTCCAGGATAGACCCTGTATTCCCACAGGCTGTCCCAGCTTCTAACAGGATGGATTGGGATTCTGCTGTGTTGCTGAAGGCAGTATAACTCAGGGAGGGTAAGTGCTAGACTTGGAGGCCAGAAGCAGGATCACAAAATTGTACTGTGTTCTGAGGCAGCCTGGTTTGTGGTTGAAGCACAAGATAGGGCTGGAAGGTTTGAGTCCCTTTGCCTTCAGCCTTCCTCAGCTGGCAGAGCTTGGAAACTCGTGCACACATTTCACAGGCATCTTCTCAGCCCTATGCTTCTGCTTCTGTCAGAAACATGACTTTATACTGCTCTCTGCAGTCCTGCTCCAGCATGGCATGGTTGCTCTGTCTTTCCTGCTGTTTCTATCAGTGCCTTCCTTCTGTGATAGTAAAGACTGTGCACATTATCCTCAGTACATGGACTTGCTCAAACCCCATGACGTCACTGCTTCCATCCTGCCAAGCCACCTGCCAGTACTGCTGCTCACGCTTGCCGGTACTGGGCGGGGTTCTCCCCATGCTCAGGTAAAGCTTGGCCCAGGAATCCACTCTTCATGTAATATGTTTTGGCATAAATACAGCTCAAAGCAAACAAATTTCTTTTCCAGGCCTAGAGAATTCTATAGCAGTATGTGCTGTTGCAGGATCTGACCACTCGGCCTCATTAACAGGTGGGTACCAGCTGAACGTGCCATTCAGATTTCTGCGTGCCATGGCCTGGAATGAAGCTGAGTCAGAGTGGGGGGAGGGTATAGATTTTGGAGTGGGAGTTTGGTACCACTCTTGGTATACTTTTAGGCAAAATGGCTTTCGCGTTTGAGACCGTGTCTTCATCTGGAACATACTGCATGGGCAGCTGTCAGAACTTAATTTGGTTCATATAAAGTACATATAAAGTACATATAAAGTGCCACGTCAGGCTGCAGCTCATTGCTCATCCTCTGAGTTTTCTCAGTTATACAGGGTGGAAAGATTATCGTCCTCCTGGGGGCACTGTGAAGGGAAGATCAAGAGCTCAACAGTAAATTCATATATAGCACGTACTGCTCAGTGATGGGGTGTCACTGCCTGAGCTTCAGGGGGATCTAGTCTGCTGCGCGCCCAGCCTGTGTGGTGTCGGCACTGTTGTGTGGCTGATGGAATGTTAAGTGAGTGAGTGCATGACCATACAGCATACTGTGCTTTCGTTTGCTTTTGAGACAGTCTCACTCTGTAGCCCAGGCTGGGTTGGAATTCATTATGTAACACAGGATGGCCTCAACCGTACTGAAATTCTCCTGCCTGAGCCTCCTGAGCGCTTTAGTTGCAGGTGTGAATGACCTCGAGAAGGATGCACAGTCCTTTCTAAACCGTTTCCCTCTCTAATGCAACACGCTCCCTCTTCCTGTATGTCACTGTTTAAGTTTATAGTAACTTGTGTTAATCTGCTGCTGCCTACTTCATGTATTTATCTTGCTGTTTTCTTTCCATGTGTTTGCCTACTCTGTTTACCTTTGTTTCTGTTTTACCTAGCCTTCATCCTTATAGCTTTCTATATAACCTATTTATTTGCATAAATAGTTCCATTTAGTTGCATCTGTATGTAACTTTATATATATATATATATTTTCTCTCTTTTTTTCTGTTTCACTTCTTTGGGTTTTTTTCACACTAAATATCCATCTTTCTTTATCTTTTTTCTTCCCTCTCTTCCTTCCTCCCCCCTTGTCTCCCTCCTTCCTTCTTTTCTTCCCTCTCTCTTCCTCCCTCCCTCCCTCCCTTCCTCCCTCCCTCCCTCCCTCCCTCCCTCCCTCCCTCCCTCTCTCACTCTCTCCCTCTCTTCCTTCCTTCTTTTTTTAGAGATAGTCTTGTATAACCCAGGCTGGCCTCAAATTCAGTAAGTAGGTGAGGTTGGCCTCAGAACTCCTGATTCTTTTGCTTTCATGTCCCAAGTTTTGGGATTACAGACACGCTCTGGCGTGTTCAGCTTTTACACTGTAGTTTCCTGACTCTCCGTCTCTCCATCAGTGCTAAGCCTGTGCAGTATAGGTAACCCTCAGGACGCCATGTATCATTTCCTCACGAGGAAAGCTGTCCTGCACCTGCACCTGGCGCCTGTACCTGGCGCCTGGTCCCACATCTCTTCTAGAGATGATGTGACTGCAGGATGCAAGCACCTTGCTCCGCCCACAGCCAGTGATGAAAGAGACATTTTTGTAGGAGTAAGACTAGATGAAGCTTCATTCTTTTTCTGTCCTAATTGATTTGAGATGGCTGGTGGTATGCAAACTTAGAAATTATCAAATTACCTGCTAATGTCAATTTAAAAAAATGAACAAAAATATATGATTAAATTTATTATTTCCTGCATGGCCACTTTAACTATGGTGCCATGGTTTAATACACAGGCTGGATTTTTTTTTGGAGGAGCTATAATTTATATATGATATTCACCACTTTAAAGTATCCATTTAATCATTTTTAGTATAGTCACAAAGTGAATTGGTTTTTGATATTTCGAAAGTGAGTTAAAAATTGTCAAGATTAATGGCCCTCGTTTCTCATCTTACTCAGGCTGTGAGCACATTGGATTCTGTTCAGTGTTCTTTAGACCTCTTCCCTGGAGTCCTTGTAGATTATGTAACCATTTGGCATTGCAGCAGAATTTAATTTTACCTGCTGATGCAACAGTGTAACTATCCCCATGCGCAAGACAGTCTGTCTTTCAAAAAGATGGTTTAGATATTCTGAGCCACAGAGTCTCCACACCCATGGCGCCTCTGTGGCTCTCCAGCATCCACTGGGTTGACATTGTGTGGGTGAGGGGTGTTGTCTTTGCCTTCCTGTAAGGGTTGAAGGCCGGAGGCACATCGTAGACCTGTAGGATGTCAGTGATGGAAGCTGTGTTACTTACACACCTTCACCTTAGAGGTGAAGAAATGGGGACATGGTGTGCTGTGCCCAGTGTCCCACAGCGAGTGAGTGATGAAGGGAACTTGGAGACTCCTGAGCTATGACTGTAATCATCCTGTTTGGCCTTTGGTGAATTTTAGGGACTATGAGACCACTGTAGGGCAAGCAGTACTGTGAGCTTTATCAGGAACTCAGCAAATGAACCAGGCCTGGCTCCTTATTCCTTCACTGGTTGTGTGTGAGTCCTTGTTAGCCAGGCGATCCTGAAAAGCCATTTAACATGTCCCGGCCCTGGTTAATTTATCTTTTGGGACAGTGTTGTATAACAGGATGTGAGCCATCTCACAAAAGCTAAAATGAAATAGGTAACATTAATCTTATTAATATATTTTACTTAGGGTGTCCGAAATCTTATATGCTATGTTAGGAACATTATTAAGGAAGGATGCTTTCCTGTGTGCCGTATCTATGCAGTCCGTTGAGTATTTTCAGTGGGCCAGCCACACTTCAGGTGTGACTAGTGGTGTTTTTTAGTGCATATGTAGGCTGTCCCACTGCCAGGCCTAGGAAGCTCACAGAGGAGCTGGAGACTGATATCTCACAGGCTGACTTACAGCTTTGGCTTCATTTTGTTTGGTCTCTGTCGAAAATTTTTCTTTGAACTTTACTTTGTAGACAGGCATGTGCTCTCTGGTTGCTGCGGTCACCCACCAGTTGCTCCAGTCAGCAGTGACGTCAGTTAGTCCAGCAGCCCTCCCTTCCCATACTCAGCTGGTGAAACCAAGGCTTGGAGAGGAAGTGATTTGTCCAAGGTCAATAGCTAGTTAGGAGATCCAGGAATAGCAGCCAGAGTCACTTGACTCTGCATTCGCTTCCTGCTCCTGTTACATCACCCTGCCAGTCACTTCTGCCTCTCTCCTGAGATTGCTGTGAGGCCCAGATGAGCTCAGGGCCTGCACAGATGGGCAGTGGTAGCTCATTCTTCTATGGACAGTAAGTGCAGTGAAATAATCCCATTTAAAAAGGTTTAAGCTAAAATACCATACAATTTTTTGGGCAGTGTCTCCTGTAATCCAGGCGGGCCTTGAAGTAACTGTGTAGCCAAGGATGACCTTGAACTTCTGCTTCTACTTCCAGAGTTCTGAGATTACCAGTAAGCACCAGCATACCCAGTTTATGCAGTGCTGGGTGATTATGTATGCTAAGCAGACACTCTGCCAACCGAGCTACATCTCTAGCCCCAAATAGTGTCTCATAACCTGTTATTTTATAAGTTTAAGCATTTCCTTCTTTACAAAAGATAATATAGGCTTATATTAAAAAATATACAGAAAATGTGCTTGTGAGATGGCTTAGTGGGTAAGGCTTACTGTGCAAGCATGAGGACCTCAGCATGAGTCTCAGCATTCACATAAAAATGTGCTGCGTAGAGTGGAGTCTCGGGGCTTCCTGCGGCTTCCTGGCCGTCAGCCTAGCTCCGGCTTCAGCGCAGACCCTGCCTCAAAGAAATACGGTATACATAATAGAGCCGGACACCCAGTGTTCTCTGTTCATGGCTACATGCAGCTCCCCAACCCCCAGGAATGGACACGTGTGCATGCACACACACACACACACACACACACACACACACACACACACACATGAAAACATGTGTTACATACACTAGCTTATGTACAGAATTTTGTAAGCTTTACATTACATATTGTGCGTGGCCCACTAAATGCCATGGTATAGGTAGGAAACAATCCCTTTTAGCTGTTTCTTTTTCAGAGTTGTCTCCTACCCTCCTGGGTCATATTTCTTACTTCCCATTCACCTTTCTTTCAGATACAGGAGAGCTGTATGTCTGGGGCCGTAACAAGCATGGACAGCTGGCCTCCCTCGATGCGTTCCTTCCTCTGCCCCAGAGAATAGAAGCACATTACTTTCAGGATGAAAAGGTCACTGCTGTCTGGAGTGGCTGGACACACCTGGTTGCTAAGACAGGTGAGGGTGTAACAGAGTATTCGGGATTGGTGAGAGTAGCTGTCCACTCTCTTGTACTTGGGGTTGAGGACTCAGGGGGCAGGGGGACTTTAAGCACTGGAAAGTGGAGGACCTGGCATCCCTTCTGCCATCAGCTAGGTGTGACTTTTCCTTGATGGAGCACAGCTTTGCACTTGGAAATGCAAGGCTGTATTGGTGAACTCATTCTGCTCAAGAGTCCTTGAAGTTTTGAGAGGGGCGTCCGTGACTGTCAACATGACCCAGAGATTGGTCCAGGGTATGGGCAAGCATTTGCTTAGTCATGACTGAAGAGACGGCTTAATTTTTATTTCTTCCTGATCTGAGTTAAAACAACATCAGAAGGCACTGGTAAATATTTTGAAGTGAGTCATAGCTGGTATGACATTCTTTCTGATTTAAACTTGGGTTTGACTCTCCTGCACTGTATACATTGATTGAGCCCTCATGTTCCTCAGGGACCCACATGCCTGGGAGGTCTGGGAATCTTTATCTTTCCATTGGCTTTCATGTCTGCCTTAGGTCAGGCCTTTCTTGGCTGTCATATTCTTTTCTTCTTGGAGTTTGGTTTTCATGGCCTCTCTCACTCCTGCAGCCCAAGAGTCACTGCTGATCTGCAGGTTCTTAGGCAGTTTGATGTCTCAGCAAGGCCTTCTGAACCTCAGGCGTTCTCTGGCCTTGCTGGCTCCATTTTAGGCTCCCAAACACCTGTTGACTGCTTCTCCAGAAGTTTCTGGCTCTCACAAGTTTTTTTCTCTTAGCTTCAGCTGTCTTCAGTAGGTCACATATGCTGATGCTGTGTGCATTTGTACTTACAGATCTGTGAGCATTTGTGTGTGTGATGCTTTTAATTGATCCTTCCAAAGTGTGATGAATGGTAGCCTGGCTAAGGCTGACACATAGTAACCTCGATATTGCCTGGTTGGAGGATGCTCTCAGGAAAGTGGATTGTCTGTTAGGAGAGAAATAGTTTCTTCCCTTAAAGAACTTCAGATTGCATGGACATAGGGATAGAAAACTTCATCTGTCCATCTGTTCATCCACTGATCTATCTATCTGTTCACCCGTCATCCATCCACCCATAAGTGGCAAGGTCTGTTTATGTGCCCTTAAGGAGTCCCTTACGAGAGGCAGGTTCATATCAGAACTCAGTCCGATTCCAGAATGAGACATGCAAGCACAGAGCCAAGTACGGAGTGAAAAGTAGCGAGGCAGTGAGCCGTGGCAGCAGGCTGAGTAATTAGGTGTGAACAGGTGGGCGGCTCTGGGTAGTCTTCACTAGTGCAGTCAGCAAAACACTCCTGCTCCCACAGAGGGGGAGAGTCTGTGGGTAATCTCTGTACCTGGTTAAGTGGCTAACTAGGAAAGACAGAAGCTGTTCTTCTTTGAAGTGCTGTAGTGGAAGTGGACCTTGTGTTGATCCAGGGGCCCAGCCCTGGGGTGGGAGGTTGTCGACTGCATTCTTGACAGCGCTGAGTCACTCCAGCTGCTTTGGAGCTCAGCTTCAGGTTTCCACCCCCACTTGAGAGCATGATTTTTTTTTTTTTTTTTTTTTTTAGTAATGGTTCAGCTGTTTAATAAAATTGCTAATTCAGCTTGCTTGTATATGTACCTTGCTCTATTCCCTTTTCTCCCGGGTCAAGAATGGTTAAAAGCTGGGTGTTTGAATATCTTGGTGTTATACTGAATTGGGGGTGAATGGGAGGATCCTGATTCACCACTCTGTGCTCCTTGCAGCAGCCATGGCAGCCCTTGCCCTGGCCTGGTGTCATTGAGAAGAAGCACACAGGGTTTCTGTTTAATCAGACTCAGCTGCTCACAGTAATGGGAACAAGTTTTCCTTGCAGGGTCACAAGTGGCTCATCAGTACAAGGGGTTGTTTGACTCTGGTTGTTTCTGAAGCTCCAGTGGAGGACTGCAGCAGCATACAGCTGCTCATATGGAGGCTTTGGTTGTGTAATCCTGATCGGAAAGAGTTTGTGCACAGTGACCATATGTCTCCAGAGTTGTGGGGCAAGACAGGACACTTTGCCTTTCTTCTCCAAGGTCTCAAGATTAAACCTTCCCCAAGAGGTGACTTGTCCTGCAGCGGACACCTGCATTGACTAGAGGCACTAGGCTGTGACAGCTGGGGTTTGCTACTGACACCCAGTGGCTGGAGGTCAGGGTGCCACTGCCACTGAATGTTCTAACCTTGCAAAATGGCAAGGTGCCCCCAGCTTGGTACCAGAAACGGATGCAGTCCCAAGTGCCTGCATTGTCAAGGTGGAGACACATTGCTTGGGACTGGCATCCCCATGGGCAGGTGTAGCCAGGGCAGTTTGGATGGCAGCAGAATAACTTCCCAGATGGTCTGTACAGGACTGCGGATGCACTCTCTGCCCTCAGTCTGCTGCCTGCCTGTAGGTTTGCAGTGGAAAAATACTTTTCTGTGTTAGTCAGAGGCACTTGGAAAGGGGCCAGGAGAACCTGTTCTAATCTGGGAGAGTTGGCAAGGGCACCTGTGTCTCAGGCTGGTGAAGCTGCATTCTAGAAACCTTTCCTGAGCTGCTTAATGCTCCCCATCAATTCTCAGGAACTTTATGGGACTCCCTTATCCAGGCTTGGTAACCTGCGGCTGTTTCACAGATGGTCAGTTTCCTTACTAGAAATGTTTCACAAAGCTGGATGACAGAGTTTGCTGTTGTCCTTGTTTGGTGACATGTCTAAGCTATTTTATACACCCTAGCCACTCATCCTTCAAGTAGGATATTAAATGTTCCTGTCTGCCTCATAGTGTGGTTTTGTGATGTGGACAAATGAAATCCGTGAACGATCCCAGAATGTCTACCCAGTGATGGCCACCTGAGGTTGGGATATGTAAGCTAGTTGGCGTTTGGTCTTGATTTTAGAAGAGCTGCTATTTTAACAGGGACTGTGGCAAGATAGAAATCAACTGTATTCTCACCAAGGGCTCCTAGGCCGGCCAGGCCTATGCTGCTCAAGCTGACGGCAGCTATGTGCCTTGAGGCCTTTTGCCATGTGTAGCAGAATACAGGCGATATTGGCTTACCCAAACTCTGGAAGCCTTCCATGGCCTCCTAGGTATTTTTACCTGTTATTTTAACTTGATCCACTGCGGTTCTCTCCCCAGTCTGCAGTGTTTGTTCTACTTGTTTAATGTCTAGGCTGTAAATTCCATGGGAGGTGTGTTTCATTTTGCTCGAGGCTCTACCCTGGCACCCTTATCACTCCTTACTGTCATACTCTTTCTTTCAGAAGATGAATGTCATGTCATGTGTGTGCCTGGTGTCCCCAGGCTGCCACACAATAGATGTTCAGTGGATAGCTGCTTAGTGACTGAGTAAATGGCAGGAGATAAGCATAGCCTTGAAGTCCGATGGACCTAGGTTTACGCTCGGCTCTCCCAGCTCACTGATAGTGTGGCTGTGGGCACCTGCTTCCTGCTTCTCCCCTCCTATTCCACTGGTTCACCGCCATGATTACCTTGGTACTTTTGTCCTTGTGGCACTGTGGCCCTCCCCTTGTCTTATTTGTTTATGTGTGTGTCAGGGTCACCTGACACCTTGAACTTGTGACCCTCTTGCTGTCTCATAAGTGATGAGACTACAGTTGTACACCACTGTTCCCAGCTTATGGAGTGCTGGGGATTGAACCAACAGCCTCAGGCAGGTTAGACTGAGCTCTTCATTCTTTGACTAATTCTTTCTCCCAGGAGACTAGTAAATTCTGTGAGAGCAAGTGGTGTGTTTATTTTGGCTTGCCTCTGTCTCTTCAATTCCTAACAAAGAACTTGTCATTTTGGAGGGGGTTAGTTGATACATGTACAAATGAACAAGCCTAGCTGCTCCAGACATTCCCATACTAGAAGAATGGGCAGGGGAAATTGCCAATCTGGCATGGACATTCAATGAAATGATGTGGTAAAACACCGGACTGGGCCCATATCCCCACCCATTTCATCCCGTCAGCTTTCTCTGCCTCTTTGGAAACTTCAGAGCTCCCTGGACTAGCATGCTGTGTTTCTTCTCTGTGAGCAGAGGTCTCTGACTACCTCTGGGTAGGAAACAGGTGGATTCCAGGTTGTCTTGAGGTGTGTGGAGATATCAAGGCTTACAAATGCCAAGTGCCAGCTGCTGGCAATTTATTAGAATTTCAAGGGAATGCTCTTCCAAGGTTCCAAATGTTACTGTGTGATTGGTCATGATGTCTAGAATCCTTTGCTTTCCGGAGGATGGAAGCTTTCCCTGAACCATGCAGCACCCCAAAGTAGTTTCGAGGTCTCAAAGGAATATGGATATGATGAAGCCAAATGCAGAGAGTTCTCTGACATTTCTTTACTTTTCTGTGTCACCCAAGAAAGACCTGGAATATTGGATGTTACAGAGAGTCAGAGATGGAAGAATGTCTTCCTCACTTAGAAGGTGAGATAACTAGTAGTAACCATGGAAACAAGACTTGGTAACAGCCCTGGAATCCCAGGTCAGTTTTGCTGCCAAGGAAACCTTGTCTCTCCTCACTGTCCTCCCCAGTCATAGTAATAGTATTCTTTATGATTTTTCTTTCAGACTTATTTTTATATGTATGGATGTTTTGCCCACACTCATATATGTGTATGGACATGTGTGTGCCTGGTGTCCTCAGAATTCATAAAGGAGGATGGATACCCTGGGACTAGAGATATAGATGGTTGTGAGCCACTGTGTAGATGCTGGGAACCAAATCTGCGTCCTCTGTGAGAGCAGCAAGTGTTCTTAACTGCTGAGCCATCTCTCTACTCCCCTCTCCTTAGTAATATTCTTTTAATTGAGATATTTTCCTTACATCCTAAAGACAGGGACCATATGTTGACAGGACCTTTTAGACACTCCCTTTTCTTCAAAAATCACAGACCAAGAAATCCTTGACTGCATTTGCTGTTTGAGCATCAGTGAAGCCCAAGCCCACATTGGTTCACACTGAGTGGAGTTTATACCCAATGGTGATTTTCTGTTTTGGGGCCAAGATCCCATCCAGAATAGGTTGGCAGTATACGTTACTCCTTCTTTGGGGCCATACATCGTGAAATCTCAGTGGACCTTAGGTTCTAACCTTGCAGGTCTTTTTAAAGCAGGTGGTTTGGAATTTTTGATGCTTGCTTGAGCCTTTAGAACTTTGCAAGCGCCACAGTTGATAGTCAGACAGAACCCAGAGGACATGTTTGAGGTGGGTCATGTACTTATTACCAAAACCATTAGCACTTATCCTGGAATCCCTAGCCTGCCTACAGGGGTAGGAACTCAGGGAGTATTTGGGCTTACTTCAGTTTAGAGGCTGAGAAACCAACAATGCGAGTTCAGGGAATAGGTGAAGGAGTAGGACCAGAACTGAAGTCTCACGACTCTCAGACAAGTGCTCCTCTGGCCCTGTCATTTTCTTATCATAGACAGGGAGGTATGGCTTATGTAAGCCCAGGAGCCTGGCCAGGCTTGCTGGTTCCTTCTGTACAGGAACCTGCATTTTCAGAAATCCCTGTTGCTCACTGAAGAGCACAGCCCAACTCCCAAGTGGATGTGTATGGAGCAGAACCTGAGGACAAGGTGCAGGAGGCCAAGTCAGGATCACAGGGGCAGCATTGTTCCTTTCTGATATTACAACAGCAATCCCATGGGCTGCTGTCACTGTATGTCACTATAAAGTGTGGTCATAGATATTTTCCTGCAGGAAGTTGGCAAGTGGAGTGTTCTTACCCTAATTTCACAGGTGAGTTCCCGATGGTTAGTTGTATCATCCTGGTCCATGGAGGTGGACAGAGCTTAGCTTGAGCTCACTTTTTTTGTCCCTGTGTATCGCAGAATGCTCTGACTTCATAACTGAGCTGCATTTATTCTTCATAGCAGTACCTTTCTCTAGCTTTGGACAATGGGTACTCCATCATCCCAAGTGTCCAGGAAGGACGTGTAGTTACCTTGGACCCTTTAGCATTTGTCTGTGGGATGTGGGCCATGTGGACATTGCATTGGGCTGTGGAATGCAGGGGACTCTCAAGTCCAGAGCTACCTTCAGAAAGCTTGTGGTTAGATGAACAAATTAAATATTTAGTAGATGAATAAAGAGTGTGGTGGGAGGCCAGAGGAGTGGCCAGGACGCCAGGGGCTTTGGGGTTTCTGAGAGACGGTGTGGCGTGAGTCCTGAGGGAAGGGAAAGCGCTTGTGGTTGGCTTTGGGAAGGTCACACTTCAATAGGTGGAGTGTGTACAAGCTGGTTCTCTTGATTTTTCCTTTCCTCTGGTAAGACTCCCAGGCCTCTGGCTCCTCTTTTACCTTGTGGCCAGGAGGAGGCCTCAGACATTATGGTCTTTTTGAAAAAAATTATTATACTTTATTGTGTATGTTGAGGAACAGCAGGGAGTGCGTATGCCCTAGCACTAGTGTAAAGGCCAGAGGATAACTCAATTTTCTCCTGTTACCACGTGGAACCTGGGGATTGACCTCAGGGTGTCAGACTTGGTTGGAGGCGCCCTTTATGTTGAGCTATCTTGCTGGCCCTGTAATTATTCTTATGGCCATCCCAGTTCCAAAGTTCCATTTTGTGAAAAATAAAACTGGCTTAGAAAGTAATCAACATAGATACATGTGTTCAGACAATGATGTCATGCTGTGCACAGCAGCCTGATTTCTAATGACAAAACCGATGAAATGAAGAGAGATGGGTTAAAAGAACTCTGGCACAGTCATGTGCTGGAATGTCACACTGACATTTAGAGGAGTGCTCAGGAGACTTAATGGCAGAGGAGTAGCCTCACGTTGTACTTTCTAATTCTCAGCTAATGTTATAAAAAGACGAGAGAGAAATATACCAGAATATTACCTCTGATGGGTTCTATTAAAGTGCATCTTATTTTCTATGCTAGCAAGACTCTTAAACTCTCTGGCTCCCCCTTCATTCATGTGGCCAGTAGGAAGTTGTAGACTAGACACGATTATTATTATTTTTTAATTAAACTTTATTTATTATGTGTGCTGAGGGGTAGGGGGAGTGCACACATGGATGGACAGGTCTTATGATCTGATGGTAGCCTTCATAACACTATTTCAAATTGAAAGTGACAGTGGCTCCTCCTCGGGCCAGGGGATGATCCCCTTTCAGTGCAGTGTGAATGTCCTTGACAAGTCTCTTCCCTGGACCTCAGTTGAGAGGTCACATGGAAAAGAGTCAAGAGGCTGTAGCAGGAGGCGGGAAAAGTGGCCTCTATTTTTGGCTCAGTCATGAGTCAGCTTGATCAGCTTGGGCTCCTTTGGGCATCCGTAAGCTTTTGTTTCCTCATCTGCAGAGGGGAGTTGAAAGTCACGAAAGGTCTTAACGCTCCAAAGTGGGTTTGTTCCCAAGGACAGAGGGTTTCTTCACTCTTATGGGGGCAGCTGAGGGTCTGAGCCGGTTCCTGGACTCTGTCTCCCTTGGAGTTGGGTACTTTTGGCTGAAGGCCAGTGCAGGGTGGGATCTAGTGGGAGCATGGCTAGCTAGCCAAGCTGGGAGGGTGTAGAGACTTCATCTGGCCACTAGAGGGAAGCATTGTTTGATGACATTCCCTTGAGGCGCCTTGGTTTGTGTGTAGGATTCAGAGTCTAGCATTTTAAAGGAAAAAGGACTTTGGAAAGCACTCTACAAAACGTAAATACATTGTAGATGTGAGATGACAGAGGGAAGGATAGTCGAGTGATCTGTGGAAAGCCACACATTGCTTTTTGTGCCCTGCATTACACAGCACAGAAGGTGGCTGCAGATAGAGCCAAGGGTGTGACAAGTGGGCCCTGTAAAGAGCAGGCATATACTGTGAACCGGAGGGATCCAGCAGCATGTCACTGTAGAGTTCCTCTGGCTGAGTTTGGAGAGGCCTGGGGTCAGAGAAGAGCAGATGGCTCTTGAGCAGAGCAGCTCCTGCCTGTAGTGTGTGGTGGAGTGCAAGAAGTATACACACATGCATGGCTGCCCCCGTCTTCTCCCATCTGACGTCTGCCTAGATTAAGACCTAGCTTATGCTTGGGGCCCTGGGGATGTCTCAGGAAGACCCTGCAGATGTTCTTGCTACCTGCCCTCCAAGGTCCAAGGATGGCAGCACTTTCCAGTGAGTCTCTCCGGGTGGTGCCCGAACTGCTTCGGTTCTTACTATTTTTCTGGGTTTGTAAGAAGTCCTGACCGTTGGTTCCCACCTTCTGGAGGCTTTGTTTCCTCAGCCCTGGGCTAGCTTTAGTTTTGATCTGTAAGTGCCCACTCACCCTAAACATTGTGGTAAGTGAAAGTGTGTACTGTCCTGGGAGCCAGGCAGCTGGGCAACCTTGAGCAGGCCACTTCCTCTCAGAGAGCTCAGTCTTCCGGCTGCAGCTGCGTCATCTCTGCTAGAGGCAAAAACCTGGCTTTTTTTTTTTTTTTTTTTTTTTGGTGTTTGGTAATGGATACCCATTGATCTGTGGCCTGGAACAGTGCAGGGCGTGTCCGACGGTGAAGCAAGAGCCACCTTTAGAGTAGGTACATTTACCTAAGGGGTATGCCCAGTGCTTGCCTAAAGCCGAGGGCAGCAGGGTCTGTCCGCCACCAGATGGCAGCAGTGGGCAGGCAGACAGCCTTGGGGACAAGGTAGGTGGGGAACAGCATTCAGGGTAAGAACTAGCAAGGTCAGAGCCAAAGGGACCTCAAATCCTCGCTGGTCTTTGCTCATGAGAAGAGCTGAAGTTGGCTCTTTGGCTAGCTGCCCTATGGGAGAGCCAGAGATTGATATTTGAGCCAGAAACAGGGTGGGAACAGTACAGATGCAGATTTCTTTAGCTGTCTTGATTCCCACTCACCTACACACAGTATAGGCAAGATACTCTGTTTTGTCCAGTACCTCTCCCCTCATTAGTTCTCCTTCAGGTCAAGGCTTCCCAAGTAGGCCGAGTTGTAGGTGAAGTTTGGGGCTATCCTTCAGTCCCCAATACTCAAGAAATAGCTAGTTCCAAAATCTTGCTGGAGACAGGCTTCAGAGAGTAACACCCAAGAGGGTGAGGTTGGAGGAGGAGACCAGTGTTTTCCAATCACCCATCATACACCAGTACTCTGCCCAGTTCCAGTGTGCCACGCACAGACTCCACAGTCTCCCAAGCTAGGATTCCTTACCCTTGCACTCCAGATGCAGTCCAGGGCTTAGCAGGGTTGAGTGGCTTTTCAAAATAGCACAGATACTTAAGAAGCAGCGTGGACCTGTGAGCTCCGCAGTTTGGTTTCACTTCCCACCACATTAGTCCCCCTCTCTGTGACCTCACTGGGTGTGTAGTACGTGGCTGCCTTAGTTCAGGTGGACTGGATGGCTTAGAAATAATAGAACCTTATTTCCCAAAGTCCAGAGTCTAGGAGTGTTATCAAAGTGCTGGCACTTCCTCTCTGAGTCTGCTTTCCTAGTTCATAGGCAGCCATTGCCCCTGAGACGGCAGAGGGTGAGAACGCCAATTGTGTTCACGAAGACCCCACCCTCATGACCTAGTCACCTTCCACAGTCCCACTTCCTAGCACCGTCGCATCAGGGGCAGGATTTTAGCCTATTTTAGGAGGATGTTGACATCCAGCCTTTCACCGTTTCCTAGATCTTAGGGCTGGGAGGAAGTTAGAGGTTGATGGAAAGAGGATTGTTGTGGCAAGGCCATTGGCCACACTCAGACTCCTCGATGGCCCTGGGAAGGGCTCAGAGGTCACTGGCAGAGGCCTGGGAGCCATTCAAGGAAGTCTCCTCTTTCCTGGTGAGGATTGATTTGTTCCAGGAGCTCTCAAAGTGAGCATTAAGTGGCCAGGCTGTAATTTTGTCGTCATTTTTAGGTTCTTGACACTTGACACCATGCCTTGCCCTTTCTCGGAGACCTTGCCTGTCCCTCTGGAGCTCTCTGATCAGTGACAGCCAGTTCCCTAAAGTGTTCTCAGTGCATGCCAAGAGGACAGTGGCCCATTTTGAGGAATCTTGGAGGAATCTGCTCTTTTTCAATCTGAGAATGATTTTACCTTAGGAAGCTCTGAAGGGTGAGCTCCGAGTTCCTGTTTGTACTTGCTGGCACCCAAGGCAAGTCATTTAGCCTCTCTGGGCCTACATTTTTTTCTGCCTGTAAAATGAGAGCTATGATCATAACTTCTCTGCCCCGTAGGGCAGGCACATTTGCATTGGCTGAGGTTGGGCAGGGTATTCCAGGCAGGAGGAAGACTGAGAGCCAGTTTTCTACAGTGAAAGTACACCATGGTGTCCACTGGTTGATGTAGGCTAGGCAAGGTGGGAGGTCGCTGGATACATGCAGGTGTGGTGTAATGGGTCCTCATGTGCTGTGAAAGAGATGCTGGGGGTTTCCATGAGGGACTGGGTGTGAGATAACCAGGAATTGCACAAGGAAGGGTCCTGACTCTCTGGCTCTTACAGGCTTTTCTGCCCAGGCCTTGTACTTGATTTCTGCTTTAGGTTTCAGCTATTGGCTCAGAGTGAGGTACACTGGACTCTAAGGGGAATCCTTTCCTCCAAGGGTTGGGTAACTCTTAGTATCCATGGCACAGGCTAAGACTGGAGTCGTCTGGCTCCCTGGTCTGCCTTCTGGTCATTTAGCAAGCCACCACCTTTCCTTTCACTTTAAACATTTTATTATTATGTGGATGTGTGTGTCTGTAGGAGGTGGGGGTGTATATGTGTGAGCATGTGCGTGCCATAGCACATATGTGACACATGCAGAAATCAAAAGACAAATGTTCAAGAGTCAGTTCTTTTCTTCTACAATATGACTCTCTGGGATTGAACTCAGGTCATCAGGCTTGGCAGCAGACACTTTTACCCACTGAACCATCTTGCTGGGCCCTTTGAAGCATCTTAGGGACTTAAATGATAGGGCTTTTCTCAGTAGCTCTCTGAAGAGGTGGGGGTGTGTGAGGAAAGACAGGGTCCTCCTTTATCAAGGGAAGTCATTTTGCCAGGATTGACATACATCACCCCTTTAATTCATATGGAAGTATTATCAGGTAAGGTCTGTTTTCATCTGACCTGTGAGGAGCAGAAGGCAGAGAGGGTCAGAGAAATCAGCCCCTGACCTAGTTAGGAGGCCTCAGTTTGCTCAGTGTCAACCATGGAGGCCACTATCGTCTTTACACCTGTGAGGGTCAGACATGATTCTGGGTGTGTGAGAGTCAGCATAGTTGCCAGTGCCATGTGTACGGGCAGGAGCGTTTAGACCTCTAATCCCCAGCCATATTCTTTCCTTGAGTTTCACTTGGGCATCTCTGCCTGCTTGACAGAAGGCTCTGACCCTTTGCTTCTTCTCTGCACACCCTCCCTTTCTAGTTACCACTGCCAAGGGGTAAGTTCTGTTCTGTTTGTTTGTTTGCCATTTGGTGAAAATACAGAGTTTTGATGCTATCTCATCTTTTTTTTTTTTTTTTTTAAGTTGAAAAAAAAAAAAGAACCAGAGGCATAGGGAAAGGATGGCTTGTTCCCATGTTCTCACAGCTAAGGGACAGCAGAAGCAGGATCAGACCCCAGCTGGCCCTAGTCCAGCACCTCTCTACTCCCCACATTTCTGGTTTACAGAGAGGCTTCGAACGCTTTGCCTCCTTTCTGGAGAAAGAACCTAGTTTAATAAACTTCATTATCCCAGCCCCTTATGTAACAATGCTGTTTCCGGGTCCTGGCAGACGGCCCATAGTAACAGGGCCTTGCTGATTTGGTTGGAGCTGAGCCTATGACAGGAAATCTCTCGAACAGCAGGTGCCTCTCTCAGTCCCAGTCCACAGGCATGGAGAAATCTGCTCTGAAGGGGCCGCCACAGCTCTGCTGCTAATGGCTTCTGCTGGGACCAAAGGTGACCGCTAGGTGAAGCAGTCTTAACCGGTGCCCAGATTTTACACAAGCTGTACCAGTGGTTTGGAGGTTCTTGGCAGGTGGGATATGCTGGTAAAGGGGGTTCATTCTGGGCCTGAGGAACAAACAGGAGCAGAGAGCAGAGCAGCCGTAGAATTAGCTGGTTGAATGAAGCCATGCTGCTCCACCATGAACCCCCAGACAATCCTGTGATTGCCACACTACCCACAGCCTCCACAGTGGGCCTCGATCCCGGCCTCTCCAAAGCCCTGTCTTTGAAATGTCTGGGACTCCAGTTACTAGAGATCCTTAAACACAGTTAGTTCTCAGTGGCCCCCTCTGGTGATGCTCACTGCTGCCCCTGCCATGACAAGTCCCCAAGCCACTGACAGTGCAGCCTCTGACTCTGCCCCTTTCTGGGTCCTCAAGTATGGAAATGGGAGAATGTTACACTGTCAGTGAGGCTGCTCTGTTAGGAGGGTACTACATCTTTTACACTCATCTGTCTTAGGGAACCCAGGACAGTTTCTCAGGGTAGGAGTTAGAGTAAAGAAGCACCATAAGAAGTCACGTCCACACGGGTCTCACTGGTTACTCATAAATTGGCATCCCAAGGTGAGCTCTTGCCCCTCTCCTCTTGCCTTGGTGAGTTTTACCCACTCAAAGATTGGACAAAACCATTTTCTTCTCCATAAGAAGATCCTAATTAGGTCTCTGATTTACAGAAAGCCAGCTGCTTTGGACAAGCTGAGGGTATAGGTACTGTATCTAGGGGGAGTTTCTTGAGTTCTCTGAAGTGAGATGCTGGCTTCCTCATACACTGGGTATGCTCTAGCCTGTTTTATTCCTTGTCCTGGTCTATGAGGCCTCAGGCTGATCTGTATGGAGAGACGTGTGTCCCCAGCCAGCTGCTGAAACTTTTGCTGGCAGACCACCAGCTCCTTTCTGCATGCCCAGGCATGCCTGGGGGCTGCTCCTAGGCTGCAGTCTCCCAGTTCCACCCTTCAGCTGTGGTACCGTGTGTCCCTGTCATTAGTGGAGACAATGGCCTCCCTGGCAGCTGGGCACAGTTCTTGGCCTTTTTTCTTTCCTTCTCTCTCACTTTTTTTTTTAAACTTCAGAGATGGAAACTGCTGATAAAGTATTTCTAATGAACAAAACCTGAAGGTGATGCCCAGGGCTGGGAGCATGCCTAGGGATGGCGAGGAGATCTTGGAAAGGGTTAAGGGGAGGGTGTGCGTCTTTCCATTGTGCAGTTTCCAAAGCTCCCAAGTAGCCACTTCTAGGAGATGGACAGTGAGGGGGAAGTGTGGATCTTATCTTCCTGCTCTTCCCTGCCAAGAAGCCCAGTAATCTCCTGGGGAGTGGGCCGAGGGAGGTGGTGGGATCTTGGAGAGACGGAGCTGTGGTTCTCTGAAGCTGTGTATGGTATGGACGGTGCAGGCTGGGACTCAGGGAGTTCCGGTCCTTCTTCTCTTAGATTTGCCCAGTTTGACCTTGGGAACAGTAGTTAGTGTCTTTCCTTTCTGGGATGACTGGGTAGGAAGTGCTTTGAGGTCCCTTTTTGGTTGATGATTTGTGAGGCTGGCCTAAGGGTAAAGAACTTTGGGCTTTGTACCCATGAGCCCTTGAGGCTCAGAAACCCATTACTTTTTATCTGGATGAGCAGGGCTCTGTTCTCAGTGTGGAATCAATAACATGGACTCCATTCCTCTTTCCCAAAGCCTTCTTCCAGTCTGTCTTCCTAGTTAGTGGGGAGTCCACTGGGAAGTAGCAGACTAGAGTCCTGGCTCTGGCTCTGCCAGAGAGGCCCGTGTCCTTGGAGAATCCTCCCCTTCCTTGGCCTCAGCTTTTTCTTCTCTAAAGTCCAGCGCTGAGCCTCTTTTCTTGCTGTATCACACTGCATGCCCCTCCCCCAGCTCCAGCCTCCTGCTAGCTTTGCTCGGGGTGTGATTCTTAGCTGCAGAAGCCCTGAGGGTATAGTTTCCTTTCATGTTGGGAGGGAGAGAAGCAAGATTATTTTTTTTTTAATTACACAGCTAAGATTAGGCAGCAATCTACATTTTAAAGTGTTATTAATAAGAATCTAAAAGTGTTGGAAGAAGCTGTGGTGTTTGAATATGGAATGAGTTGGGAAACGTCCGCAGAGGCACTGGCCTCAATCAGGGCCATTTCTTAGGGTGCTAAGTGGCTTCCATGTGTGACCACCAGGCTCATGTGCTATTGGGACACCCTATCCTTGACCCCCAAGGGGTCAGGAAGCCCCAGGACCCAGAAAAGACATCAAAAAGCCTGAGACCAGAGTTCTTTAGAACAGGGCTCATGGCTGTTTGGCTTCAGAGAATAATCATCACAATGTCTCTAACACATATACTGTGTGTTAGTGTTTATTGCTGCCTTTTATCTTGGGCCTGAGGGGTAGCCAGTGCTTCTGTGTGGGTTGGCTTTGAAGTTCTCCTTAAAGAAAGGTGGCATTTGAACATATATCAAACATCATGTGATACCCTACAAATATTCACAGTTTTTATGTCAGTTAGACAAGCAGTTTTTAAAGAAGTGAGGAGGTAGAGGGGCGGGGGAGAGAGGGAAGGCAGGAAATGTGGTTTGCTGTAGTGAAGCTCAAGTGTGTGGCCAGAAGTCGGGGCTGGTCCTGGGCCTCCTCATGCTGTCTGCTCTCTGTTTTTACTTTTTTTCTGAGAGGTTCATAAAATAATCCCCCATATGTATGTTTTGTGGGTTTAACTGTCTCTCTTCCATTGGAATGGGAGCTCCACGAGGGAGGAGATTTTGTCTGTGTTCAGAGCAGCACTTGGGATAGAGTAACTTTACTCTGTGTCTGCATTCAGGGGCCACAGCCCATCACAGTGGAGAACAGCATGGTGGCTGAAGTGGTTGGGTCTGTACTGTGGGAAGCTTTCAACGCGGTTACATCTCTGTGGACCAGGAAGCAGAGAGATCTGGCCAAGACTTGGGCAGTGTTATACCCTCAAGGCCCACAGCACAGTGACCTGTTTCCTTCAGCTCAGTCCAATCTTCCACAGCCTCTCAAGACACCCAGAGACTAAGTGTTCAAATACACGAGTCTTGGGGACGCTGCACATTCAAACCAGATCAGAAGGACAGCTACTAAGTGAGTTGGGACTGGAGGCTGCTCAGTTGCCTTCCACTGGTTTGAATGTTTGCTCTTTCTTGTTTTTGTTTGGGACTGTGCATGTGGAAGTTGGGCCTGCAGCTCAGTCTGGTCCACCATGACTACAACTGAAGGCAGTGGTGAAAAACGAATTAGCTTCCTGTAGAGCTGTGTGTTGTGGGCCTCTGATCTCTGGCTTGCGGACTAAGAATGAAGCTGACTCTGTAGCCTGGCTCTCTCTGTGCCTCTAGCACAGGTATCTGTCTTTGGGACCCTAAATAACCTGAGAAGAGGCCATGTACCTAAATGAACAGCGAAGCTGGGGCCAGACGGGCCTGTGTGTTCTCTGTAGGACAGTGACTAAGAAAGCTGCCTTTGCTGCCAGGTGACTGAGTTCCACCCTCTTGATGCTAAGACAGGTGCTGGCTCGGAGTCTAGCATCAAACCTCTCCTTGGGTTTTTATTTTCTCATCTCAAATTTGAGGGTCAGCCTCAAATTGGGTGTTTCTGTGGATTGAGTGTGGCAATCTGTATGGCAAGGGGTGAGTGCCTTCAGAATGTTTACTTTGGTATGACTGATGCTGTCCCACTTGTTAGCTGTGTGATTTTGAGTAGGTCATTTAACCCGTGTGACTTGTTTGTCTATAAAGCGGGAGTCACACAGATCACCAAAACAGAGCCCCAGAGTCAGCACCACAGGTATCCCAGGCTGGCTAAAACTGCTGTGTAGCCTGGAATGGCTCTGAAGACTGCCCATTTGTCTTCAGTTCCCTTGTGCTGGAATCATATATTGGGATTACAGGCACGCCCTGTTTTTATGTGTTGAAGGGATCAAACTCAGGGCTCCATGCATGCTAGGCAAGCACTCTGCCAACATCTGGATCCCCAGACCAAGAATCTACTCAGGACCACTGAATTCTCCCCAGGTGCTCTTTGTAGGGTTCCCTTTCCTTTATAGTTGAGAAAACCACAAATGAAAGTTGCCTTCCTGTATTAACCTTTCTTATGTGATATGGCTCATAATGTGACTTTGGAAATATGGGAAATTTTACTACAATTAGGGTTTATCATTAACTCTCGATTTTTATTTGGATTATTAACCATAAAGATGGCCTTTGAAGTTAGAGAGAATGTATCATTTTACAACACTGATCAGCCAGAAGAATCTCAAGGTGTCAGTAAAGTTAGATAGCATGCTACTCATTTAACCTTGAAGGTTTTTAGCCCCTATTGAAGTTTTATACCTGCACATGTCTGAGAAGTTGTCTGTTTGAGCCCTCTCACTTTATGACTTGAAAAGTTGGGCTTTAGATCAGGCCTTTTTGAGACCAGGCAGCCCAGGATGAGGAATTAGGTCTCATGAGTCATAGACCAATGCTTCCTCCCCGCTCCTCTCCTCCCTCTCCTTCCCCCCTCCCCTTCTCCCTTTTTCTCTTTTTTACCCTCCTCCACTCCTTCCCCTTTCTCCTCCCCTCTTTGCTCTAGTTCTCCTTGATTTACGTCTTCTCCCCGGCAGCCTCTTTCAGTCTCTCTGTTTTCTCAGCTTTGGTTGATGTACATCATTGCCTTCTTGTGTGCCACTGACTATGTAGAATCTAAAAGGAGGAGGAGGAGAGAAAAAGAAAGGAGGGAAGGAAAGAAGGAAGGAAGGAAGGAAGGAAGGAAGGAAGGAAGGAAGGAAGGAAGGAAGGAAACAAACATCCAAAGTCTTATGATGGAACCTCCCTTGTTCTTCATGATCTAAGTGGCTTTGGCTGTGCTTGAGGGGTGGGGCTGGTGGAGAAGTTTTGATGAGTTGCTAACAGCCGCGGGTATAACTGCGGACGTCCTCCATCAGGTTATGTTACTCAGGTTGGGAGGACAATCCTGACAGTGGCTCACATTGCCATATCACCACTGCCTTAGTCACTGTTACGATTCACTGGCTGTTTTATTGCTGTGAAGAATCACCATGACCAGGCAACTATTATAAGAGAAAGCATTTAACTGGGGGTGCTTGCTTACAGTTTTAGAGGTTTAGTCCATTGTCATTGTGGTGGGGAGCATGGTGGCAGGCAAGTGCTAGAGCAGTAACTGAGAGCTACATTCTGAGCCACAGGCCGCAAGAGAGAGACTCTGGGCTTGGCATGGTCTTTTGAAACCTCAAAGCTGTAGCTTTCACCCCCCCCACCCTGCCACCACCCCAAGTAACACTTCCTCCAACAAAGCCACACCTCTTGATCCTTCTGATCCTTTCATAGAGCTTCACTCTCTGGGAACTAAGCAATTTAAATATACGAGTCTTGTGCCCATTCCTATTACCATGAAGTTGGCTTTCTGGAGAAGACAGACATTAGCCTAGCACATATATTTCTTTGTTGAGATTAATGCTCTCAAAGTGCTGAGTAGTTCTCTAGGTTGCTGCACAGATACGTCTGGTCTGGGTTAAGGCGTGCAGGGGAATAGGAGTTGACTAGGTGAATGGAATTTAGCTACACCGTGGGAGAGGGGATGGTAGAGAGGATGGAGGCCTATGAAAACATCAGGGCATGTGGGATGGAAGCTGTTTAGCTTGCTTGCTGGCACCTGAACCCATCTTCCCCTTTGCCTGACCCGGGGGATGATGCTAGGTGACTCTTAGGTGGTGTCTTGGTTTTTTCTCTTTCGCTGTGATAAAATACCATCACAAAAGTGGCTCAGAGGAGAAAGGGTTTATTTTAGCTCACAGTTCAAGTTACAGACCATCGTGGGGAAGTCGCTTGAAGCAGCTAGTCACATGAAACACAGGCAAATGCTCAGATTGCCCTCCCATTTCATGTAGCCCGGGAATAGTCCACTCACAGAAAAGCAAAGGCCACCTTTAACTTCCAAGGGCTCAGCATGAACTCACTCAAAAATTACTAGTAAACAGCCAGAGCATCACAGATAGACAGTGACTTTCTTGTAGGCTCATTCTA
The DNA here is from genome assembly GCF_004785775.1 of Grammomys surdaster. Taxonomy (NCBI): domain Eukaryota; kingdom Metazoa; phylum Chordata; class Mammalia; order Rodentia; family Muridae; genus Grammomys; species Grammomys surdaster. The sequence continues at coordinate 2,108,319 of NW_021620600.1, read as the reverse complement.
GAAGGTTGCGTAGCTTCCTGGGAGGGCTGAAGAGAGAGGTTGGGAGGCCTGATCTCTGCCTGAGCTATGCGCTTCCTTTGTCTCATGTCAAGTTCATATCAACAATGATGGTCCATTCCCTTTTTAGATAGATAAAGAAAATGTGGCTGTTCCTCTCACCCATCTTTCTGTCACCTCAGGACCCACTTCCCTGGAAGAAGTGCTTCTCTCTGAGGAACTCAGTTGTATTGTAATGCTTCTGGCACCTACAGCATGCACTGTGACCAGGGCAGAGAAAGTGCTGGGGTAGGAGAGGGTGGGGTAGAGTGGGGCAGAGTGGGGCAGGGTGAGCTGGTGCCAACAGAGCTTTGCCACCCCCACCTGTCTGCACTGGGCTCCCCTTCCCTTTTTTGTTTGCTTTTGACTGGATTTCAATGGGTAGCCCAGGCTGGCCCAGAACTCACTATGTAGACCACATTGGCCTCAGACTCAGGTCTGCCTGTCTCTGCTATTCGTGTGCCATTCATGTAATTCAAGATTATGAGACACATACCACCCCATCTGGCACCCCACCCTCCAGCTTTGTACCTGGTTATCTTTCTCCCTCTTAAGTTTATTTAATGTTTGACAAAATGTTTTCAGAAGGACCAAGGACAGTCAAGGAACTTGACAGTGAGATCATTTCTTATGACCTTTATAGCTGAGACCCTTGTTCTTACATCTTTGTACCTTCCTCTACTTCTAATGGCTCCCCACTTCCTCCCAGGTATGAAATGCTGAAATCTCAGTGTGGTGTTTTTCTTTTCTCCTTCACTTCTAATGTGGAATCAAGCCCTGACAATTTTTTTCTTTCTCCTTTTTTTTTTTTCTTCCTATGACTTCAACTGCATTGAGGCCCTGGTGTAGAAGTTTCTAGGCTAGTTTCTTTCTTTTCACTAACACATCTGAGGGTTGGGCCTAGCACCATGTCCCCATCAGTACATCTCTGCCTCCCCCTCAGGACTGGGTAGAGGACCAAACTCTATGGTCTGTGTGCAGAGCCAATGTGCTTAGAGCAGTGCTCAGCCTGCTATAGGTACTGTGAAGTGTTGGATGCCAAGTGTCACTTCAGGACACAGGCAGACCTTTGCCAGAGGGTTGCCACCCCAGGTCTTCTTTTCAGGAGGCCCCATACCTGCGTAAGTCCTGTAGTCTGCTCGGTCTAGCTGCAGGTCCTGTAGTCTGCTCGG
>NW_021620600.1:2096191-2107101 GCF_004785775.1 Grammomys surdaster | reverse complement strand
TGCTCGGTCTAGCTGCAGGTCCTGTAGTCTGCTCGGTCTAGCTGCAGTGACCTTTATAGTAAACAAGAGGGTCAGGGTGTGATGTGAATCTCACCGCCTCGTTTCTACTTTTCTTACATATTTACATTTTCTAGTTTTCATCTCTATACTCATGCACATGTATGTGTATTTATGTATTCTATACAGTGTCTCACACTGTAGCTCAGGCAAGTGCAGAACTCCTTATGTTGCCCACCAAAGCTTGTTTGGACTTGTTTAAACTATTTCTCCTGGCTGCAATTACAGGTATCAGCCACTGTCCTGGGCTTATCTTGTATATTTTAAAATAAGGACACATAGCCAGAATTTATAAATGGTGAAACACAAGTGTACATTTTAATAAAGTGACTGAAAGTACATATATTATCTGGAAAACCTTATCACAGCATGCAACTGAATTTAGGAACCACTGGAGTGGCAAGAGCCAGGCCCCACTACCAGGCCTTTCCCTGTGCCCAGGTGAGCCTTGAAGTCTTGAAGCCCAGATCGCCTCCTGGGTCCCTCTTTCTTGGTCCTGCTCCACATGGAGCCTGTGGATTTTTGTCTTTCTTGCTCCTGTTGCATCCTCCTCATTCTCTAGTTTGTTTCTTACCCAGAAGTTCACCTCAGATGGTGTTCGTTCCATCACCAGTTCCAGCTTGAATGCCATCCTCCCTGGATGCTCTCTGTGGTACTTAGTGCCCTCCTGGCCTCTGCTGTTTCTTGTGTGTCAAGACCTCATTCAGTGCCGCGGTTCTGTGTCTCCTCCATGTGGATTCTTACATGGCCATACCTTTAAACTAGGTTTCACTTGCTGACTTCATTTTGAGCTGTTTTGGCATTTCTCACTCATTTATCATTTATCTGTAGACACATACCTGTGCTTTTTAGATGACATTAATATGCCTATTTTTTAATCACAGTAATATGTGATTCTTTACTCCATGGGAAATGTTCGTTTCTTTAGCTCTGTGATCTAAATCTCCTTGTATCTGACAGCTAAGGGGACATGTCTATCTGCTGTGCATTAGTGAATTGGTTTCTGAATGCAGATTATTTTCTTTAACTCCAGGTGACATAAAGTCATAGTCTTGTGTTGAATGCAGCTAGAGTCCTGAGTTCTGTGTGGCCTTCTGCTGGGTCCTTCTGGGGAGTCACTGTGGGGCACACAGAGCAGGGCACTGCTTCCTCACACGTGGAGGTCATTGTTGTAGACACCATCAGACTTGGGGGCAGAAGACAGATATCTTTAAAAAAAGACTTTAGAGTGGTGTGTGTGTGTGTGTGTGTGTGTGTGTGTGTATGTGTTTATGTGTGTGTTAGTTATATGGTGCCGGTGCCTCTGGAGGTCAGAAGAGAGCTTTAGATCTTTTGGATCTGGATTTACAGGTGGTTGTGAGTACTAGCCTGATGTGGGTGCTAGGAACCAGGTACTCTTAACCACCGAGCTATCTCTTCCAGCCCCATTGGTTTAAACCTTGGTTCTATCACCTGCTGCTTGAATTTGATTGAGCTGTTTAACTTCTGAAGTCATTTCGTTGTCTTAGTAATCTTTGTCACAGCCATAAGGCTTCACTGGGATAGTGCCTTAGGATGGGGCTTTCTTCCTAGAAGGCTGCTTCTTACTGTCCCTTTAAGAGAGGCATCTGCTCCTTCCTTCCCGAGCCCTCTGGTGTACAGTGTTTTTAGTGTAAACAGACTCACAGGAGAGTGTACTAAAGTTTGAGGCTGAAGGCTGAACATCATGTTGAGTTGGCCTGATTTCTGGCCTTGTCTCTTCTAGAATGTCTACAGCTTCCCCAGAGAGTATGAAGATTAATTAGTTAATCTTTGTAAAGTGCTCTGAAGGTGGAAAGTGCTATGTAAGTGGAATGGCTGAATTGCTATTGAAGATGTAATAACGATGGCACCGTAATCTGGCAGTCTTGCCTGTTTCAGACATCAGTAATCAATAGCAGAAAGTTCTAAGATGGTTTACTTGATTTGAAAGAAAGGATTCAGTGTGTGTTTATGACAACACAGTTCCTTCTGTGGTCCTGCTGATATTCAGTTTGGTACTTCTTCCCAGCTTAGGAATGCTGGAGTCCTTTACAGAGCAATGGTTGGAGTTGAGGCAGAGATGGCTCAATCAGTAGGATGTTTGCTGTGTGTATGGTTTGTATATGCTTGGCCCATGGAGTGGCCCTATTAGGAGGTGTGATCTTTCGGAGTAAGTGTGGGCGTGGGCTTAAGAACCTCATCCTAGCTGCCTGGAAGTCAGTCTTCCACTAGCAGCCCTCAGGTGAAGAGCTGGAACTCTCAGCTCCTCCTGCACCATGCCTGCCCGGATGCTGCCATGATCCCACCTTGATGATAATGGACTGAACCTCTGAACCTGTAAGCCAGCCCCAATTAGAAATGTTGTCTTTTATAAGACTTGCCTTGGTCATGGTGACTGTTCACAGCAGTAAAGCCCTAACTAAGACACTGCAAGCGTGAGGTCCTGAGTTTGATTCCTACACACACGTAAAGCCAGGCACCATTGCATGTGCCTGTGATCCCAGTCCTGGGGAGGCAGAGATAGAAGGATTCTTGGGGCTTGCTGGTTAGCCAGTCTAGCCAAATTGGCAAGCTCCAGGTTCAGTGGGAGACCCTGACTCAAAAAAAAAAAAAAAAGTGGAGAGCAACACTTGATGTGTCTTCACATGCATACACATGCATATGCACACACACACATATGCACACACATACACACACAAGTCATCTTCATCTTCTCCTGCTAAGGCAGTCTGATTATAAATTCTACCCAGCTAAGGTAGAGGGACAGTTGGCCAATGACTGCTGTTGTATCCCGGGCACAGAGTTTTTTCAGTCTAATCCACATAAGTGAGGGAGGAGTGTTTCAGGATTGTACAGTGATGTGAGCCATGACAGATGCAGTCTGGACCACTTGAAGAGACACAGCTTAGCCGTGTGTCCCTGAGCAGGCTTCTTTGAGCTTATTGTTGAAGAATACAAAGGGGGTCAGTTTAATCTTTTCTGGGAGAGTTGATGGTTCAGGAAAGGGTTCATGGGACCAACAGTACATGTGATAGACTCAGCAGGGCTGTAACTGTCAGGTTAGGAAGGGCAGCTGGAGTGGTACTTTACTGGGTTAGGAAATAGCAGCAGCAAACGGAACAGCACACAAGTATACAGAAACCAGTGCTCTGGGTCCCCCTTTCCTGAGCACCTTGTGGGCTTCACAGCCTCGGCTTCTGTCTTAGTCAGCATTCTATTGCTTCAAAGAGACACCATGCCTAAGGCCACTCCTAAAAAGGAAAGCATTTAATTGAGGCTGGCTTACAGGATCAGAGGTTTATTTCATTACCATTGTGGTGGGAAGCATGGTGGCACACAGGCACACATAGTGCTGGAGAAGGAGCAGAGAGTTCTACATATGGATCAGCAGACAGCAGGAAGAGAGACTTGTGGGCTTGGCTTGAGCATCTGAAACTCCAAGCTCCCCCCCCCCCCCCAGACTTCCTCCAACAAGGCCACATCCACTGCAGCAAATCCACCCCTCCTACTAGTGCCACTCCCTGGTGACAAGGGTTCAAATATGTGAGCCTGTGAGGGCCATTCATATCCAAACCAGCACAGTTCCCTCTCCTAGGAAGCCTGGGAGTCAGATTTCTGTGTATCTGCTTCAGTGTCTACCAGCAGGCTGAATCTAGGAACGTATCCCTGCAGAGCCCCATATGCTTGTGGTCTTCTGACATTTCCCCCTTCATCTCGGCTGTTTCTTAACTGACACGGGAAGCCATATGTTTCGTGTGGGGCCAGATGAAGCTTTGATACCAAACATAGTAGCTTTGTCTTGGATTTAATATGCATTACTTGGTGTTTTGTTTCTTAAGCAGAGTTTTTCTTTGTTGAAATAAACACAGATCAAGAATTTACATGGCGCACATGGTTATGCATATTTACCGCAGAGAATCTGTTAATAATCTATGCCTCACCGGATGTTAGAATAACGAAGGCAGCGCTTGGTAGAAGTGAATGGATTTGGCAAAATCTCTCTTATCTGGGGAAGGAAAGGCCATTGCTCCTTTTCCAAACCTCATTTTCTTCTGTCATCTGCAGCACTGGCTGGCTTCCCACATGGCGCTGGGGAACGGAATACATCTCTGGCTCCAAACGGCATTTTACAATTTTCTCTGCTCGCTTCCTTTCTTCTAGCACACAGACACACTTGCCTTGGACTATCAGGATTGCTCCTTTGGGTAAAGAAGGACTCCTTATTTTACCAGGAGGGGCGAACGAGAAACCAGCATAGAGTTGGGGGGAAGCTCCAGGAGATGTGAGGAGTACAAGGCCCCTGGACTGCATAGGAGGGAGGAGAGTTGATACCAGGCATCTGGGCAAAGCAGAAGGAGGGGGTGGTGGGACTGGGAGACAGTGGGTGAGCCACCAGCAAGGTTGGTGTTTACCCACGATGATGTCATCTCTATGCAAGAGCATCATAGACCTGAGACTGTCTTCGGGGTCTGGCTCTACTCTTACCTACTTGCTTGTTCTTGGGGGAGTCTTTTAGCTTCTCCGAACCTCAAGTCCCACTTATGTGAGTGTATGAAGACCCATACTTCTTTTATTTTTCTTTTTAAAAATCTCTTTGTATACACACATGCACGTTTGTGAGAGTGTGGGCCCATGTGTGCTGGGATTAGAGATGTGAACTATCTCATCTGGCTCTGAACAGCTTCTGGAGATCTGAACTCAGGTCCTCATACTTACATGGCAAGGAATCTGAGCCATTCTCCCTCACCCCCAAGGCCAATGCTCTTGTCTTTGATTGAAACATAAGGAAGTAAACAGTCACAGTTTTACTAGTAACTGTGGTTTACTCTTGAGAGCACATCTGGAGAACATTAGCCTTCATTCATATTGTGTTTATTTGCAGAAACTGGCAAGGTGTTTACTTGGGGCCGAGCAGACTATGGTCAGCTAGGGAGGAAGTTGGAGTCTTCTGAAGCTCAGAAACCTTTAGAGCAAGATTCATCGCTCACCTTCCAGAGGCTGCAGAACAGTGTGCCTTCACCTCTCCATTGCCTGACAGGAGCAGCAGAGGTAAGTGGCAACTTCCTGCAGATGCAGTATTCTGCCTTCCCTGCTTTGCAGAGAAGGGTTTCTGGGGTGACTTCCTGCACATACAGTGTGCCTTCCCTGTCTCACAGTGAAGTGTTTCCCCAGGGCTTCTTATATACAAGTCTGAGACATGATATGTTTATACAGGAATCTGAAGGGGTCCTTGCTCACAGGAAGCTGATGGTTTACTACGATGGAAAAGTTGGTTCTTGGTTACCCACGTGTCCGTTAGCATCAGGCAGACTGTGTAACTCATTTAGGGAGATTCAGAGGCCAGCATTCCAGGTCCACTGGCAGGAGTGAGAACTTAAATTCAGTTGGTGGAAAGGTCGGCTTGGGTTTTGAGAATGGCATGGTTTTGAGGTATGCTGTGAGGTATGGATGGGACTGAAGCATTTGGAACTTCCGGAACATTTGGAGGTTCCAGGAGGACTTCCGGGAACATAAGACGTTGAGTAGAGTCGTTCCAGGTGAGGAGGACACATGGGGACTGCTAACAGTTAAATTGGCTGGGACATGGAGCCCTCGTGGGGTGATAACATGGGGAATGGGGCGCTGTAACCCAACCTAGGAGGCGTTCAATACTGAGCTAAGTATTCTGCACCTCTGTTTACAATTCCAGTGAAGGAAACATTGTAGCCCACTTGCTTATTCAAGTCCCTTAGGCTCTCTGAAATGGCCCGAAGTTCCCCATGTAAGGCAGGAATCTTAATTTCTCCAGGGTATATGTTTCTGTCACTAAATTTTACTTCGCTGAGTCTTTTGTTTGTTCTTAAAGAAAGGCTAGAGGCTTTAGAAGCATGGGCACCAGGAGCTGTGTCTGAACTGGAGTTAGTTTAATGAAGGAATTCAGTCTTCATTCAGAGTCTGTCAGAAAAAATTAATAAGCTTGTAAGACTTCTGTAATTAGCAAGAGGCTAATTACAGCCCTCTCCACACCTGGAGGGCTCCCCTTCCCCAGGGCCGCCTGGCTACCCCTTCCCAGTACGCAGGATGGTTGGTTTCCATTGCATGTCCTACCCTTCATTCTCCCGAGCCCTTCCTCTGTGCCATGAAGGCAGCATGTACACAGCAGTGATGAGAAGCCCACGTTTAACCCCCACCCTAACTAAAGCACATCCCTTTGTATATGCAGGAGCTCATACTTGTAAAAGGTCAGAGGTAGGATTTGTTACTTGTTTCAGCCTTCGAGTATCACAAGTGCTGTTTCACTTCCTCTTGTCTTAAAATGATCACGTAAAATGACTGCAGAGAGGCAGTGAGATGGCTCTGCAGGTAAAGAAGCCTGCCACCGAGCCTGCTGACCTGAGTTTTATCCCTGGAACCAACATCTTCCATCATGTGCTCTGACACGCATGTGACCACACCTGTGTTTATTTATCTATCTGTATCACTGCCTTTGAACTAAGCAGCCAGAGCCTGTCCAATTGCTTCTTTTAGACTCTTGGTGATGAGTTCATGGGCAACAGCCATGAGCGTCTTTATGATCTCTACTGTATTCCTTCTGGTTCTGCTTGGCTCGGCTGACAATTGCCCAATTGAAGGAGTAGAGTATCAGTCTCTTCCGTGTAGTGAGTTCAGTTGCAGACAGCCTGATCGTAATTGTGTAATAGTATAATTGTCTTTAGCATTCTCATTTTTTTCTATGTTGTTTGAAACTTGGGTGGCATTGTAGCAGAGGCACAGGAGCCTTGTCCATTGCTTTGTCTCTGGTTCTGTTGGCAAGATGTGAGTCCTAATTCCTAAGGTAGACTTTGCATATTACCCGGGGAGCTGGTAAGGATAGCGTGTATACTTCTCTGGGGGCAGCAGGGATTTGGTAACAGTTGGTTACATTGTCTTCTGCAGGAAGCATTCAATGACCTGTGTTGGTCCAGCATGCCACACTGCTGCAGACACAGACAGTAGATACATGTGCCTTGTGAATCTGCTATGACATGACTGGGTGGAAGTACTGGGGTTGGGCCCAGGGCCTTCTGCTTGCACATCTAGGCAGGTACTCTACAGCTGAGCTCTTTTTCACTTTTTATTTTGGGATAGGTTCTCACTAAGTTGTCCTGACTGGACTTGAATTCACTCTGTGTGACCTAGACAGACCTCGAATTCATGATCCTCCTGCCTCAGCCTTAAAGAGCTGAGATTATAGGCCTGCCCCACCAGACCCAACAGATGAGGAGTGGGCTTGGATCCACCTCGTCCAAGTACCCGCATTTGGAGCTCCTCTTCTTTGCTCCAGCCTCTGGGGCTGATGCGCATCCTCAGGTCTCTTTACAGGTTCACACTCCAGGCTGCTACATGCTAGTAAACTGTGACGGGCATTGTTTCCTGTTGATGCCCATGTCTGGCTTCTTTAGCATCTGTTTGTCAGAGTCCCAGGAAGAGTAAGGCTAGTAGGCTGCCAGATGCTTGTAGGTTTGGGTGAATTTGCTTTGGAGAAGACAAAAGCCATACTAAGCTATATGCTACTATGTTAGGGGCTGGGAGTAGGTGGGGATGTAGGGACATATGGACAGGCATGAAGACTCTGGAAGTAAGCTGATAATTCCTGAACTTCAGGGACCTGAGTGTGACACACACAGCTGACCACTGCCTTTAATTTCTATTAATTGCCTTTCATGTCCAAGGCATAAGAAAAGGAGGGAGTGAGCTGTCTGTGCTGTGGCCTCCTAGGACATCTGCAGAGAAGGGTCTAGAACAAGAGCCCATCAGGAGGAAAGCATAGGCAGGTAGAGTATAGCATAACCTTCCTTCTGGCGAACAAGAAGGACAAATGAATACAAAGTTGCTAGAGATTCTCCCCGCCTGTGTGCTGGATGCTTAGTAAATGCACTTCCATAAACGTGTGTGTGTGTGTGTGTGTGTGTGTGTGTGTGTGTGTGTGTGTTTTACTCAGTTTTGTGAGTAAGAGTGCAAGGCTCTAAGAGAGGAACTTAAAAATGGGCCAGGACTCCTGGTGTCAGCAACACTTCTATCCCTTCCCTTCAGGTGAAGTGCCTCCCTTTTAGTATGTGCCCTTTTCTGAATGAAAGTTTCTGAGGTCTGGGTGGCAGAGTCTCTAATGCTCTGAGAGTCTTGATTCTTTTATTGTGAGCTACGTCTCATCTGGGGATGGAGTTTACTTGAGATTACAGCCCGGTCGGTCTTTCTGTAACATCCCCACAGTGGCGAAGGCTGTGTGTCTCCTGGTTTCTCTTTAACCTGCTTTGGACAACTCCTGGGGTCACACAGTGATCAGGATTCATGTCCACGCACATGTGAGCACAGAGTGTCTGACCAACTTTGTTGCTCATGACTGGGAGCACACAGCACAGTGACCTATTGTTTCCTAAGCTCCAAGTGGGCTGTTGCTTTGACATTTCCCGTGGGCACTGGCTCTGACATACACCCCCGAGGTGCAATCCTGCATTTCACAATTGCAAAGAAGTACCTGGGCTCACTTGGTGGGTGCACAGGGGCTCTCTGAAGTTTCAAGGCAACTGAAATTGATAACCTGGCTTGTCTTTGATAAAACCAGGCTCTGATTTTTCTCTGACATGAATCTGAGTAAGCCTCTTTCCTCCCGTGTTCTTAGTTTGCTAGAATGTGGATTGGTCCAGATGATTCTCACAGGTTTTGTAGATCTGAGGGCCTCTTTTGTCTCTCGTTCTTATTTCTTGGCTGAGATACTGCTGAAGCTCTTATGGTGGCTCTGGCTTCTGGTGTTCCTCAGTTTTGAAGCCAAGGCCACAAATTCTAAGCCACAACCCAATTCTCTGACAGCCTGGGAATGCTAGTTAGTTTAGAAGTTCAGGGCTTCAGAACCGATTGGCTTGCTTTGTCTTCTGTCTTTGTTTCTGGTCCAGTTTGGCTGGAGGACCTGAGATGATGCCCTGTTGCCAGTGCTGACTTCAGAACCACCTGCTCTGTTCTCTGATACCTTCTGTCTCTTCCTGGTCTACCGAGAGCTTTTGCCTGTGGTTTGCTATTCTCCCTGTGCAGACCTCAAGGACCCTGCTGTTTTGGATTCCTGGTTAGCCTCCCCCTGCTGTTTTTTTGTGTGTAGTATCCCACCTTCCCCACTCTGATGTTTACCTCTTTCTGGACTTTGCTGTCTTGTCCTTTCCCTTGTCAACTCCATAAGTATTGGTGTTCAAAGAGCTTCCTAGTACCTGAGTAAACATGGCACTCCGGGCTGAGAAGTGAGGTAGAGATAGATGCAAGGAAGCCGTGAAGACAGAGCGGTAATTCTGAGGACACTAAGAAAAGGAACTGTCGTTTGACCCAGGCTCTTTAAACCGGGTTGGTGTATAGCAAGGATACGGCATGCCAAGGGGAGCATGAGTTAAGGTGGCCACACTGCTTGAGCCTCCCTGTGCCTGAGCCTAGCTCTGCAGTGTGGCTGCCTGTCTGGCCCGTCCCCTTCCCTGACACAGTAGCAAAGACAAAGCATGTTCATACATTGTCTCATTTGATCCTTGTATGGTGCTGTGAGATAGGCCTCAAGAGGAATGATTATTTCAATTTACAATCAAGAACACCGGGGCCCAAAGAGGCTTGCTAGGAGGTAGGAGAAGAGCCAAGACAAATGACCTGATTGTCAGTGTTGCTGGGGGCTTGCCTGGGCTCAGCCTGCAGTCACATCCCTGAGTCATGTTCCTGGTTTAAATTCTGCCCACATTTGGTTGAGGAGCACCGACTTTCAGCGCACACTTGCACGTGTGTGTGCACACAGCCCCGGGAGTAGGAGCCGTGGAATTAAACAACACTTGGATCAGAGATGGGGTCACTGAAGCTGAAGGATCTCCAGCATTCATTCCACTACGGGACAGCAGCTTCAAAGGGTCACCCTGTGCACAGGGTCCAAGTGAAGTCTGTCAGAATGCGTGGGAAAGGAGCTGTTTTTAGTTTGCCGAGTCACTCCCTCGGCCGCATTAGCTGAGAATTGAGCCTGTCCCCTACACTTTCCACCGTGTTATTTCTGAAGGAGAAATACCACTTGAATGCTGTGTAAAATCCATTAATGAACCTGGAAGTTTCCAGGGTGTCTTTGTCCTGCAGCTCTCCCAGAAGGCTGCCTTTCCTGAATGACCTTCCTTCTTTCCTATATTTAATGCATTTCTAATTTTAAGTTTGTGTCAAGACTGTGGGACTTTGGTGCCCTAAATAACACAGAAATCTACCACCAGCAATCAGCTGAGTCCGGAGAGCTCTGACAGAATTGAACACAACCAGAAAGAAAATATGGCCAAGTGGCTCTCTGGCAGGAACCTGTAAGCATCAGTGTTGTTAAACAACCACCCAAAGCATGCTCTGTTGCCATTAGAAGCTAGCAGGTGTGCTCTGTACCATAGCAGGGGGAGATAGTGCAAACCACACAGCAGTAGATCTGAAAACATCCAGGAGAGAAAGCCACTGGACAGCGAAGCCATGCTGCGGGTGCCCCGTGAAGCAACCCTTTATTTTTTTCTTAGCATCTTGTTCTTTTCACTAGAATGTGAGGTCTAGGCAAGCAAAGGCCCTGTCTTTCATGTTGAAAGTTGTAGTCTCTGAGCCTTCAGGCAAAGAGCACACAGGGGCTAGAACGAGGCCCCTGGGCACATGGGTAGCTCAGTCTCCATGGCTGTCCTGCCAGGCCTCAGTGGGAGAGGATGCACCTAATCTGGCAGAGAGTTGATATGCCAGGGTGGGGGGATACCCAGGCATGTCCCACCCTCTCAGAAGAGAAGAGGATGGGACTTGGGGAAGGAGAGACTGGGAGGGGGAATGTAAATAAATAAGTAAAAGAATAAGCATTTGGAATGTAAATA
>NW_021620600.1:2081819-2096181 GCF_004785775.1 Grammomys surdaster | reverse complement strand
TTGCAGGAGATGAAGTAGTGGAGGGACAGGGTGTATGAGGGAGGGGGAGTTGGAGTCCAGCCACCATGCGTATGAATCTGAAGATGAGTGTGAAAGGGTTAGTTCCTGGAAGGAGGAGAGATGTTCTTTCAGCCGTAGAACCAAGGGGGATATGAAGACAGAAGCTTTGAGGTAGAGAAGAGAGTGCTTCTGGCAAACTGTGTCCTTTGAGATCCCGCTGTATGGTTTGTTTTATTTGTTTATCCCAAAAATGTTGATTATATCCTGCTGGGTCAGGTACAATTCAAGGCTCTGAGAATTCACAAATAGAGGATGAAGTTGATGCCAGTTCTGCTATGTAATATTTACTAATGACATGGTAATTAGCATGTCTATCCTTAAATTAAACTCGGAGTTCCTTGATGAAAGGCATGGTCTTGTTTATCTTTGTATAATTAGGGCTAGTCTGGGAACAATGTCTGTAGTTTGTAGGTATGTGCCAACAAGAGTAGGAGCTCATCAAAAAAAAAAAAAAAAAAAGAGTAGGAGCTCATGGTGGGTGGCTTAGATGGTCTTGGTTAGACCAAACACCAAATTGTTTCCTGGTGTGAGGAGCTCAAGGCATGAGCTCAAGCTCAGGCCACCAGAAGGGACCGACTGACATTGTGCTAGAGTGGGCTCTTCTAGCACCGTCTAGTGGCTCTCTGGAAATGAGAACTCAGTGACGTCATTATTAGTGCTGAATGGTGGTGAGGTCATAGCCATTCTAGATCTGAGGAAACCGCAGGGCTGAGAGAAAGCTCACACTCATTTACAAAGTGGTTGGTAGAACAGGGGCTTGAAACATTCCCTTTCTACTCCTCTTTGTCCTGTTCCTCAACAGCCTCCTCTCTGGCTACCTTTGTCTTTACAGGGTGCTAGGTAGACCAGGTGGCTCCTTCTAGGCTTGAGACAGCATCTTCTGAGGAAGAGAGCTAGGACAAGGACAGACTTGGTAAAGGCTGCCACATTAACTCATGAAAAGGCTTTGCCCTGGCTGGAGTTGGAGGTGAGGTCTGACACACAGAGTCTTGAATGTGGAACAAGAGCTAGGTCGGACTTTCTTCTCTATAGCTATCAGTTATGTAGCTTTGTGTCTGTTCAAGCCTTTCTCAGCCTTAGTTTTCTCATCTGCAAAGTAACTGCAGTGTTTACCTTGCCCATAGAATTTTGGAAAGATGCAAATAAAATGTGCCATTCAATAATGTCCAAGCTGCTGGATGTTTCAGATACAGGTTTTGTTATAAGTATGTATTAGAGCTACCCTTTGTCTTACTCACTTGAGTAAGATTGTGTAGACACAATCCTACATCTCATGGGAGTGCTTCCTAGAATAAGACCCAGTGAAAGCAATGGAGCCAGATGTGCTGTAATCTGAACTCAGTTCCCTCGCAGGTCCAGACAGTGTGACTTCCTGTTGAGGGAGCTGAGCCATCAGTGTCCGTACCCAGGGTTCCTTCTCAGCAGCAGAGGAAACTTGTCAGTACTGATTTAAGCCTCTGCAATCTCATTTGTCTCTAGTACTCTTTGCAGAAGTGTGACTGGCCCAGGCCTTGCCTGGCGTCACCCTGGAGATGAGCCGTTATCTTTTGTTGCACCTGACCTTAAATACTGCTTGTCCCAGGATGAAAGTAAATCTCCTAGAATTTTAGAATGGAAATAAGGCAGGGAGGATTTGAAGGGGGATGAATGGCTGGCCAAGGACCAGAACTCCTTCTGTCTCTCCAGTGTCTCTCTTGCTTAGACTCCCATTGTCTCTTGCCTCCCCACAGTGACAGCACTCGAGTCAGTAAGCCACAGTCTCTAGTCTGTCCACCTAGCTATCCCCACCTCATTGCCAAAGCGAAGACTAAAAATAAAAATTTGGTCATAGTCTTGTTTGGTTTGTTTAATATCCTTAGAAAAGAAAGAGAGCAGAATGGGAGATGTAGCTTGGTAGTAGAGTCTTTGCCTAACATGTAAAAGGCCCTAGGTTCAATCCTTAGCAATGAAAAAGCAAAACAAACAAACAACACCTAAATAAACTCAAAACACTCACAAACATAACAAAAACAAACAAACAAACAAGACCACCAACAAAAAAATCCAAATTTCAAACACAAAAAATATGAATTTCTCTAAGGAACAATTATGGGAAGTCTGCCCTTAAGGAAGACTGTTGGAGAATATGGAAGAGAGAAAGCCTTGGCTCTGGCTTCAAAAGGTGTCAGACACAGCCTGCAGCCTCAGCTATGTGCTTAGGATTAGGGTCTCAGGATGTAGGGTCCAGGACTGTGGTTGGCCTTGTTTACGCCTGTGTCCCCATCACTCTGCACACAGTAGGTACTCAGGTTAATAGTTACAGGGATGCTGTTGATTTCTGATGGTTTCCATCCTGGGTGAAGTCCAAACTCTCTGGTGTGTCATAAGCCATCTGGATTCAAGTCTGTAAAAATATGCAACCTCTTCTGCCTGGGTTGTGTGTGTTATTTATGGAGAACTGGAGAAGGTTCCATGCCATTTGGTATTTCTGGGTCTTTCCTTCCTTTTGTACAGGGCAGCTTGAACCACTCCTCCAGTTCTCCAGCAGAAAACAAGGACCACGTTCTGTGTTTACCTTAGTATTCTGCCATCCACCTGACACTCTTATCTCTTGCTTCCTATTGAGGTCTGTTTGTGTGGTACTTTTACCCACTTTCTTGGCATTACTCAGCTGGTGTCCATTGCAGCCCTTTCCCACCCATACTCTGTCTCTTTCGTCTTTGGTCCATCTTTAGAGTTTGGGTCTAGAATTAGTACCAACTTAGAGCTAGTCTACTGGCTCTAGGCTGAGATGAACCTTGACCTTCCTTTTGCCCTTATCAAATACCTTCTCCTGTCACATCATCTCCAATCATAAAAGTGGGCCTTTCCAACTGTTTCATTTGCATAAAATCCCTAACCAGAACTTTTTATTGGATGGTTATCTTAGAAGCCAGCCCTTCGTCCACTTTTCTTCCCTAAACATTATTCACTTCCTGTTCTCACCTTGGCTTTGCAGTGTCCTGAGTATTAGGTAAGTACTGAGTGTACCTTTAAAGGGTAGCTAAAGCAAAAAGCCTGCTCTTATCACTTCAGAGGAAGCAAAACCATATCCATCCATCCATCCATCTTCTTCCCTCCCTCCCTCCCTCCCTCCCTCCCTCCCTCCCTCCCTCCCCCCTCCCTCCCTTCCTTCCTTCCTTCTCCCTTTCAACCCACCTCTCCCCTTCCTTTTTTGAGACAGGGTTTCTCTACCTATCCCTGGCTGTCCTGAACTCACTATGTAGGCCTTGAACTCATCGATATCTACCTGCCTCTGCCTCTGGAATGCTGGGATTAAAGGCATGTACCACCATGCCAGGCCAGGCCCTTTCCTTCATGTGCAGCCTTCAGAACCCCAAGGCCCCAGGCCAGTTGAATGGGCTACCATGCAGAGATTGGAAGGGGAAGGTTAAAATTTGCCTGGTTGCATAATTCCATTCGGTGCTGCAGTACTTCTCTGTGGGAACACTGTCAGTTCTGATGACCATCTCCTGCAGCTGCAGATTGCTGTCTGGAAAAAAGCCTTCTTACTGGTTATCTGTTGTCATCTAAGTAGGGAGCTGGGGGTAGGGTAAGGAGACCAACCATGGGAGCAGGAATGGAAACAATCAGAGATACCTTTGCGAAAAAGAACAGCTGCTGTAGCAGTTGATCACGAAGCCTCTGGCTCTTCAGAGGGACCAGATGTCTGGAGTGTGTGTTGGGGTGCTGGAGGGTGCTTTGGTGGGGGAGCCAAAGCAAAGCGAAGCAGAACAGAGAGCTGGGGGAGGGTCAAGCACAGGTGCAGGGAGGCCATTCAGGGACATCTTCTGTGTACCACATTATGAAACGCAGCTGGCCTGGAAAGGCTGCTCATGGCTGCTGAGAGTAATGCATGTTGCCATAGCAAGCACAGTGAGATTGGGCAGGAGGTCCATACCCAGGGAAAGGTAAGATGGGCATTGTGAGCACCTTCTCCGTGGCTGTGCTTCCCTAGGTCTCCGCTGACTACCAGTATGGACTCAGCAGCATTTGAATGAGGAAGGACAGGATACAGCGAAGACCTAAGAATCTTTACACTATGGGCTTTGGGGACGGAGCTCAGTGGGTATTTTGATTCATAAACCAGGTATGGTGCTGTATGCCTGTCATCCTAGCATTTGATAAGTGGGTATGGGAGGATTGTAGTTTCAGGGTCATCCTTGGCTTCATTGTGAGTTTGAAGCTAGCTTGGGATACTTGAAACCCTGTCTCAAAAAAAAAAAAAACCAAAACAAAAAACAAACAAACAGAAAACAAACCGGGAAAACCTTGTTTATATTCTGACTTGATCCTTGGGCAAATTGTATCTTTTAATAGATACAATGTCATTTATTGGGTTGACCTCCCCAGGTTGTTGCCAGATGATGGAAAGCATCTTCTAAGCCATGAAGCAATAAACAAATGTTCAAGTATACATTTTGTTAGTAGATGGCCTCAGGTTTGCAGGGAGCCTCTTGTGGCTCTTTGGGAGATACGATTAGCTATTGTGGAACTGGAGTTGGGTGTAGATCACTCCATGGTTCTTGTGTTCTTCCTCAGTCATTCATACTTGGATGCTCAGGGGACATTCATTATGTAAGGAGCTTGGACTTGCCTGGGATAGTGAGAACACAGAGCCCTAATGCTTTCTAAAGGAGCCGTGACTTGAAGAGTAAGGTCCCCTTCAGGTGAGAGGGCACAGGTTGAACTTAGTGTGGTTTTCTAGCTCAAGTAGAGAGGTGACTGTGGAACAGTGCTTGTCCCAGCTTTGACATCTGAATGGTTCCAGATGAGCCAGTGCCCAGCACAGTCCCTGTTTCCCTCCTTGACACACACTGTGGGTCTGATCAGAGCCACCATGGACTTTCCTTCCCTACAGACATGACTGTAAAGCTGGGACAACAAAGGCAACTTGGAAACTCGGGAGGTATCTCAGTTCTTCATTGTCTTGATTGCTGGGAGAAAACATCCTGACTAGAGCAGCTCAAGAGAGAAAGGGCCTGTTTGGGTTCACAGTTCCAAGGGGATGCAGTGCATCATGGGTGGGGCATGGCAGTGAGAGCCTCAGGCTGGCCTGTCACATTGTCTCACAGGTCCAGTAGCAGGGAGTAAAAAGGAAATGGGGCCAGACTATGAAGCCTCAAGGCCTGTCTTCAATGAGCTACATCCTGTAGCAAAGCTCCGCCTTCTAATAGTTCCATAGCTTGTCACTCAGCACCATTATCTGGGGACCAAGTGCTGTAACACGTGAGCCTATGGAGGCCACTTCACATTCTACCCACAGTATTTTAGGAAACAGGCATTTGAGGTCATATTAGATTGGTAGAAATCTCTGCTCACTTAGAGGTGGCATTCTGGGGCAAATATATGAATCCACAGAGTGAGTGGCCACCATATTTTATGAATGTCATACCTGTGAGGCAGATCAGGGGCTCAGTCCTGCAGTTGGCATTTGGTGAAGCCTTGGAGACTTCAGTGCCCTCTGTCTGAAGCAGGCTTGATGACTCTGTAGTGGGGTAGCTGTGTGAGGTTCTGACCACTGTGATCTGTTAGTTTTGGAAGGACTGGAGCTAAAGTAGGCTCAGCATGAGGGTCATAGAAATGCAAACATCTTTTCCATTCCTCAGACACCTTCTGAGGTACAAGAGCACACAGGTACATACACGGTACATTTCCCTTTGCGTACTCCAAAGGTAGAGTTTCTGCTGCTGCAAGGGATTGTGGGAACTCTTCCACCCTTGCTGCTATACAGTGTGTTCCTCACACTGCTTCCCTGGCACACTTTACTAAGCTGTTCCTTCCTGCACTTACCAGCTCTGTGACGATTGTGCTTGTGGCATGGCCACAGTCTCCCCAGTCAGGGTTTGCAGTGTGGTGTAAAGAATAATGTATTTGCTATTAACAGTAACAGGTAGCATTCACCATGGCCTGGTGGGTGCCCCCATGGAGTAATTTCTGGATGCCACCATCTCTTTAAGCCTTGTGACAATAATGGCAGAGTTGGGATAATTGTTCCTTATTTTGTAGGTAGGGAAAGAGACTCAGAACAGTGGCTAGTGACAGAGTTGCCATCAAAAGCCACATCTTGCTGCAAAGCCAGTACTGTTGAATTCTACATTCCCCTTTGAACTCTGATGTCACCTCTCTCTGAGGCTCATTTGCTTTCCCAATCTGTAACAATAAGCGATACTGAGACTCAGTGTCAGAGTTCCTCCCAAACCCCACAACTGGTGCTGTCCTGCTTTGGTTGGAGTCCCTGACTTCTTGAAGACTCATTCCTTTCCAGTTCTGAGATAATTTGGCTTGGTTTCCAGGGGTTAAGTATCTATTTTGCTGCTATAGGAACAAACAGGGTATAAGACAGCTGTCTCTGACACCTGCATCAGCCTAGCATGGTAGCTGAGACCCTGTGTGGTGGATGACAATGTGAAGTGAGGTTAGAGTGACACAGGAAATGGCTTTATAATCTTAATCGGTTTCAATGACAGAGACATGTGAGGCTAGTAGCCACCGTATTGGACAGTGCAAATGTAGACACAGAAGCTAAACCGAGTATAGATGTTTCCATTCTTGTCTTGTTTCTTTCTCCTTCATTCCTACCAAGGCTCCTGATTCCCAGAGGATCAGATGTTCTACTGAATTTCTATTGTTATCTCAGCTTCCGGCACACCTAAACGTACATTATTACATATTCTTTTTTTTCTGACTGGGATGCATGTGGAAAGGATGTGTAGAGATTCATGCACCTCTCAGATAAAGAAACTGAGGTACCCAGAGGTTAAATCTAGGAACGGAGTAGAGAGCTTCCCTGTGTGAGTAAGAGACTCATCAAAGCCATTTTTGGAGCAGTGAAACCAGGACTGGAAACTTCCATATTCTGATGCTCAGCCAGCATTTCCTCTACTTTCCCTGCTGCTGATGTGCCAAGCCTTGAACAGAGGGGCTGCTCATTTGGACGGTTCTTTTAATGTTAGGTAGAGAGCTTTTTCTTTTCACTGCGTACATTTCTGTACCATGTGCACTTTTAGTTCTATACAGGTGATGTTGGAAGCAAAATCAAATAGGTGCTTGGAAAGGCTAGAAGGCCACTTAACCGAGCTGTTTCTCTTTTCTAGATGCTAGAAGTAGCTTGCCAATCAAACAGACAAGTAGGATGTCCACCTGGGACCTGTGGTCAGAAGACATTGAATCTCTTCCCTTTGTTCTGGTGCTGCTGGAATAGCTGCCATCAAACTAGCCCTCATATAGAAACAGTCAAAAACTCACAGGCAAATAAAAGCAGTTCTCTGAGAAGACACTAAAAACTTCATAGGAGTTAAGGTCATGAAAGTCAGAGAAAGGAGGTGCTATTTCAGATTGAAGAATGCTAATACAATGGCAGCTAATGAACTGTGCAGTGAGTGCGTACCAATCAGGTCCTTTGGTGGCAAGAGACAGTATAGTTGCCCCTTGGTGACCATGGGGCATTGATCCTGTGACCCTCTGTGGATACCAAACCCATGATATTCCAGTTCTTATGTCAGGCTCTGTAGGATTTTCATAGAATCCCCATATCCTTCAGTGGACTTCAGCTCTTCTCCAGGTGACTTATGATGGCAAATACACTGTAAATGCTGGAGAGACAGTTGTCATGTTGTATTTTGGGAATACTGACCAAGAAAAGAAAAAGTATAATTAAAAAAATTTGCTGTCTCCTCCCTTTTTAGTTCTAGGACTTGAACCTATGTCCTTATGTATACTAGGCAGGCACTCTACCACTGAGTGACATCCCCAGCCCCATTTCCTGTTTGAGACTGGATCTTGCTAAAAAGCCCAGGAGAGGCCTTCGTAGCTGGGATCCCACCCCTGGCTTTGTCGGAGGCGGTGGGCAGGCTTGTTTTCTACCATTTTTGACCATGATTAGTTGATTAGTTGATTAGTTGACCATGATTAGGTACAGATACAGAGCCAGTGGGCACCGAGGGTCCTCAGAGTGAAGGAGTTTACTTTGGTGGCTGAATTCCTAGGTGGTGTGCTGTTGCTGATAGTGACAAGTACATCCGTGCGTGGTGACCAGGTACTAGACTGTCCAGAGATCAAAATGATGACGAGTGAGAGAGGAAACCAGTGATGGTGAAATGCTCAGATCTGGGTGGGAATGAAGGCGGGTGATGCTTTGTGTGGCTTTTGCAACTTTTTTCTTAAATGACTTAAAAATTTAAAAAGGGGGCTGGAGAGTTGGCTCGGTGGTGAAGACTGCTTGTGCTCTTTCACTCCCCACATTGGGTAGTCATGACCTTCTCTAATTCCAACCCTAGGGCTCTGATGCCCTCTTCCGGCCTCTGTGGGTAGCCCACACATGTCACACATTCACAGGAACACACACACACACACACACACTTGTGGGTGCACATACATATGAATGCACACACATACATAATACAATATATCTTTTAAAATTTAATTTTATATTTTTTAATTTATATTTTTTAATTTTAATATTTAATTTTTATTTTATGTTATGAGTGTTTTGCTCGCATGTATATCTGTGTGTTATGTTCTGAATGTTTTGCTCACATGTGTATCTGTGTGTTATGTGGGTGGGTTTTAGAACTGAACTTATGAACAGTTGTAAACTACCACGTAGATTCTGGAAATTGCATCCAGGTCCTCTGATGAAGAACAAGTGCTCTTAACCACTGAGCCATCTCTCTAGCCTCCAATATATGTCTTAAAGAAAAAGCATCTTTGAAGGTTCCACACTGAGGAGCAGTTAAAGTAGTAGCACATCCCACTTGCGGGGTGCAGTCAGGGCAGTGCTTCAGCTGTGGTCATTAGTGAGGGGAGGAACCGAACCCGGTCACTGAGAGGCCCAACCCAAAGGAACCGGGAGCAGGTTAATTACATAAAAGAGAAAAAGTAAAACTCAAGAGCAATTCTTTGGAAATCATCAACATTGATGAAGGTCCAGCTGGACTTCTAAAGGAAATAGAGAAAGGCACCGGAAATCCCAGTTTTAGGATGAAAGTCATTATATAACTACAGTTTAATAGCTTATTAAGGGGTACTAAGGAAGTGGTTCAGTCTTATGCCAAAAACTCAGTAACTTAGATTTGACAGCACAATAATATAGCCAGACTGATGTACATGAAGGACTGGCTTTGTGTATATATGTATTTTCCCTACATATGTACCTATGTACCTTCTGAATATCACCATAGCTAATAAGGAAATAATTTACCTACCAAAAATTTTGCCTCTGAAGAAATTTTCAGGATCAGGGAGACAACATAGCAGGTAAGAGCACTTGCTGCTTTTTCAAAAAAAATTAGTTTGGTTCCCAGCACCCACATCAGGTGGCTTACTTCCACCTATAATTCCAGGTCCTACACACACACACACACACACACACATACACACACACACACAGACACAGACACACAAACACACATACACACACACACACACACACACAAATAAAAAAAATCTTTAAAAATCTTTACAAAATAATTTCCCTTGAAGGACATGGTGGTACATGTCTGTAATCCCAGCACTCAGGAGGCAGAAGCAGGAGGATGTCAGAGTGCAAGGACATCCTGGTCTACAGAGTGAGTTCTAGGATAGCCAATGCTACACAGAAAAACTGACAACAACAATAAATTTCCGTAAAGAATTGTTTATGGTTGTTTGATTGATACGTTTTATGAAACATTTAAGGAAAAAGACCAATTTAATATCAATCTTTTCAGAAAATAGAGGACACTTTCTACATTACTTAATGGAATTAGTGTAGTTCTGATATGAAGCCCCAATGAAGACATTACAAAAAAGGAGAAAACTACAATATCCCTCATAAACATAGACAGAAAATCTTTAACAAAATACTTAAAAGTAGAGCTGAGGAGGATAGCTCAGTGATAGACAGATCAGTGTGAGGTTTGACGTTCCGTTTCCACACAATTCATCCCCTTCCCTCCCCCCAGCCCTTTTATCTGAGGAATTAATCCTAGCTTTTAGTTGTAAAAGTGTGTGTAATTTACATATTAACCAGATAAATTAGAAAAGCTTTAGTCATGATGTGGACTGATACATTAGGACCACAGACAACATCTAATGGCCGTTGTGACGAATCTTCAGCAAATTAGAAACATTAAGAAACGTATGCGGCTTAGTAAAGTGCATTTGTAAACTGCTTACGTCATAAGGAAATGTAAGAGTAAGGCAAGTGTGTCCTCTCTTGTTTGCAGTACTAACACGGGTTTGAGGTTCTGTCCGGTATCAGAGATCAAGGAAAAGCAACAAGAGGCTTGAAATGGAAGGAGGAGGGAAAACTGTTCATGGATTGACTTGACTGTCAGGAACAAAACCTGCATATATGAAATGAATATTACGACCAAGAAAGCAATTAAAAATTAGTAGTATTTAGAGCCAGGACTCAGAGGTCATTTTAAAAATATATAGTAGCATCAAAGAATCAAAAGCAAAGCATTAAAGCAATGTCTTATACTTAACTCAAAAAGTGTAAGCTACTTAGAGCATAAACCTAAGTTAAGATGTGCACCCTAGAGAGGCCCTCGGGCTGGGGAACCAGCTCCATGAGCAAACGCCTTTGCTGTGCCAGTTGACAAAAAGTTTGCAAAAGCTGCACACAGCAGCTCACATCTGTAATCCCAGCGCCCGTGATGGGGACATGGGAGGCTGAGAGAGGAGAATCAGGGGAAACTTGTGGACCAGCTAGCCTGGCTTCTACAGCACTGGAGAAACTGCAGCAAATAGGGTAGAAACCGAAGGCTGGCACGTAAAGGTTGTCTTCTGATCTCTGTCCGCACATGCTCTGGGAGCATTCAGACACCTGTAAATGCACACAAGGATGAGCTTCCACACCATACACTCAGATATCACACAAGCATGTGCACACATATGCAGTGATGGTGGTGGTGGTGGTGTGGTGTGGCGTGGTGTGGCATGGTAGTGGTGGTGTGGTGCTGTGGTGTGGCGTGGCATGGTGGTGGTGGTGGTATTCTGTGGTGGTGGCGTGGCGTGGCAGTGTGGCATAGCGTGGCATGGTGTGGTGTGGCATGGTGTGGTGTGGCGTGGTGGTGTGTCGTGGTGGTGGTGTGGTGTGGTGGTGATAATGGTGATGATGATAAACTGCCAGACATGGCTGAAGAAGCAAAGGAAGTTCTATGGAGACATCTGTCACATCTACTCAGTGGTGTGACAGTGGTGCTAAGATTTTACCTTTTCCCAAGTTGATTTGTAGATAATGTAATCCCAATCAACATCCCATAAGGGTTTGGAGGACATGGAAGTTGACAAGCTGGTTCTAACATTTATTTGGAAACATAAATGACCATGCATCCACAGTAGTTTTATAAAACAGGGGTAGTCTTAATGCAAGTCACTGGGTTCACATGGCCCAACTTCAACATGGTTATAATTGGTGTGTCAACAACAATTATAAAAACAGCCCAACTTTTACAAAGGCAGAGGACTTATATAGATGTTTTTCCACATGGCTAAAAAGCATAGAAAGAGATGTGCTTGGTAAGTGACCCCTGGAGAAGTGTAAACACGATGGGATAGCAGCCAGTACCTATATACCTTCTCTAGTGTGAGGCTGAAGGTAAACCCAAAAGGACCCTCAAGACCAATCAGCACGCTTCAGAGGCAAACGTGTAAGGCTGGGCAGAGGGTGAAATGGATATTGTTTAGGGCGTTCTTTCCCTGGCGCTCACAGCGTATGCTGTGTCATTATTTATACTAATCATATTAAATGCCCATTAGTGTCGTTGTTTTACACATGGGAACACTAGAACTCAAACAGGCTATGCACCTGGCCCCAGCTGCACAGCGGGTCGGCGGGCAGAACTGGGCTGCCACCCAGACACCTTGCCTTGAGGTAGATTTGTCTTTTCCTAACCCAGGTGGCCTTGTTATCACCCTGGGACATGAGAGGGAAGTGCTGAGGGTACAGATTGGCTTGCGTTTCCTTCGATGCCTCTTTATGATCTGAGAAATGCTTTTCTAACCTTCCTGTTGATCTTGCTAGAGCAGACCTAGCTAAATCAAGGACATAGCTGGGTCCTTCCAGTTCAGGTCTCGTCGTCTTTGCTAGCCTGGAAGTGGAACATGGGACCAGGCTGGAGAGCACACTATTTTGGGGACTTGGGGTTGTAGCTCTTTGGTTGAGTACTTGTAGTGCAGGCATGAAGACTGAGTTTGAACTGGGCATGGTGGTATATACTTCATCAGCACTGAGGAGCAGAGACTGGCAAATCCTTGGACTCAGTGGCCAGCAAGCCTAGCCTATTCAATGAGTCCTACACACAAGTGAGAGACCCTACCTCAAAAAAGCAAGGTGGATCAGTCCTGAGGCATGGTACCTAAGTGACCTCTGACCTCCACACACACACTCTCCCGTGGCTTGCTTGCAGTTAATACTGTTTAATTCAAGCAATTCAGTATAAAGAAAATAGGCCCATGAATCTGGGCCTGTGTCTCTTGCTAGGGCACCCAGGAAATCGGTGAGTCCCCTGCCTGGGCCCCTCCTGGGGTAAAGCCTCTTCTAGACCTCATCCTCGGCCTTTGCTGGCCCAGCCCTCCCCTCCCTGTGGGGAGCAGGCTGCGGGGCTAGTGTTGCTTTTCATAGTATCAGCCTTTGTCCCATTGGTAAGCTCTGTGGAGCTTAACTTTAGTCTTCCCTTCTCTTCTGTAAAGTGGGCATTACCAGGTTCCTCTGTGTGTGTGTGTGTGTTTCATGTGTATGCCTATGCATATGCACACTATATTATTTTTGCCTTTATGTGTTCAGGCAAGACAAACCTTTCAACGAGACGATTAAAAAACAAAAACAATTTGCTGCCCCTTCTTTTCAGGCTGAGGAGACTTCAGCTCTTGTTTTCATGCCCTGGCTGTGTCTGAGCATGAGGTGCGATTTGAGAAGGCAGCACCATTACGGAAGGGGTTTTCTCTAGGGGAATGGCCAGGTCTAGAATAGAACAGCCATCTGCTGCCAGATGGCCAGGGTTCCACTGCGCTGTGGGTTTGACCCAGAGGCTGGCCTTTCCTTTGCGTATGCATCATTGGAAAATCCCCCACGCCTTTGCTCCCTTTGCTTACAGACTCTCCCAGCCCCCAAGGTTGCCTCATCCCTTAGGGGTCACACTTACCTGTGATGGCCCGAGGCTGGGGACACCTGATCCAGAGGAAGCCAGCAGCACACTGTATTCATGCAGTGAGGTGGCACCTCAGCATCGAAATACTCAAATTAATTCCCTGTCGTTAGCAGCCCTCCCAGCTGAGAAGCCCCAGCAGGCAGTTCAGAGTGTTCCAGGAGGGCAGCTGGGGAGAGGTGGCTCTTCTGCCCATGGTGATCTCTGGTCTGATTTACCTTGACACTCAGTTGTTTTGGAAACTGGCAGGCTTGGGAGGAAGATGGAGATGGGAGGGTGGGTGCACAGAGGCTGGGTAACAGAGCTGTCTCCTTACATCGGAAAGGAAAGGGTGTTCAAATGCTCACTGGGCTGCTGTCCTTCCGCTCACTACTTTCCTTCTCTACCTTAATTTTCCTTTCTTTCTGCCCCTGTTCCATCTCTGATGCCTTTGTCTTTTCTGACCATTTAAAAAGGCAAAATGGTAAGAAAAATATGTCATAACAGGCCCCTGTCCCTTCCTCTACCCAAATAATAGAGTCTTCTCCATCAGAGAGGACATTAGCCCTCCCCTCACTGCATTATCTGAGAACAGGCTGCAGTGAAGCTAGGCAGCAGCAAGAAACAAGATGGGAAAACCAGCCACACCACAACCACCATCTCCTTTCTTTTCTTTTTCTGTTTTTTAAGGGTCTCACTATGTAGCTTTAGCTGGTCTGGAACTTGCTATGTAGACCAGGCTGGGCTCAAACTCAGATAGATCCTCCTGCCTCTGCCACTGAGTGCTGGGATTAAAGTTCTGTGCCACAGTGCCTGGCACTCTTTCATTTTAATTAAATTTTTTTTGAAAATTCTACATGAGTGCTATATTTATATCACATTTCCCCCTTTTCCCTATTCCTCAAATTCATGGGTTTTTTTTCTGTAATTATTTATATAAACACACACACACACACACACATATATACATACATATATACATACATATGTATCTATCCACCCACCCACCCATTCACCCATCCATCCATCCATCCATCCACCCACCCACCCATCCATCCATCCATCCACCCATCCATCCATCCACCCATCCATCCATCTATCCATCCACCCACCCATCCACCCATCCATCCACCCGTCCATCCATCCATCCATCCACCCATCCATCCATC
>NW_021620600.1:2066377-2081419 GCF_004785775.1 Grammomys surdaster | reverse complement strand
TCCACCCATCCATCCATCCATCCATCCACTCATCCATCCACCCATCCATCCACCCATCCATCCATCCATCCACCCATCCACCCATCCATCCACCCATCCATCCATCCATCCACCCATCCATCTACCCATCCATCCATCCATCCACCCAACCATCCATCCATCCACCCATCCATCCATCCATCCTGCTGAGTCTCTTTAGTGTTGTGCACACGTATGTGCTTTTAGGCTGATACTTTTACTTTAGTGAATATTCTTGCATTGCTCAGGTCTCATCTGATTGTGGTGAAGTATCCCTACTCTCTGGTGATGGGCAGTCATTTTATTCACATCCTTATATCATATCAGTTCCTATTTATCTCCTTCCCTCCTCTGTCCTTCCCCTTTCCTTTCTGTCCCTGACAAGATTATGCTGCAGAGCCCAAGCTAACCTCAAGTTTATGATCCTCCTGCCTCAGCCTCCCGGGTATTAGAATTGCAAGTGTGCATCAGTAGTCTTTAGACAACATTGGTTCTGTGTCACTCAGCATCCTTACACATTCTTAGGATGCTCTGCCTTTCTCTGCTCACTGTCAAGTACTCATGACTGCTCACTGTGAACTTCCTACTTTCTCTCATGTCTGTTACTGACCGTGTGATCCTTGGCAAAGGAGGCATAAGAGCCTGGGGCCCCTCCTGGATTTAGGTGTGAGTGTCCTTGGAGGTCAAGGGATCCCATGAGGTAATATATTGAAGTAAAGGTGTGGCCACACTGGGGTTCTAGCTACTGGCCAATAACTAGCCTGGCTTTCAGAGAGCCACTCTCCTCCTTTGCTCTCATTTTTCTGTGAACTTAGGAGCCTGTAAGGATATTAATGTGCTTGTATTACAACCAAGCCCACTTAAGTATATTGTTCTTTTGGGGGTGGGTATTGGTCTCACTGGGTGGTCCTGGCTGACCTGAAAGGGAATATTGTTCTTTAAAACAATGGGTCAAGTGAATGATGGGACAAACAGTTTCTGGGGGTTATTTCAATAGCCTCCCCCTTTTTTGTGGGAGGGTAGCATTGTGAGACTGATGATCAGCATACATCCTGAGGCTAGCACTACAAACACAGTGCCTGGCCCAGAGTCTGTGGCAGAGATCCAAGCATCATGTTTTCTGGGCAGAATGACCTTTGATATTTAGGGCATGAGGACCAGTGGAGGTCAAGGAAGCCTTTGGCTACTCAGGCTTTCCCCCCATTTCTTTCCTGTTGCTTTACCCCAGTCAGGTGTGCTACTGGGCAGAATGGTACCAGGCAGGAGGATGGCTCCAGCCCTGCCCTTCCTTGGACATATCTCTGGGCAGAGATTTTAACAGAGGGCTCTAGAGTCCCCAGTTCCTGGATTCAAACCCAGACACCACATGATCATCAGGGCTGGGTTCCCCTCTCCTGGGGATTCCATTTTAGGGTATAAACAAAAGCTTATCCTTTTATTGGCTTTTATTATTACTTTATGAGGTAGGCAGGATAGGGATTTATTTTTAAAAAGTAATTTTAAGTTTCTTGTTCTAAAAATAATATGTGCTCATTGTAGAGTTGCACGTACTTTAACCACCCAGAGAGAACTGCTTAAAATATTCCAATATATTTTCCACATTTTTCTATAGTAGTTTTGAAAACATGAGATGATTATTTTATAATCTATATTTTCCCATCTGTAATAACATTGTTATTACTTCCCCTATATTAGCTAGCCTTTAAAATAGTTATTTGACATTTTAAAAATAATCTCATTACTATTTGGATATGTCACAATTTATGTGATTATTTTTGGAAATTTAAGTGTTTATAAGGTTTTGCTATTAGAAGCTGGGCAGTTCTATACTGAAATGTTTGGTCAATTCTGTAATTTTTATTTTTCACTGTAATTTTAAATTTATTTTGTAAGGATATATATTTATTTTTTTATATGTGGGTGTTTTGCCTGAATGTATGTTTGTGTGCTACATATTCCCTTGGAGGTCAGACAAGGGCTCCAGATGCCCTGGAACTGAAGGTACAGATGACTGTGAACTGCCATGTGGGTGCTGGGAACTGAACCCAGGTCCTCTGTAGTACTAGCCAGTGCTCTTAACCACTGAGCCATCTTTCTAGCCCTCAACTGTACTTTTTATGTGTATGGGTATTTTGCTTATATGTCTGTCTGTCTGTACAGTGAATGTGTACATGCAGTGCTCTTAGAGGTCAGCAGAGGGCATCTGATCCCTGGGGAGTAGAATTACAGACTGATCCACCATGTGGGTCCGGGGATTTGAACTTGAGTCCTCTGGAAGGGCAGCCACTTTTAACCACTGAACCATCTCTCCAGCCTCTAGGTATTATTTTATAAGGAATGATGTCTAGAAATAAAATGCCATAGAAATTCTATTTTATTTTCAGACAGAATCTCATGTATCTTAGGCTGGTCTTGAACTCTGTGCATAGCTGAGAATGAGCCTGGTCTCTTAATCTTCCTTATTGCTTGAATTGTAAACCTGTGCCAGCACACTGGCTAAGCATGCAGACTTTTTAAAGGCCCTTGATAATATGTTTAGTACAGCAAGAACTTCTAAAGTTGACATTCTGGTTTTGGATTCTGGTCCTGGTTCTGTCACTGCTGGTACAGGTGTGTGAGCATGCTAAGCCCTCGCTTGGAAAGCCCCAATGTCCTTCAGTTAGGCCACGGGTTTTAAAGGCCCTTTCATGCTCTCCTGTCTTCATCTTACACCCCTACTTCTGCAAGTCCCCTTTCAAGGTGCTTGCTGCTTTACTTGGTCAGAGCTCCGATAGAGAGTAGACCTCACAGAGCAAGAAGCTTGACCGACCTTGCATTGACTGAGGGCCCAGTCTTCCTTATTAGGACACAAGAAGAATGCCAGTTCGTCATCTGCTCTCAGATGGGGACAACGCATGTGAGAACAATGCAAACACCAGGAGCCCAGTGGTGCCACAAATCCTTCTTGCTTTTATCCTGGAGTCAAATAACACGTGGACATGCCTACTCATAGTCTATGGGCACTGAAGCCTCAGATAACATCCAGCCCTGGCTCTTTATCCTACAGGAATTCTCAGAGGCTCAGGGAACCCAGTGCTGTCCAGCGTCACCCAGTAGAGTACGCCTGGCAGGGGATCTCCATTATCTCTGCACCACATCGTTGTCCGTAGGTTTCTCTGGTTCTGCTTCTTAGTTTTACCCAGTCGTTTTAACATCCTGTTGCA
Organism: Grammomys surdaster; assembly: GCF_004785775.1. NCBI lineage: Eukaryota > Metazoa > Chordata > Mammalia > Rodentia > Muridae > Grammomys > Grammomys surdaster. Next base: position 2,078,198 of record NW_021620600.1, on the reverse strand, counting down.
TTGTGCTAATTTACTCTTCATGGCATTAAAAGAAAATAGAATCCTAGGATATTACAGATGCTTGGCTAGATTGTTTCATCTTGTGAATCAGTGAGCTGGATCGTGGGAAGTATAGCAGATACATATGTCCTTTGGGCTCGTAAGTACCTCATGGCAGTGGACTTTCCGTCCTGGAATCCTTGAGCCCCCAGACCCTGGTGTCTGCAGGCCCTGGTCCTTCATCTTCTAGTCTGTTGCTCACACCCTTGCTGTGTTCATAATTAATGTGCCTCTAAATTGTAAGCACAGTGAAGTCTGGATTTCTTAAAGATTTATTTATTATTAACTTTCATTTGTGTGGGTGGGAGTTTTGCCTGTATATCTGCATGTGCCCCACATGTGTGCATGGACTCCTCTGAGTCCAGAGGAGGCTGTTGGATTGCCTGGAGCTTGAGTTACAGATGGCTATGGGCTGCCATGTGGGTGTTGGGATCTGAACTTGGGTCTTCTGCCAGGGCAGCCAGTGATCTTAACCACTGAGCCATCTCTTCAGTTCCCAGGACTTCTCAAATATCTTCCACACAGTAACTGGCACAAAAGAACATGTAATGAATAGTTACTGAATAAATTTGATTTCGTGTGGAGGCTTAGGCAAGTCTGTCTTCTCTTATGGTCTCCTCTTACCATTCACAAATTCATGGGCCGAAATTCTTTCTGGTTCCAACTTTTCATAATTCTGTTTATTCTTAGTTTTTAAGTGTTTGGCAGAGCTAGAGCCATTTTCATTCTATTTTCAAATAAAAATTTGTACAGAACCTCAAAATCTAAACTATAACTGCAGGGCTGGAGAGCTGACTCAAGGGTTAAGAGCACTGGCTGCTCTTGGAGGAGACCCAAGATAGATTCCCAGCATCCACATGGCAGCTCACAACTGTCTGTACCTCCAGTTCCAGGGGATCCAGTGCCCTCTTCTGGTCTCTCTGGGTATCAAGCATGCACACGACATATAGACAAATATACATATAAAACATCTGTACACATAAGAATAAAAGTTATATTTTTAAAAAGAGTAGAGGTCAAGAAGTAGGAAGTAAAAATGAATCCTGGCCGCTGGTTCCCAAGTTCACAGAACAGGGGGTTTATAGCATATAGGTTCACAAATATTTTCCTGGATTAAGGGAAGTGTTGGAGCTTGTGCTCAGCACATACAAGGCCCAGGCTTTAATTCCCAGTATAGTAGACAGACAGACAGACAGACAAAAAATTTAGTGCACTGTCATTGTGTAGAATTCTGTTTGTAGTCACATATGAATTTGGTTTTTGTTTGAAACTAGGGTCTTTCTGTGTATTGCTGGCTTGCCTAGAATTTGCTCTGTAGACCAGGATGGTCCTGAACTCAGTGATCCACCTGCCTCCCTCTCCTGAGTGCTAGGATTCAAGGCATTTGCCACTGTTGCTGGCGGTCACATAGGAATTTGAAGGGAATACTGACTGTTGGAAAAGATATGGCGCGGCACTGGGTGCAGGACGCCAGGCGAGTGTTCCAGGCGAGTGCTTATCGCTGTAGGTGCTTTTTGTTTACTATTATACCAAAGAAGAATCAGGCTATTTTTTTTCTTGTGCAGTTTCATTAGTGATTCGTTTGATCAGAGTTACTCAGTGCATAAATCATTCTTATAGTTACACTTTTAGTCATTCTGTATACATTGGGGGACTGGGAGAGGGCTGTGCTGTGGTACATATTTAGAGGTTAGAAGGCTGTTCTGGAGAGTCGGTTCTCTCCCACTGTCACCTTGTGGGGCGGTACCTTGAACTCAGATGGTCAGGTGTGGTGGTTTATCCTCTGACCCATCTGGCTAGTGCCACCCAGTGTACTTTTGTCTAGTTTTTCTTCCATGAGTACAGGTCACGTGATGTGAACATCTGTTTGCTCTGGAATTGCCAGGGAAAAAGACCCCTTTCTAAGGTGGCTCTATCTTCAGCCTCGTCATAGCCCCGTCCTGCTGAAGTGTACCCTGTTGAGGTGACTGGGGAGCTGATAGCCATGTGAAGGAGTGGGTTGTCAGACATGGCGGTTCAGTAGGTCAGCGAGTTAAGATACAGGGTAAACGACACTGCAGCTTCTTTCTGTATTAGTGCACAGTCACATTGAACCCCAGGTTAGCAGCTGGGAGGCAGGCTGAGCTAATATTTACCCAGCTCTGTGATCAGAACTGTTTGAGGGATGGTTTGGCTTGTTTGCATTCGAATATCCAATAATAATCAAGAGAGATGGAAAGCTCTTGTTTTGTCAGACACATATTTACCATGTATCACATTATCTTTTATTAATACAGCCGCTAAGGAAACATTCAAATGAAATTGTCCTTCGATTGTTTGAGTTACCAGCCTTCCTGGATGACAGCAGCAGGACCCAGCTGATAACTTTTCTTTAAGGTTCTCAACACTCAGAGGAACATCATGGTGCCTTTTATCCTTTAGTCTGCCCCGAAAGCTGCTTGCATTTTGCCAACCCATTGAGCCTATGGTGGTGCTTTTAGAAGTTTGAGCCTAATGGTCCCATTTCCAACAGAAGTTTCTTGAAGTCACTGTTACAGAAAGAGCTGAGACATGTTGTTGATGGTTACAATTGGTCACCCCAGCTGATTGGTCCTATCTGAACTTATGACAACTGTCATAACATTTGGAATTACTCCAACTCAGCTTTCCAGGATGGGGTGAATTTAGAATCCAGAGTTTAAGGTTCCAGCAGGCCCATGCCTGCCAAGCTCAAAAGCTGGGATTCTGGAAACAGTGTAATTTTTTTTTTTTAAGAGCACAGTTGCCCTTTGTATTCCCATGGGACTGGTTTCAAGACCCTCTGGGAAGGTCAGACTTTGCAGAGGATCAGGTCTTCTTTGTCAAATGTAGCCTCAAGTCCCACATGTAATGTAGTGTTTGTGTATGCTGTATACATGCTATCCTGTGTACTTTAAACAAGCTCTACATTACTTTCTTATTAAAATTTTAAAATGTGCCTTCTGTCTTCATGTATGTCCGTGCATCACTTATGTGCAGTGCCCAAGTAGACCAGAAGGGGGCGTAGGTGCTCCCAGGACTAGAGTCATGAGGCTCCATGTAGATGCTGAGGATTGTGTTTACCATTGCCTAGTTTGCTGAAAGGGAGCAGCATTTCATCCCTAAAGTTAGACCTTGACATTGACTTTTGCTCCAGAAAAATAGGCATCTCAGAATCAAATAGTTGCATTGAAAGTTTAATGGTTGCACTCCCCGCCCGGTTTGCGTTAAGTTCTCGCGCGAGTTGTACTTCCGCCCTTTTGGCTCTCCGATTGGCACCATGGCGGTCGGCAAGAACAAGCTCCTGAGGAAAGGTGGCAAGAAGGGAGCTAAGAGGAAAGTGGTTGATCCATTTTCTAAGAAGGACTGGTACGATGTGAAAGCTCCAGCAATGTTCAATATTAGGAACATCGGAAAAACACTAGTCACAAGGACTCAAGGGACCAGAATTGCATCTGATGGCCTCAAGGGTCGTGTGATTGAGGTGAGCCTTGTCGATCTACAGAATGATGAAGTTGCATTTAGAAAATTCAAGCTAATTACTGAGGACGTTCAGGGCAAAAACTGTCTGACTAACTTCCATGGCATGGATCTTACCCGGGACAAAATGTGCTCCATGGTCAAAAAGTGGCAGACTATGATTGAAGCTCACGTTGATGTCAAGACGACCGATGGGTATTTGCTCCGACTTTTCTGTGTTGGCTTCACTAAAAAACGCAACAACCAGATAAGAAAGACGTCCTATTCGCAGCACCAGCAAGTCCGCCAGATCCGCAAGAAGATGATGGAGATCATGACCCGAGAAGTGCAGACTAATGACTTGAAGGAAGTCGTGAATAAACTGACTCCAGACAGCATTGGGAAAGACATAGAAAAGGCTTGTCAGTCCATTTATCCTCTTCATGATGTCTTTGTTAGAAAAGTAAAAATGTTGAAGAAACCCAAGTTTGAATTGGGAAAGCTCATGGAGCTCCATGGTGAAGGCGGTAGTTCTGGCAGTTCTGGAGATGAGACAGGTGCTAAGGTTGAGTGAGCTGATGGAATGAACCACCAGTCCAAGAATCTGTTTAAAATCCAGATTTTTAATAGTGACAAATAAAAAGTCCTATTTGTGAAAAAAAAAAAAAAGAAAGTTTAATAGTTGAGACTCGGTGTCTTGTTTCCTGTTGCTGTGATAAAGCATCCTGGCAGGAACTTGTGGGGAATACTCATTTCCACTCATGGTTCAAGGGTGAGTGCCATCTTGTCCATCATGGTTGGCAGTGTAGGACGTGGGAGGAGTCAGTGTGGCAGGAGTTTGAAGCAGGCTGCTCACATGGTGCTCAGATTGAGGAAACAGAGAAGAGGTATGCACACTGGAGCTCAGCCCACTTTCTCTATGTTCTACAGCCCAGCATCCCACTTCCCACTTGGGGGATGGCCCCAGGACACTGGTCTCCAATGAGCTCTACAGCCCAGCACCCCACTTCCCACTCGGGGGATGGCCCCAGGACACTGGTCTCCGATGAGCACTTTTCATTCACTGATTGTTTGTATATTTAAAAACCTAATGACACTTCATGTCGTGGCCACTGATTGAATTAATATCCATAAAACAATCCATTGTTCTGTATCCCCTCAGCAAGCTTACTTGACAGTGCCCACATCTCCAGCTGCACCTCCATTCCCACTCAGGCAAACTAAAACCGAACTAAAGAGGCCCTTACAGTAGCTCTGGACAGAAACCAAGCGCTCACCACTGACAGGGCTCAAGAAATGGCGGGATAATTCTTCACCAGTCCTTTTCTCCTTAGACCAATCTTTATTATTCAGGGCTCAGGAAATCCCAACGTGAGCAATGTCCCATGTATCCACACACATTTATTTCATCTTCCTCAAAGCTCTCCCTACATTTTTAAAATTTAGTGGCTTCAGTGCTTAATCTCCATTGTCAATTGGTTGGATTCTCTCTCCTCTCTCTCTTTCCCTCTTTCTTTCCCTCCTCTGTGTGTGTGTGTATGCATGTGTGTGTGCATGTGTGTGCATGTGTGTGCATGTATATAATAACAGGATGATGGAGGAGAGAAGGCCCACCCTGACTGGTTCTAGCCTGAATAAAAGAGTGGGAAAGGAAAGCGTGAGCTGAGCGGAACTCTTGTCTCTGTGCTTCCTGACTTAGGGACTTGGAGCGAACCGTTGGTGCAAGTCCACCGCCCACCGTGCTTCCCAGCATGGCGGATCATATCCCTTCAAACTTCCAGCCCAAATAAGCCCTTCCTTAAATTATTGTTGTCAGGTATTTGGTCTCCACAGAGAGATAATTAGCTAGTACAGGAGCCTCGTGGACTCTCATTGCTCCTCCGCTTCTGTTTTCCCCCTTGTCTTCCATGTATACAAGTGCTCTCTCCAAGAAAGGAACGAGACTGAAAGGAACAGTGGCCCTAACTGGTTGCTATGTGCAGGCCTCAGAGGTGGATGCTGGGAACACCCTCTGCAGTGGAGGTTCCCAGCCTCAGGATGAAAGAGGCTCTTGTTGGGAAATGAAGGTCCATGCCCCTGGCTGTATCAGAACGCACATTTCTGTCTTCCCTCCCCAGTAAACTTGCCTTTCCAGAATACCAGAATTTAAGATCCTTTTAAAAATCACATTTTCGGTGTTGGTGAGCATTTGGGGGTGTGGCTCCGTTAGTATATTGCTTGCTTGGCGTGAATGCACCGGTGGTTTCCGTCCACAGCACTGCGTAAATATGTATACCATACAGGTGCCATACGCCTGCAGTCATAACAAATCCCTCCCCATTACCCTCTCCTCTTCTCCTCAGAGAAGGGCAAGCCCCCTTGGCTACCACACCACCATGAGACTTCAAATTGCAATAGGACTAAGCACTTCCTTTCCCATTGAGGCCTGACCAGGCAATCCAGCTAGGGGAAGGGATCTAATGGCAGGCAACAGAGTCAGAGACAACCCCTGCTCCAGTTGTTAGGGACACACATGGAAACCAAGATGCACGTCCCATACAAATGTGTAGGGGGCCAAGGTCCAGTCCCTGAATACTCTTTGGTTAGTGATTCTACTTATTTGTTGTTTTATGTATGTGGGTATTTTGCCTGCATGTATGTCTGTGCATGCAGTACCAGCAGAGATTAAAAGCGGGCTTTGGGTCACCTGGAGTTACAGGATATAGTGAACCGCCATGTGGGTATTAAGAGTCAGCCAGTCCCCTTAACCACTGAGCCATGTCTCTAGCCCACTATTATTATTTGTTAATTGTTATTAGTAGATTTAATTGACAGCTGAGTTCTTTGCTGTTTTTATTGAATCACAGCAGTTTGGATGTTCCAAGGCAGGGATTTTGAACGTCCGCATGCATTGGGATTATCCTGAAGACTTGTTAAAATAGTTTGCTTGAATCCCAGAGTTTCTGTTTCACTTGATTTGGAATGTAGCCTAAGAATTGATACCTACCAAGTTCCAGGTATTGCTAGTGCTGCTGGTCTAAGCCCTGTGCTGGAAGCCCTGCCCCAGGGTTACCTGGTCCTGGGCTAGGTTTTGTGCTGTCTGCAATTCAGTTCGGGTGCACATGGACAGAGCTTTCTATGTGGATTTAATTCCAGAGTGCCACATATTTCACTGCTTGGACTGTTTGACCTGTAAAGTCAGATTTTGTTTAAGGACTCTAATCTTATTACTTTGTTTCTGTAGCTCTCCAAAATAGGTAGGGCATGTGAGCTAGATATTGGGTGATGCTTCAGTGGGGGTGGGGCATATTGCAAGCCTGGCATATTGGACATCAGTTTTAGGCCTTCTGTAAGAACGAGTCCTAAGCCGGGCGGTGGTGGCGCACACCTTTAATCCCAGTACTTGGGAGGCAGAGGCAGGCGGATTTCTGAGTTTGAGGCCAGCCTGATCTACAGAGTGAGTTCCAGGACAGCCAGGGCTACACAGAGAAACCCTGTCTCAGAAAACAAACAAACAAAACAAACAAACAAAAAAAGAACAAGTCCTAAAGTGGAGTGCATGATTAGTTAAATTTGAGTGGAATACATTGTCCCATGTGGCACCGTGAAGGAAGCATTTTATTTTGCCCCCAGGTCCCTTCCAATAGTAGCCTGATCCTCTGTGCGGGTCGGCAGCTCATTGAGTGTTACTGTCATTACAATAGAAAGCAGTCAAAGGGGAGAATGGTTTTCTTGGTAAGTTTTGCTTGGCAGTATTATTGATTCATTTTTATAGTACCTGAGCTAGTCTTGGAATGAGTACCTGAGCGACCAGGCAGGTGACAACCTGTTGTTGCTCCTGGGTATATGGGTGACAGTGCTATCTACTAAACTGCAGATACAGATGAAGCAGGCACTGTGTAGAACCAAGGCACTGAAAAGACCAAGGAAATATTAGAAATACATTTTTCCTCAGACTGTTTTATCGAGGTGTGAAACAGCACCACAGACATCGCTGTGGTGGGACCGACTGACGAGCCGCTGCAGTACGACTTCAGCTCTTTAAGGGCCCTTAGCACCAGCCTCTTTAATACTTTTGGCTTACCGATGGTGAGATGACACTTAGCGAAGAAAAACACTCTTCTGAACTGCACACCTAGTAGGTGGCCTAGCTTTGCATTGAGTCCTGTCCTCTGGGCCTTGGCTTGGAGCTGGCCTCATTGCATAATGCAGCCTTCTCTTGGCTGGTTCTACACCAACAATGTAGACCTTTAGACCCCTCAGGAGTTACTTATGGATGGTAGAGTTCAGAGCAAGCTTTGAGTTGTCTGTGTTCTCCAAATGCCATTTTTTTGGCATGAAGAATTGGCTCTGTCTCCGCCATCTTCTCCTCATGATTGCAGCTTTGCAGCTGTTTGTTTTTCATCTTTAGGGTAGGGCTGGGCTAAGTGTTCTCTGGCCAATCACATTAAAGGAGGTGAGAGCTTTGCCTGCAGTCCCCAGGCGCCATGTTGTTACTCATGCCTGGATCCTGCCTTCATGAGTTCCTGTAGGGTCCAGTCCTGCATTGGTGCTAAGGGTTCTTTCTTGATGGTGAGAGAGTTTAGGGTTCAGGTGGAGTCAGGAAGCTACCGTCTGCTGGAGGTCTCCTCTGTGTCAGCCACCTCTGTGCTGTGCTGGTGGGACTTTCATAGGGACAGAATTAATGAGTGGTGACACTGGGTTCTGATGAGAGTTAGCTGAACTCTGATCCTGTACATTTCAGTGTATTCAGGGCTTAAGAGTTTTTTGCCCCTCTAAGCTTCAGCTTTTTAATTTATTGCCAGGGCATTTATTAATGTTGTGTATTTTCACCAATACTAGTCACTAGGAGAGGCGGTCCCCACCCACATGCTTCTCCCTACCTGATGGAGAAGAAGAAGGACGAGTCTGTAAAATGTTGGAGGATTGATAGGGGCTGCTGAGATGGCTCAGCTGGTAAAACGCTTGCTGTCAAGCCCGAAGAGCCATATTCAAGTCCCAGGATTCACTTAGTGGAAGGAGTGAACTGGTTCTCACAAGTTGTCCTCTGACCTCCACGTGCACACTGTGGCAGTCATATACCCACATACATACATTCCCCAAAGCAATACATAAAATGCAGCAAAATATTGAGAGAGCGAGAGAGTGAGAGAGCAAGAGAGAGAGAGAGAGAGAGAGAGAGAGAGAGAGAGAGAGAGAGAGAAATAGAGAGAGAGAATGAGAATATGAATAGTGTTGGTGATATGAACCAGACCAGCCTAATTTTGTCCAGGATAGGGTGTCAGTCAGGAAAGACCTCTTGGAGGGGGAGCATTTAAACCAGACCTGAGACAACACACAGACCCACAGACTGAGGGCAGTGTGGGAGAGGGCCAGTGTTCTGCTACCTGTCTGTCACAGTGCCTGGTACTTCATGGTTTTCATATGGAGGTTTGCTGAATGAATACATGAATGGGATGCTGGGGAAAGCTTTTGCTTCTTACATAATAACTGAAGTTAACTTGCAATGCATCATGGTTCCAAACAGCTTTCCCCCCAGCTCCTCCCATCAGTCTGTTGTTTTGGGTTTCCTTCCTATATTTTGAATGCATGTACACACACACACACACACACACACACACACACACACACGTTCCATCTTTCTTTTATGCCATGGGGTGTCTTCCTGCCTCAAAGAGATCAGAAATGGAGCTGTCCTATTGTCTCCTGAGTGGCTGCCCAGAGCATGAGGTTCGAAATAGCAGCAGTGATTTGATTTTCCCCCCTCTGGGGATCTGACAATTGAAAACGAATGTAGAAAGAGCCCCAAAGGAAATTTCTCCCCCTTAGGGGTATGTGAAATGACAGTACTGGTTATCGGTGCTCTTTGACAATGCAGTTATGTAAGCCGGTAGGAAATACAGGCTATTCCACCAGAGTCAACTTGCCTTACTTAAGTGATTTTACACTCACTAAAGTAGGTGGCCCAGAGAGGTTCTGGAACTTTCCCCTTGCAGAAGTCCTAGTTAGTGGCATAGAATTCTATAGATCAGAGTTCAGCATATGTTAATTCTCACAAACATAAACATAGCATAAAACATAAACACCACTCAGTTTCTCAAAAGTATTCTGACCTGAAAATTCTAAGAGCAGCAGACAGCATTTCAGGAGCAAACAGATTGTTAGTTTTCTTTGGTCCAGGAAATGGTCCAAGCTGTGAGTCCCATTTTCCCACATTTCATTCTTCCAACCCTTCAGTGTCTTCTCCTTCTTCTCAGGTCCAGCCCAGGATGGTTGGGCGGGGGGGTGGGGGGGTTGTGGTTAGAAGGGCAGTCTTGACAGCCATCAGTGAAATTGAGTAAATGACTTGTCAACTCTTCTTTGTTGCTTGGGTTTTCTCATTGCTTGCTTTGTAAGAATTCCTTAAGGAATTGCTGTGTGCGCATGTGCAGGCCATCATAGCTGGAGTCAGGCTTTGCAACCATGTCCTAACTGAGGGTGTAGTCCAGACGGGACAGATGAAAGTACAAGGTGGTATACTTGCTGATGGGGAGCCTGATAAACCCAGTATGTCACACACACATCCTAGAGACAGTGAATCTCAGCAGTCCACCAGAGGCAGCTCTCAGTAGTGACCCTTAAGAGCAAGTGTCCTGCTCCCTGCTAATGTTGCTCATGGTGGTTTTCCCACAGCCTGCAGTGCAGTAGAAGTCTTATTCAAGGAGTGCAAGGGTGATCAGTTCTGTCTCTTTGCTTCTTCAGTTCTACATAGAGTTGGGAAATATTGAGGAACGACTCAAGGAGGTTGACTAGAGCTGTGGCTAGTGGCTTGCAGAGGGTCTCACAGGTCTCTGCTCATGGTTGGTAGGAAATGAGGTCCTCCACAGTCATGTGATCCTAAAGTTGTGAGCTGGTGGGGAGGTTTTAGTATGTATAGGTTTCTAGAGCATGGCTTTCAGGCTTGTTAGTTTTTTTGTTGTTTGTTTTTGTTTTTAAATAGTGTGCTAACTGTGACATGGAAAGCACTTTGAGAGGAGACCTTTTCTTACATAGTGGAAACATGTCCACAGTCAGTGAGCCCCTGCCTCCCCTCTTCACATTGCTAAGAAGTGAGATAAACTCTGCCTGCATACCGGGGGTCATGTGACCAAAGTGAGCAATTCTAAGCACACAGTAGAACACAGGTCGGGCTTCATAACAGAGCAGGTGACTACCTCTCACCTGTAGAGACACAGAGAGTCATGCACAGGACACGTTAGTGAGAGCCAGGGATAGACTTCTGGCCTGTCTCTACACCTTACTGGCTGAGTGAGACTTCCTCAGCTAAAGGCTCACCAAGTGGGAAGCAAGGTCTGCTCTGTAAATCTGATCAGTGTGGCTTCTTCCTTGCTTCCTTTTCTTTTCCCACAGGACTGGCTCGGCTCTAGCCTTTCCCACCTTCGCTGGCCACCCAGTCTGACCCTCCCTCCCTGTGGTACCCTGCCAGAGGGTCCCTGTGAGAGAGGATCCCGGTGAGAGAGGCTTATCCATTTGATCTCAGTTGAGACTGAACTTCTGGTAGGGAGGGCCTGCTTGTGACTGGGGTGGCAGTAGGAAGGAGGGCTGTGGTTTCTGAGGTGACCTCTTTGCTGGTTTTAGAGCTCCGCTTAGTGCCAGCAGGCAGTGTTCCAGAGCAGAAGTCTCTCTAGAACCACTAATGCTTGCTTCATGGTTAGACTTCTGAGCGTAATTAGCATTTTTAAGCTATTTTAGCTAAAGATTTCAAACTTAGAGTCTCCTAAGTTATTAAGGATTTTTCTTTTCTGGAAGGCAGCTAAGTTTCAAAGGATCTTGCAGCATTTCCGCCAGGCACTCGGTCCTCATTATTAGTTACTGGTCACTCAGTGACTGCCTGTGGCATGTATTGTTTCTCCAACTCCTAGTAGAAGATGCCATAGTTGCCCAGGGGTGGCCTAGATCTTTCTAGAAGCCCTGTTACATATGGAGAATGAGCTACCATAGCATATTTTTGTTTTAGATGGATGGGTTTATTAAAGAAGAAAACAAAGGAAAGGAATTAACAGCAAGACATGAGGGACAGAATATGGAACTGCAGAATCCCAGGTGTCTTTCAAAATCACGTGGGAAGTCCCTTCAAGGCAGCCAGCTGGGGGTTCTAGTTGAACAAACCCTGAGCAAAGCAAGGTGTCTCTAGGACAAGGCTTTCATGTAAGAAAACAAATAGAGATGACACCAGCAAATTGAATGTTTGTGACATCTGGCAGAATCTGACGGGGAAGTCGAGGCAGTCAGCTGGAGTTCTTTCTGGATTGTTCTCTCCCTCCCTCCCTCTATCCTTCCCTTCCTCCCTCCCTCCCCCCTCCCTCCC
>NW_021620600.1:2044110-2065977 GCF_004785775.1 Grammomys surdaster | reverse complement strand
GGCTGAGAGTCTGGGTTGAACTTGGCATTGTTGCTCTCTTCCCTCACGAGATAGACAACAATAAAGCCTGCTAGAAATGATTCCCCTCTCCTCAAGCCTTGTGTCACAGTGTCGAGGGCTGGGGGGTGGGATCAGATCTTCTCCAGACAAGGACCTTGGAGGTCACCTGGAAGCAAGCATGCTAGGGTCTGGAATGGGAGTTGGGAGGTTTGCTTTTAGACCCAGCTCTGTGGTGAGCTTGACAACCTTACAGTATAGAATCGTGCATCCAAACATTCAAATCCATGTGAAGAATCACATTGGATCTTAGCAAAACCTGGGTTCTGGTTCTGCAGGTCTGACTTGGTCTACGCTGGCTCTCTAACATGCTTCCAACAGAGCCGACGTGGCCTAAGAGCTGTGCAGGAGTGGAGGAGGGGCGGCTGCGGCTGAACATCAGGCGTTAGAAGGGATCTTATGGATGGTTCCAGACTGTGTCCGTGCTTCCAGAAGGAGACAGCAATCCAGAGCAAGACACCAACCCAGCTGAGCTCACACACTAATAGCAGAAGAGAGCGAGACCAAACCTCAGGTTATCAGTTTCCCAGTGTGGTATATGTGGTATTACTTCTCTTTTGCTGACCTACTTTATTTGAGACAGGGCCTTGGTTTATAGTCCAGGCCTTGAACTTGTGGTCTTTCCTCTTCAGCCTTCGAGGTGCCACTGATAGGCATTCCCCACCATGCCCAGCTCCCCTGCTGATCTGGAAAGGGGGGAAAAAGCAGAAGTAACACTAGCTGCATTATCAGGTTTAGGGCAGCTGCACAGAACTGCAGGCTAGGAGGTTAGCTATATTTGAACGTGCCTGGGGCCCTTCCTGCTTGGCGATGTGAGACCTCTCTGTGTTGATCTCAAGTGCCCTCATGCTAGGCTTGATGCTCAGCAGTGCATGCTGATGAGGACTTGAGTTTCCTCCTCACTGGACAAGGGGAAGTGAGCAGTGCCAGAAGGTACCAGATGGCTAAGTATCCAGATTGCACTCTCAGATTCCAGGAGCTAATGGGGTCCAGGCCATGGAGCCAGCCGCTAGACTTCAGAGTGCAGTTAATATGTTGACTCTCAGAAAAAGTACCAAGTGACAAAGGGGGCATCTTGAGAATGGGGCAGGTGAGTTTGACCTAGAAACATGGCCAGGGAACATCAGGCAGTAAATAGTTCATTTATCAGGGAGGGGTGTGGCTGGAGGGAGGGGATTAGGAGCAGACAGTCTGATAGGCAGACTTTATTCCCTATGTATTTCTTTTGGGTCTACTGTTCTATAGATGCTGATCTGTGCTGGGGGACAGAGTAGAAGCTGTGGAGTGAGCACTGTTCTCAGGAGACTCCAGGGCACATTCTGCACTTAGGTGGTCTTTAGAAATAGTAGCAAAACAGAAGTCTGGTCTTAGTGGACCAAGTTATTATGCGGGGGTTCAGAGAGGAAGCAACTCAAGGTTGTACTTCCCCAACCTCTGGCCCAAAGCTGGGTCTGAATCCTTCAGTGAGACAGATGCACCTTGATGAAAACCAAGGAACAGGGGCAGCACAGGGAGGGAAGCATGCTAAGACTTGAGGATTCTCCAGGGGAGGTCAGGGATGAGCTTGTAGGGAAGGCCGCAGGCTTTACCCATGTAAGTAGACCCTAGGTTGCAGGAGACAGGGAAACACGGGGGCTTGTCACCTGCTTACCCTTTTGCCTTTGACCCTGCTTGTGAAACCACCTTGTCCTAGAAGTTTCTAGAAGCTACTGGAGCAGTAGAAGTGGCAAATAGCTTTCCTGTCCTTATCATCTGTACCAGTGTGTCCTGGGACCTCCTAGGGCCAATATGTTGTTAGGTGTTTCCTGATGCAGGTTGGTGACCTAATACCCTAATGGAGGCGAGGTGGGGGAGAGCCCGAGTGCACTTGAACCCATAGACCAGCCAGTACTAGAATGGGCATCGTAAGGCCAAACTGGAAAAATTGTAGGTATACCACTAACAGTTGAGGGAGAACAATGTCTGGCACTTAGTAGGCCTGCAGTAAATGTTTGGTGGCTGAGTAGGTGTTAACAAAGTCCTTTACAGACCTTGGAACACTTGCAGACTTACTTCGATTCCAGCCTTTGGGAGTCAGGAAGCACTCTGTGCTCCTAGCATACATAGCACAGCAGCTGAGAAGGAGTACTCATCTGGGAGTGGTGAGGCTCCATCTCAGGCTCATGAACATGTGGACAGGGAGCTGCCTAAGGCCTTGACATGTCACGCTGGAGTCTTGGTACTTAGTAAACAGTTGCTGATTTTGGTTTTTTTTGTTGTTGTTGTTTCCTTTTTTTTTTAATGCAAAACTTTAAAAACGGGGGAATGTGCCTCTCTGTGTGCAACTTTTACCAGACTGAACCCATGGGTCTCTTTATTTTTAATAAGGAAGAAGCACTGGGATCTGAACAGCTGAACCGAGTGCTGCTGGGCCACACTCATTAGGTTGCTCTGTCTAATTAGATGGAAACCGAGGAAGGAAGCAGCGGCGGCAGCCATTGTGTGTGGAGCAGGCGCTGGTATGTGCAGTCTTGAGCCTGCATCATTTGCCCTCCTCTTCCTCCCCGTTGCCCTGCACAGTGCCACTTACACTGAGGCTTTTTCAGTGGACAGTGCTGGTTTTTTTTTCCCGTGATTGTGTGTCTGATGGACAGCTGGTGGGTACCTTAGAGATACTCTTTTTCTTGGAGCCAGTCTTGTAGGACAAAGAGGCCATTGCTTTATCTTTGAGGAGAGATTAAATGCAAAGCTCGCCCTTCCTTCCTTCCTTCCTTCCTTCCTTCCTTCCTTCCTTCCTTCCTTCCTTCCTTCCTTCCTTCCTTCCCTTCTTTCTTTCTTTTCTGGAGTACCCAGAGGACCTTGGGTCTCTGTAAATGACTTTAAGAAGAATACCTGAAAGGTTTTTTCACTGGAACTTGTGCTCTGAGTTTGTGTGTAAATAGAAAACTGCTGGCCCTGATCCCAGCCAGGCTGGTTGGAGGTGGCTCTGTCCACTCATCAGTGGTGACTGTGACCTCTGGGCTTGCTCACTTTGGTCAAATCTTTCTGCTGGAATTTTCCATATCACTCTGCTCTGTGGCTGCTCTAATGGAAGAGGAACAAACATGGAGAAAGCCTTTGCTGTATGTGTAGAGCCACACTGGACGTGAAGCTACCGTCCCTAGGGCCAGCCGTGGTTCCTCTGGGATGCTTTCTGCGCCTGGGGCTGCTTTCCTTCATGCTCCCTGTTTCTTTCTCCATAACTGAAATTGAGCTCCTTTATGGCCATTTTGCTTCAGTTTATTCGTACAACCCACTAAGTGCTTTTGGGGCTGGTAGAACCCTGCAGAGGTTCTCAGAGTCACAGGGAGAGACTCAGGATCCCAGGCAAAGCAGGCAGGCTGTACTAGCCTCCTGATCTCTTCTGGAGTAGAACAGATCTACTTGAAACTGGAGATGCAATTCCCAAATATGACGTGTTCTGTGCTGGCCTCTGCCCTGTGCTGGTGCTGGCCTCTGTCCTGTGCTGGTGCTGGCCTCTGCCCTGTGCTGGTGCTGGCCTCTGTCCTGCCACATATGCTCTCTCTTAGGCCTGAGTTAGTTCTTAAGAATCTACTTCTTTCTGTCTGATGTTTTTCATTTACGCCAAGGCAACACTTGGTGCTTGCTCTCCACTATGCTCGACTGTAATTGAGATGCATTCCTGCTAAATTATTTATCACACAATTCTGCAATCATTTCCTTGAATGTTTATCACTTTCTCTTACCCCAAATTCATTATGTCGGCTCCATTCACTAGCTAGCTGTGGTTGAGTGCTCACCGTCACGCTGTCCCACGCTATCTCACGCCATCTCGCTCCGTCTCGCACTGGGCTGAGTAAAGGCTTCCCATGTGTTTGCTCATTTTCTCTTCCTCAGGGTCAGGGTTATTGTCTGCTATACTTTACACTCTGGGAAACACTAAGCTTGGAGATTTAAGGGACTTGGCAGAGCTTCGGACTGGGATGTGCTTGTACCATGTGAGATGCTTCAGGCCAGTGTGATAAAAGATTTCCCTCAGGGAGCTTGCTGTTTAACTAGTAAGTGAAGTCAGCATCCTACGGTGCCAAGTTCATGGTGAGTGTTCCTTGAACCTTTCATGAGTTGATGTGAGCAAACATTTATTCACCTCAGACAGGGCACCAATCACAGAAAGAATTCAACTCAAGTGCAGGATGGTGGACCCGAGAGTTTAATGGTATTTCTTTCTTAATTATAGGCTACTTACAAGTGCTGTACTACTGACTGAAAAAAAAAAATCTCTCTTGACAACCATTAACTGCCCGCATATCCTCTACTCAGGAATAAAGGAGGGCTTCGGGAGCTGTGGGGCCAGACTTGTACAGGTCTCCTGCAGACATTCACAACTGAGAGGACTATGCCATGTCATGCTCTGAAGCTGGCATGGTTCAGTGAGGTTGTTTCAGACACCGTGGGAGCAGGAGAGCCTGGGACTTTGTGCACACGCATCACCCAGCACAGTGTTAAATTGGAAATGTCAGCCATTTTTTTGCTCACTCTCTAAAGACTCCCTGGCCCGTGTTCAGCACCTCTTTTCCCAGGAGTCTGAAGTCTGTACCACCTTCTCCCTTCTCCACAGGCCCACCCTTCGTGTGAGAAATGTGCGTGAGGGGATGAAGGTTTCTAGAGTACTAGAAGTCTCTGGGGATCGCCCTTGTTCAGCTCATTTGTCATTGTCTTGGCTTCCTGGAGCGTTTCCATCCTAGGGAATTTTTTCTTGGCCTCAGGACAAAACTTCTAAGAACATGTCTCAGGACTGGGCCCTCTGGCACTGTGTCCCTCTCACCCCACTATGCTAGCCAACCTCTGGCATGCTGTATCCTACCCTGCTAGTGGAGCAGAGGGCACTGAGGCATGGTCCCCACTTTCTAGGGAGAGCCTTAACTAGGCCAGGGACAGAATCCAGGCTAAGTCTAGAGGTGGTCCCCGGGCCTGTGCAGAGTTAGACAAGCAAGTATACAGGAATCAACAGACAAAAGGAGAAGGTGGCTTTAGGGACAAAGAAACAGCAAATGCCAGCTGTTTGTCTTATATTCTGAACACTTACACATCCATCCATAACTCCTGCCTTGTCAGAAACCTGGAGCCTGTACTTCCTGTACCCTAGATCACAGATCCCCTGTCAGCCAAAGGAATAAGCCCGACAGTGTAGGTCACCAGAGAGGAAGACAAACAATATAATGGGGAGGGGAGGGTGTCTGAGGTAGGAGCTGAGAGAGATGTGAAAGAGCCTGTGGACTCATTTTCCTTTTCTTGCCATGAGGAGAAATGCCACAAAGGGTCGAGCCAGGAAAATGCCCCATAGGATAAAGGTTTTATTCTATACTCAAAAAAGGTGGAAGGGGAGATGGCTCGTTTGGTAAGATGCCTGCCATGCAACGCGAGCGAGGACCTGAGTTCTTAGGAAAGCCTCGCATGGCAGTGCACATCTGTATTCCTAGCATTGGACGTCTGGAGACAGCTGGATCCCTGGAGCTTACTCAGCAGGCCTAGGGGACTGGTGAGCTACCAGGTTAGTAAGAGACTGTCTCAGAAAATAAGATGGAGGGCTAAGGACATGGCTCCATGCTTAAAGTGCTTGCCACACAAGCGTGAGAACCGAAGTCAGACCTCCAGAAACCACATAAAATCCAGGCCATGGCTACAAGCATCTGTTACTTTACCTCAGCTCAGGAAGGCAGGAAAAGGTGGAACCGATAGCTTGCTGGTCAGCAGGTTCAGTAAGAAACCCTATCTGAAAACACAGGGTGGGAAGAATTGAAGAAGACACCCAACATAAACCTCAGGCCTCTTCGTGCATGTTCACCTGTGCACATATACCTGCATGCATACATATGTACACACACACACACACACACACACACATGCAAGGTGACCTTGGGACCTAGTTAGGAAATGTCTAATTCTCTGGGACACAAAAGGAAAGGATAAAGGGATGGGGAACAGAGCAGAGCATGTATCTCTTAAGGACATTATGCCCAGTGCACAGTGGCCTATTATTTAATCTTCACGTCTCTGTGGATCTACATTTATTGTTGGGGAAACTGAGGTTATAGGGCTAGCATTTGAGCTGGGCTTGATTCCAGACCCTGTCCTAACTGTGCTGCTTGCTCCCGAGATCCTCAGGAAGAGAACTAGGGACACTCCTGAATGTCCCCAGGAAGCCAAGATGCTCACCAAGGAGCAAAAGTTAGTGCAGGCTTTGCCATCCACATGGTGAGGTGTCCAGGATGCAACCAGCACCCTGCAGAATCAGGTTCTCATACTTCCTCATTCTTGTGCTGAGCATGGCTGTCCCTCCCTAGGGGATCTGCAAAGGTCTTTGTCATAATCTGATCCTGAAACTCCCACAAGACCCCTTTCCTTCCTCTGGCTCGTGCTGATGAGGATGAATAAGGCCAGGCTTCCAGGGCCCGGTCTGAGCATGTGATCTGTCTTCCTGTCATAGCTCATTTGGATTCCTTTAATAATTGAAGCCCAGTGTTAAACGGTTCACAGTTTGTCCTTCGTGGACAGGAACAGTTCCGTGTGTAAGCGATACTTCTGCCTCCCAAGGACGTGGTTTCCTGAAGTGCAGATGATTCAGCATGTCCTGGTAGCTTGGATTTCATTGAGTTCTCTGTTAAAGACAGCTCCTCCATCCCATCATTGAGACCAGGTGCTAGGGGCTCGGTGCCTATGGCTGGGGTGCCTATGGCTGGGGTGCCTATGGCTGGGGTGCCTATGGCTGGGGTGACTTGGCTGGGACTTTTAAGTGAAGGAGGATGGAACACTCACTGTTACACTAAGAAGTCCGCATTTTGTTTTCAGCACAAAAAGAGGGGCCATGGCTTCCGAGTCCCTTCTCTTGTCCGTGAATCTGTCTCCCTAGGCTGGTTCTAATTGGTTTTCCTAGTGCCACATGCCCTTTCTATTTTCCTAGCTTTTGCATGAGCTGGTATCTCTCTCTTTCTCATCCGTCCTCACTCTACTGACCTCTGTTTGCCCTGCCCAGTGCAGTTCAGGTCTTGCTCCCTGCAGCCCCGTCACTACCCTGTCTCTCTATTTCTCTTGGCACTCATCCCCATGTAAGAATTGTCTGTGTGCTTGCGCTTTCCACTAGCAGACTGAGAATTCCTCTCTCTAGGGGTGAGGGAATTGTGGAATGCATAAACAAGTGAACGATGTGAAGGCCTCTGAGACTCTGCTACCAGGAAAATAACCCTTATCAATAATAAATGCTTTGTCCTGGGCACTAGCTTTTGTGCTATGCTTAGGCTATGTCACCTTCACGGTGGCCTTGACTTACAGATGTCGGGGGTCACGTGAAGACGTGCTTCTTGCATCCTTTCATGGCTGCCTTCTGTTTTTGTACTGACTCATCACAAGTGACCAGCTTTATAATTTAGTAATGAGTAGGCTTGAACCTTAAAAAAAATGCTTTCTTTTAAATCTTGCAGATTCACAGTTTAGCGTCAAGCACAATAGTGTATCAGATGTCTGTCAAAAATGTAGAACCAACTCTTTTGCTGGAAATAATTACATTTTGCCAAAGCCGTTTATTCTGAGAAGCTCCAGTATATTAATGTGAGGCACTATAAATGCACGCCTTGTGATATGTGGGTTCGGAGCGGGAGGCTTGGAATGGCAATTAAACCGAGTCAGAGCGCTGGATGGGTGGTAAAAAGGGAAATAGAACATGTCCCTTTGTTAGATACGTTTCCCCGAAGATAAGTTTGTAATTTGACAATCTAGGCAGCTGGAGAAATTAGCAGCCGCTTCACTGGAGAAGCTGGCCTGATTCTCCAAACTGGCACTTGGAAGATGGAACCGTTTGCTCTCTTTGTGATCTCTCTTAGATGGCTTGTTTTTCAGGTCACAGGCAGATCAAGACCTAAGCCTATGGCCTCAACTCTCAGCTAGAATAAGTGTCCTGTCTGAGGGTGGTGGCTGTTGGCTGTATCTGACGTTGTAGCCTCAACCCTTGGGCTGTCTCAAGTGAAACTTGCCCAACGCCATGAACTTGGACAGATTTGCTTGTACCAAGCCCCCCACCACTAGTAACAACCACTATTCAAGGAAAGCTCATTTTCTTTCTGTGTATCAACATCTTCATCTGTAAAATGGACACGAATCTTAAACAGTCTTAAACTGAGCACAAATGAGATGCTGGATGCTGATTTAGGCGATTGAAAACTGGACGGAAATCCTTGTTGTTAACTTATATTTTAATGAGACCTGTATTAAACTTAGATATGATAAGTAAGATTATGTACTATGTTGGGGGCAAGAAAGATGGGCTCAGGGTTTAGTGCTTTCATAGAGTGCTTGTTAGACCTACAAGTTCTAGGTCAACTCCCCAGAACCACATCCAGTTGGGCATGGTGGTGCATGCTGTTGATTCTAGCATTCTATAGGATCAGGAGTTTAAGCCATCCTCTGCTAAACATTGAGTTTGAGGACAGCCTGGGCTCTGTGAGGCCCTGTCTTAAAAAACAAAAAATAATGCAGAACGAAGAATTAAAAGAGAGAGCAGGGTGAGGGGTCCGGGTAGTTCTGAGAGCAGCTTGGGAAGCATGGGTTTAATGGTGCTCGCTGAGCTGCTGACAACAAGGAGCTGCGAGGGGCCTCGTTGTGCAGTATCTGAGAAGAGCCTCCAAAGCAGAGCAGCCTGACATGTGGCAACAGCCAGAAACCAGCCAGACTCCAGCAGTCACAGGTCAGAGGGGTGAAGGGGCTAAGAGAAACGTGGTCAAGGCACAATGGCACCGTGATCTCAGGTTTAGGATGCAGTGAACTGACATCTGCGATACACCTTGTTCTCTGACGCATCTCTCATTTTCTGATGTTACAACTCCTAGGCACAGGCCTCCAGGCTTCTGTGAGGCTGTGATGTCCCCTTCTCCTGGTCTCCCAGTCAATCGCTCCCTTGTCATCTCTCTCCCCATCCCCTTTCTCCTGTTCCCATCCTCTTTAACCTACTTGGTGGCTTCTCGCCTGCTCAGTCACACCAGCCTCCTGAGCATTACACCCGCCTCTCCTGTACCATCCTTCCTCTCACTCGCTTCCTTTCCCCGCCATGATGCAATGTGAGGTGCTTCTCTCTTGTTCATCCCCCTCAGCTGCTAGGCTGTAGACTCATTTATCCCTTCCTTTGTTCGCACGTTCAGCCATCTTTCCAGCATCTACTAATACTCAGAGTCATATGAATTCTCTCCAAGGGAGGAAACAGACTTGCAAATAATTTTAGTACCAATTCAGAAATGTTTGTGTTTGTCCCAGCTCATTTCTAGGAGGATTTGGGGTTCAGCGGTTTGTTATGTGTTCTGGTGAGTAATTCAGAGCAGCTGTCTGTAGATGTCACCCCAGCAGGGACAAACCTGCCTCTCTAGCTCCGTTTTCCAGGTTCAACTGAGGGGCTCACTGGCAGCCCTGTACTGTGGCATCTCCATCATACCTCCATGTCTCTGTGCAGCAACACTCCTCACGTCCCTTGCGCATCTGTGTTCTGCCTCCCAGGTTCGGTTTAACATGAGCCCTCTGAGGGAGGCTGTTTCTGAGCTCCAGGTCCTACGTGATTTCTCCCTTCTCTGAATTTCCTTCACATCTGCCTTTTGTCCACTGCGTGGATTTCAGAGAGTTGAGGAAGGAGGGAGGGAGGGAGGGAGGGAGGGAGGGAGGGAGGGAGGGAGAAAGGGAGGGAGGGAAGGGAGGGAGAAAGGGAGGGAGGGAAGGGAGGGAGGGAGGGAGGAAGAAAGGAAGGGAGGGAGGGAGGGAGAGGGATAGTTCTTGCTGATTTCTTTTATAAATTGCCTGCGGCAGGGATCAGGCCCATCTTTCCCACCGTGGTACCACTCTGCATGGCTCCTTTTCTAGACTAATCTTTGAGTGATGAAGTGAATGATGGCAGTGTATGCCTATAGTACCAGCAGCACTCCAGAGGCTGAGGCAGGAGGATTGTGTACTAGAGGCCAGTCTTGCCTCAGACAGACAGACAGACAAATCCTCAAACCTTTTTCCTAACCTGTTTCCTAACCACCAGGAGATCATGCATTTCCGGCCATGCCTCTACTGTTTTCTTCATTCATATCTGACATCATCAGATCTGACATCAGACTAAGATTCTATATTCTTAATTTCCCAACTGATACTTAACCTGGTGCTTCGGGGACCACATATTATCTGGCCAGGCTCTGGGATATATTAATAATAACTAAATAAGGACAAGAATCAACACTTATAATGCAGTTATTATGTACCAGGCCCTGTGCCAAGAGCAGCTTTAGCGTTCCGTTTAATTGTTTCTTGTTTTAGGTTCTTTTTTACTTGACGTGTATAATGGGGTGGGGGTGGGGTGTGGAGCCAGAGGACAGCTTTTCGAAGTTGGTTCTCTCCTCCACCTTTATCAGATTGCCAGGTTTGTGTGGCAAAAACTTTTGGGTCTCCTTGCCAGCTCTCATTAATTATGATTTAAATTTATTTTTAATTGACAAGTAATGATTATTTACAATGGGCCTGAGGATCCCTTCCACCTTTGTAAAAATGCAAGCATGGTAGCCTGTCTGTAATCTTAGCACACACAGGGAAGCACAGGCAGGGGACTCCAGGGACTCACTGGCCATCCAGCCAGTCAGTGAGCTCCAGGTTCAGGAGAGAACCTGTATAAAAACAAATAACTTGGAGAGATATGGGGGAAGATCACCAGTAGTCATCTTTGGCCTCTACCAGCATATGCGTGAATGTCCACACACGTACAATTATAAAATAATTGTTTGCATTTGTTTTCGAGACAGGGTTTCTCTGTATAGCCCTGGCTGTCCTGGAACTCAGTCTGTAGACCAGGCTGGCCTCAAACTCAGAAATCCGCCTGCCTCTGCCTCCCGAGTGCTGGGACTAAAGGCATGCGCCACCACCGCCCGGCAGGATTGTTTGCATTTATGAGTCGGCATGATGATATTTTGGCGTGTGCTTACAATGTAGAGTGATTGTGTGAGAGGACAAACCCTTCACCTCACATGCTTTTCACGGTGAGTATATTAAGGTCTCCTGTAGCAATTCTGAAACACACGCTGCATTATTATTTATTTCTGGTCACCACTCTGCAGGAGATGGCTCCTCGATGACTGAACCACTGTAGCTTCTCACTGGCTGTTCTGCTCCACCCTGACTATCATGTGAAGTGGATCCTCTGCTTTCCCCACACTGCCAGGTTCCTAAGACTCCCCCAGTACTCTTGGTTCAGGTACAAATTTCTGGATCTGCTCTTTGATTCCAATTTGCTAGAGCTGGGTGCCCAGTTGATTCCGAGGCTCAGCAAGGCTAGACGCCTCTGCTGCGGTTGATAAGCGTCTCTGCTTTGCTTTCATTTATGCTCGTACAAAGTGCCAAGTTGGAAGAAGTCACATATCAATATAGCATAATGTACTTGACACTAAGAGTTGTACTCAGCCAAATTCCTCCTTAATGACTCAGAAAGTGCTTCAGGATCTCCAGATGTCTTACAGTCTTCACTTTTGTCCTTCATTCTTGACTTGTGGAGGCATAGGAAGCCCGGGTGAAGGGTCTTTGTATTCCACCTGCCCAGGGGGTCTACACTGACTGGATTCCATCTGGCTCTGGAGGATCTCCTTGGGAAGGAAATCTACGAAGTTCGTCTTGAACACAACCGATTGGATTGTGATCTCACAGGATTTTAAGAGGAATAAAATGCTGTACTTGCCTGTTAGGACACAGTTTGCTTGTTCATACCAAGGCTGACCTGGGCAAACACTCATTTGGAGCATAGGATATCAGTGTTTTCCCAACATATGTTCTGTTTTTGCTGGCCAGGGCCTATAGCTCATCCCTGGTTTCACAGCCGTGGGCTTCTTTGCATAGATTTTCCACTTAGCCTGAGGTGGCTCTTGCCTATTTCTTTGTCGCCATGCCTCAGGGTGGAATAGAGAAAAGGATCAGAGTTGTGTTATGGTGGAAACTCACCAACCCCTGGCCTGCCATGGGAGGTCCTGTCTGTGGGCCTTGTTTGGTGTGAGTGGTGCAGGGGAATGGTGCTGTGCAAGAAAGTGAAGGAATGATGTTCAGTGCACCATGTCGGAGCCATCAGGAAAGATTATTCTGAAACCAAAGAAAATTGTGTCTTCCTTAGTTTACCTGATGCCCATTTGAGTTACTTCATGGGCCCATTGACTTACCGGACCTCAGATAATGTTGTGATACCATTGGCAACAGTGTTTCAGTTTGATAAGCCTGGTGCTATTTAGCTTTAACCATTAATTTGACAAAACCTAGACTCACACAGCTGAAGAGAGTCTCAGTGTGCTGTCTAGTTCAGGTTGGCTTGTGGGCGTTTCTGCTGGGGATTATCTTGATTACTAATTGGTAAAAATTGTGTCACAATTTTCCCCCAGTATAGTAAGGTTTACCTATCCTGCCAGTATTTGTTGAACATCTGGTATATTTCAGGCATGATGAGGGTTACAGCAGTAAAGGAGACACGGGGAGCCATCATTCCTAATTTCATTTGCTCATACAGCAATCACATATGCTCATATGACAAGTTCATATTGCCAAATACTGTGCAGGGCTTTGAGAAGCACAACAATGAATTGGACATAGGCCTTGCTGTCATGCTAATGCTGTCCCAATGGGAGGGCAGACACAGTAGGTGAAGCTGTTCCTAACTACCTCTCTATAGTTGGGCCTCTCTTTTTTACTCCACCCTCTTCCAGTATTTATGGTAGCACCTGTCCTGGTTTTCTGTTGCTGTGATAAAATACTGGCCAATATCAGCATGGGGAGGAAAGGGTTTATTTGGCTTACGTGTCCCCATCTCTGTTGATCATTGAGGGAAGTCAGGGCAAAAAGTCAACAGGAGCAGAGGCAGGGACCGTGGAGGAACATGCTTGCTCCCGACCCCTTGCTTAGCTTGCTTCTTATACAATCCAGAGCTGTATACCTGCCCAGGGATGGCGCTGTCCACAGTAGGCTGGGCCCTCCTACATCATCAATCCAAAAAATGGGTACAGGCCAATCTGTTGGAGGAAATCTCTCAATCGAGGAGCTCTCTTTCAGGGTGGCTGTAGTTTTTGTCAACTTGACAAAAAGACTCACCAGCACAGCCATTGCTTCCTGACCTTATGATACCATTTATTATCCTCTCCATCACAGCTCTCGTCACCTGACCTGATATTACCATTTAGTGTTGGTCTCCTAATACGAGCGCAAGCGCCATGAGAGCACGAGTTCTGCTCTATAATTGTTCTATTTCAGAAGCTAGAATAGTGCCTGCCACCAAACCTTCACTCAAACATTCAAAGGAATCCCATAAGATGCTAGGAATTGTGTGCTGTGAGAGACATTCAGATAGAATTATGGGACCAGTGAGAGGGTGAGGGACAGATCCCATGTGTCCAGGCCCTGCTTCTAACTCTAGTTACATCTTAAAAATACCTTAAGATCTTCTAAAAGTGCCTGTTATCTACGTCCTATACAGACTTGAGCAAATAAGAATCTTGGTGTGGGGTGATCAATCTTCTGAGTTAGTTCTGCAGGTGCTCACTAGTTACTGATCACATAGGGAAGGTAAGGCAAGCTAGGCTATCCTGGGAAGCTTCACAGAGGAGGTGGTATCTGTGCTGGCCGGAAGACCAGGTAGGATTTGGACAAGAAGTATTGCAGATGGAAGCACAGCATGAACAAAGCACAGAGGCAGAAAGCTCAGGATGTGTCCGGGAGCAGAGGCTCATTTTGGCCAGAGCCGAGGAGCACAAAAGGGAGTAACAGAAGCGATGCCTTAAGGGCTGACTGCAGCCAATTTCAGAAGGCTCCACATGCCAGGCCCTGGATTTGGGCTTCATTGGGTTATGTAGTCAGAACCGTGAGTGGTTTTTGAACAGAAGTGATCAGAGCCTTCCCTGATTGCCCACCATCAGCAGGTGGCTTGGCAGCCAGCCGGAAAACCAGTTTTGGGGGGTCATTGCTGTGGTCTGTGTAGTGTGGGCTCAACTGCAGCTGCTCTGCAGTGAGTGAGGAGAAGTGCTGACTTAGGGCTTGTACACGCAGTGTGGAAGGCTGTCCTCACAGCCTCCAGCCTCTTTTGTCCTGGTGCAGTCACTGGCACAGGGATCAGAGCATTGGTAGCCTAGCTACCAATGTGTGTGGCTGAGGAATCAGCAGTGCAGATCAGCTGCCTTCCTGAAATGAGAGCTAATTGTATCTGGAGAATCACTGCTAAAGAGAAGTCAGTAGATCCCAAGCTACCCTGGCAATCTCCTGGCAATCTCCTGGCATCTTCATTTGTGGTGTGCATGGCTCTGCTTTGGTGGCAAGCTACAGCACTATGAGATCTAATAGAGTCTAGCACTGGTAATTCTGTTTTAAATTATCATTACTCTTGCCTATTGTGTTTATGTGTCACAGTGCACATATGGAGGTCAGAAGACAACTTGCAGGAGTCACTTCTCTTCTACCATGAGGGCTCAGAAATCAAATTCAGGTTGTTGGCTTGGTTGCTGGTGTCCTTACCTACTGAGCCATCTTGCCTGTGGCAGCTAATTGCTTTGAAAAAGTTTTAAATGTGCATGGGTATTTTGCCTGTATGGATGTCTGTGTACCACATGTGTGGCTGGTATCTGCAGAAGCAAGAGGATGTTGAGTTGGGAATGGAATTACAGATAGTTGTGAGGTACCATGTGGGTGCTGGGAACTAAACCTGGGTCCTCTGCAAGAGAAGCCAGTGCTCCTAACTGCTGAGCTATCTCTCCAGTTTTGTTTTTGTTTTGAGACAGGGTCTTGCTATGCAGTTCTGACTGGCCTTGAACTCACAAAGATCTGCCTACTGTCTCCTAAGTGCTGGGATTAAAGACATGTACTACCATGGTAGACAGTTTCTAAAGCTGTGGTGTGTAACTTTAAGTTTTTTTCAAATGCCTTCTTTTAATGATGGTTCTTAAATGCTTTAACCTCCCTTCTAGCCCGCCACCCACTAGAGGTAGTAGAAAAGAAAGGATAAGCAGGAAGTGGACCTGTTTAGAAATGGTTAGAGCAACTTTCTTGCGTTGTCTGGAAATGTGCAGTTTAGTTCACAGGTCAGCAGCAGCCACTGCCTCTCCGTCCACTTGCAAACATCTCACAGAAATATCGGCAGCCCAGTTCGGTAGAGTTGGGTCAGCAGCAGTGGTGGCATGACCTAGCAGGAACAGCCAGGCCTCGGCACAAATCAGCAGGAGGGACCAGGGCCAACAGGAATGCCAGGAAAAGTTCTCAGCTGTGCCTCTGTCAGCAAAGCAAAGATCAGAGAAGACAGGAGATCGACAAGCGTTGTACAGCTCTGTAAGCAGGCCTCGCTCAGCCCCAGTCACCGTCGAGTCCTTTTAAATACTCTCGCTAAACGTGTCCTCCATGGGTCTTGCCTCAGCATGTGAGTCTGTCTCAGCTGACGTCACTCTGCTCATCAGCCCTAGGCCACAGAAGCTGCACACACCAGAAACTTTTTGGTGCATTTCTCTCTATGGAGTCTTGACAAATTGAGCTCAATGATGTAATGTAAGGTGGACCAGTTCATGTGTACTGTTAGTGAAGAATCCTTCACCACATGTCCTTTCACGTGCTTGCTTTAGCAGAACATCCTTTCTCCTGTGTCTGCTTCAGTGAAACATTCCTTTATAATCTGTCTTAGCCTTCTTACCTGTGTCTGTTTTAGGAAAACACCCCTTTACGTGTTTGTTCCAGCAAAACACCGTCCAACACAACTGACTTGCCAAAAAAACCTTAAATTTCCACTTCACTGGTATATTGAGGACACCCGTCACCTGAGCTAGGTGCCAGGGCCCAGGGACCAGGATCTATTTTAGTAGCTTTATGGCAGAGTGCTTTAGGCACAGGACGTTTACATAGGCAAGGATACCATGTATATGTGGGGCTAGGGAAGATATAACTGGGGATGGGAGAATGGATCTAATGTTGCCGATACAGGCTTGTGGGTAGAGGCCCACCTGTTCTTGGCCAGATGCTCCTGTTACCAGTGCCTCCCGAGGGTCATATACTGCCCAGAAGGACAGACAAACAGGAGTTGCTAGTGCAGAGGTTTTTCTCTTTCCTCTGTTCAGCTTGGATTGACCTTACTCACAGGTTTTAAAGAATGTCTCCGAGGCACATAGAGGCACATAGCCTTGACTATTTGTGAGATTTCACACCCTCTACCCTTTTGGAATCTGGCAGGAAACCTTGAAATTAGGACAGTAGTTATTGTTGTGTTTTACCCATGAGAAAATGAGGCCTGAGGTGCAGTAAGATGTCTTATTCTGCAGTGGTGTAGACAGAACGTAGAGGCTGGGACTTGTTTAAGCAGGTATTCAGAGGCATCAGACAGGCTGGCTGTACACATGGGGAGTGCACCAGTCAGAGGCTTGCTGCCTGTATCACCCAGCTTTGTGACTTTGGGCAAGTCTCTTACTAAACATGTCATCTTCATAAGCTACAAAATGAGAAGCACATCTCTATTTAGGATTATTTGAAGATTAAAAATGATAATTCATTAAGAAAACATCCAGTATACCATGTCTGGGATACATTAGATGTTGAATTAATTTATTATTAAAAAAAACTTTGCTTCTTGAAATAATTGTGGTCCCAAAGAAAAGCAGATACACATAATCTTGTATACCTTTCACTTGTTCTCTATTAGGGAGTCTTGTATATCCATAGAATAATATCAAAACCAGCAAACTGATATTGGTACAGTAATTGTTGACTAGATTATAGGTCTTCATCGGATCCCATTTCTCTTTTCAGGTAAAAATTAGATGCTTATTTCAGAGGTCTTTCCTCCTCCTTCTGACAATAATTTTTAATATTAAAAAAATGTATGTGTCTGTGTATGAGTGTGTTTGTGGGCCCGTGTCTGCAGATGCCAGAGAGAATGTCAGGTCCTTGGAGCTGGAGTTACAAGTGGGTGTAAGCCACCTCAGGTGGGTGCCGGGAAATGAGCTCTGGTCCTCTGCAAGAATAGCGGTCTCTTTTATGTGCTGGGCCACGTCTCCAGTGCATCAACTCTGTTCCTGAATGCAACATCAGAGTTCATTTCCTTTGACTTCTCTGTGGTCTCTGTCTAGAAAGTTCTTTTTTGATTTCCATAATATCTGGTATTTCTTGTTTTTCTTATCACCCCTATGTTATCTTCACTGTCTGCTTCTCCTGTTTTCTTCATTGTTTTCCAGGTTGTGTTCTTAGCCTCTGCTTTGTCTCCCGTGTCCCCAACCCCCAGGTAGAGCTTTTCTCTCCTCTTTATGTTATGATTCTAAAGTCACTGTCACCATCTTCCTTTGCCCGTCCCCCTCTCTGGTCCCCTGTTTCTAGCCATTTGATGATTATAAACTATAATTATATCCTAAACTAGATTGTCGTTTTTAAAACCTCAATCTAGTGTCCTTCTACCTGCCCATCTGGCTTCCTTGTTTCTGCCAATAAATCATCATTGAAACTGCCTGGGGTGGCTGAGGAATGGAAGTATTCCCATTGTCTTGAGTGCAGTGAGCTCTGTGCTGGGTATGTATTTGTGGGGAAACTAATCAAATTATATAAGTAAATACTTAAAGTATGTTTTGATAAAACTGTTGAAAACAAAACTTCCCATTACCACGTATCCTCAACTTGAACAAGTTGTTCATTGGTCCACCACCTCAGGGGAGACAATAATAGCAAGTTACCCTGCAGGGCTGTCAGAAGGATTAGATGACTTAGTTTTGGTGATGTGTAAAGAGGTACCTATGGCATGTTAAGCTCTCCAGTATGACTTGCACTTGTCATTGTCCTTTCCTTTCCTGTATAGTTTAAGTGTTCTGTTTCTGGAGTAGAATTAGTGTCCAATAAGTGCATGCATAGATGGGTGGATGGATGGATGGATGGATGGATGGGTATGTGGGTTGATGATGGATGGGTAGATGGATGGGTGGTTGGATGGATGGATAGATAGGTAGATGGATAAATAGAAGAGAGGATTGGTAGATGAACAGGTGGGTGAGTGGGTAGATAGGCAGATATAGAGATGGGTGGATAGTGTGTGGGTAGATGGATGGATGGATGGATAAATAGAAGAGAGGATTGGTAGATGAACAGGTGGGTGAGTGGGTAGATCTATGGATGGTTGGTTAGGTAGGTAGGTGAATCGATGGGTAGGTGGATGGGTAGTTAGGTAGGTGTATGGGTAGTTAGATGGGTGGGTGGGTAGATAGGTATGTAGATGGAGGGTTGAGTGGATGGATTGGTGGGTAGATGGAAGGTTAGGTAGATGGGTAGACAGGCTGGTGAGAATGTGTGTGTGTGTGTGTGTGTGTGTGTGTGTGTGTGTGTATGTATGTATGTACTATGTATAGATGGGTAAGTAGGTGAGTGGATGAATGGATGGATGGGTATGTAAAGGTTGATAGATGGGTGGATGGATGCTGTGAGATACTTTTTTCCCTCCCTAACTTTTACCTAAATATACTCTCACTGTTACAGCACAGCTTAGGCTTTACCAGTTATGTGAAGTCTTGTCTTCTTACCCAAGAGCACAAGGCTCCTGACCACCTTCTCAGATTCCCAACACCAATGTCTGTATTGGTGTATCTGGGAGTAATCCATAGTCAGATATTTTATCTATGTTGTTTCTTTCCTAAGTTGTTTTGGGTATTACTGCTCCTCCCCATTTATATTGGACATCCTGGGAGGGCACATGCATTCATATGCTTCCTTCTGCTTTGCCATTCAGTATATTTGCCAATACAATAGATGCTCTAATCACAAATGGATGAATGAATGAACAGATGAATGGTAAATGACTTCAAAATATTAGGGAAGCTTCATGCAATATGACAGTTACCCACCAATTCATTATTAAATCCCAGAGGAGTTATCCCTGAATAGGGATTTTCTAAGTGTATCTGAATGGCAAATGGTCCCAGTTCTGTCCCTCTGACCCCCACCTTTGACTTATGAAGGAGCCATAAGCCTCCTTTAATGCCCAAGTTTGGACCTAGACCTTGTCTGAGGCCCCTAGGCACAGTTGGGCAGATAGACACTGATTTGAAGATTTGTCTGATTATCAATGAGTAGTGAGAGGGTATGACTCATAGAAGGGGAGAGATACGAGTCTGGCTGGCCCACTCGGCCTAGGACAGTCAGGGAGTGCTGCAAGGGGTGGACACAGCTTTCTGAACTCTGGTTATCCCCTTTGTTTTCTACTGCACCCCCTTGCTTCTGTAGAAAGCAAATAAAAACTTCTTCCCAGGAGCTCTCTCTGGGACATTGGACATCTGTTTTCAATCCCTCTGGATACACCGTTGCTTTTCTAGCTTTAGACATTTGAGTGACAGTCCTGACAGCTACACTTACAGACCTGGCTCTATCTTTTTACCAAGTCTTAGGGTACAGATTCTTTAACCACATCATGGAGAATATATCCATACCTAGACTGTGGATCACTCAAGGTGGTGACATTCTGTGTCACCCAGCTGGGCCCTTCCTGCTTGCAAGTTCATTGCTCACGCCATTCCTTTGGGTTAGCATTGTCCTTTTCAGAAGTGCCTCCCCTGGGATTTGTAGCACACTGGGTGCCCTGTGTCATTCAGAATACATTCCTTCACCAACCCCAACCCCTGTTCTTCTTCACTGGGGACTCTAGATTCAGTGGTGAGCTGTGGACACCTTGAGAAAGAAGAGCTGTGGTCAGCACTCACAGCAGCAGGGGCCTGTTGTATTGTTTCCTCATCTGTAAGGCACAATATGACTCCTGTGTTCCTTTAGATGAATCCTTGAGACAGTGCTGGGTTCCCCATTCATCAGTCTTAGGTTTCCAGACAAAGAACAAAAAGCTCATTCAAGGTCACAATGCTGATGGGTGGTGACCTTCCTACATAGCACTTCCAGGCTCCTCTTGGCCTTGCTTTCCTTTGGCTCATTCTGGCTTTAGCTCTAGGCTTCATCTGTGATTATAGGCTAAACCTTTTATTATTTTGTCTGCTGCTTCTATACTTGTTTTAATTTTTGAGAAATTTCCATAGATCCCAGCAGGACTTTGATCCTCTTTGACTCTGGGGTTCTCGGGCTTTCCACACTGGTTGTGGAGTCCCCCCCCCGCCCCCCGAACATCCACTGGTTTCTGCTTTCATTTCCCTCGTATCCGGTCTGACCTTGCTTGGTCTCCTAGTCTGTCCATGTTTCTTACTGCTTCTGTCTGTCTTGCTTCTTTGCTGGAGGAAGCGCTGCCTCTTATCAAGTGGGCTCGGTCTCCTCTGTGCTGTTTGCTTCACTCATTCAGCAGACCTCCCTCCCTCCCTCCCTCCTCCCTCCCTCCCTTCCTTCCTTCCTTCCATCCATCCATTGTTTTAAACATTTACTTGTTTTATGCGCATGACTATTTTGTCTGTCTGTCTGTCTGTCTGTCTGTCTGTGCATCCCTGGAACTGGAGTTCCAATGTGAGCCATTGTTTCAGTGCTGGAACCAAATGCAAGTTCTCTGTAAGAGCTACAAGTGATCTTAACTACCCAGCCAATTCTCCAGCCCCACCATCAATCATTCCTGAAACGGATGCCTGGTAGATAGCACTGGAAGGTCCAAGGAATCAAGGACTCTCAACATTCACTACGGCAAAAATGATGATGCCAGAAATGAAAGATGTTCATTCAAGTCCAGAAGGAGTACATGCAGTCTAGATCCAGGGAACAGACATGTCTTTCTGGAACAGACTGGGCTGAGCCCAAGGGTTGAGTTGGAGTTGCTTCAGTGGGTGGGTAGGTGACAGTGGTGGTTGGGGAGTTGTAGGTAAGGCATAAAGAGGTACTTTGATGGGGACAGGGCATCGCATGCTCAGAGAATGGGCAGCTCCTCAGCCCTGCTAGGACAGGCATGTGGGAAGGGTGAGAGATGAGGCCAAGAGGTGATATGGCCAGGGTGTGCTGCTGAGAGTTGCAGTGGAATAGTTAGCCCTCTGCTTAGAATAGTGCTTAGGGAAGACCCCTGGTGGCAGGGTGAAAGGACTGTGGCAGTGACCAAAACCAAGTTGAGCTAAGGTTATGGTAGTAATACCAGATACGTGGATTCAGATGTGCAGGAGACAGATAGATGTAGCCTCTGATTAGCTGTCTGTCAGATCCAGAGCTGTTTTGCCTCACCCGCTGTGTCTCTGCCTCCCTGTCCCCATGCTCTTCCTTCACCTGACACTTGCTTCTTGGCTGGTTCTGCATGCCCAACCATACTCCTTTATCCCTCCCACCCTCTTCTGCCCAATCCTGAGGAGAGGCTCACTGTTCTGTGGCATCCCTTCAGGGAGCACCTCTCAGCAGCCCTGCAGGTCATCCTCACTCTTGTTTCCAGCACCAGCAGCAGCAGCAGCACCAGCAGCAGCAGGGGGACCGAAGCAAAGGTGACCTTACAGCCCTAGTTGCTAAGTTGTCTAAAGAAAAGGAAGGAGAGACACACAGCTGCCTTGCATTGCTAGACTAGGTTTTAAACAGAAGGGCAAGAATGGGTTACTCCTTCCACCCAGAGAAGCCAAGCCTTATGTGGGTAACCATAAAAGGTGGTGCTGGGAGGATAGGGCTGATGTGGTCAGCCTTTTACAGGATCAAGTGGAGCGCTGGCATTGGGATTGCCCCCCTATAGTCCATCCAGCCCCTTCCTCTGACGAAGACTTTGAAATTTCTAGGGGTCAGGTGGTTTGCCCAAGGTCACAATAAGCTGGCAGCCCAAATGGAACCAGAAAGGAAGTCTCTGGTCTGTTCTTTCATGGAGCCCAGTGACAGTGTGTGATTTCTCTCTCTCTCTCTCTCTCTCTC
>NW_021620600.1:2034782-2044010 GCF_004785775.1 Grammomys surdaster | reverse complement strand
GGAATAGCTTGCCCAAGGTCACAGGGTGAGGGAGGATGGTGCAGCCTGCAGACCTGAAGTCTGGTCCTTCTCTGTATATTCAGAGGCTCTTCCAGGGCTCTGGATTTGGAGAACTTGGGCTAGAAATCTCCTTCTTCAAGAGTCTTATGGCCTCAGTCTGCTTCACCAGCCCTTACCTCATGGCTTCCTCCTCCCTCTCTCTTCTTCCTTGGTGCTGTCTTTTTCTTGTGTGGCTGTGGAAACTGCGTCAGCTTAATTAGGCTGCTCAGCGCAGTACTTTTCCACTGAGTTTACTAGGAGCCGTGAATTTGTTGTAACAAGCTGCACTGCCGGCTGCAGTATCTGATTGGCATGCCAGGAGCATCAGCAGCGAACAGCTAAATAGAGATGGGGAGGAAAGTGGGTCAGGAAGCAGTACCTGCAGAGGCCTCAGAAGGCAGCGCAGAGGCGGCAGGTGGCCACAGCATGGCACTGTCTCCCATGGCCTGAGCCCTCAATGCTGCAACCTCCCCTCCCCCTCTGCAGGTGATTGTTCCTGTGGCCATTTTGCCTTCTGTTTCCTCTATGGATGGACAAAGCCTTTATACCTGACAGCCTGGGTGGGGGTGGCTTTTGGCTCAGTAAAGAATGCCAGAGAAGGGTTCAATTGGAATCATTAGCCACTGGCTTTCTAAACCATCAAGGCTTCTGGATTCTCAGGACTGGTACTGCAATAAGCTTGCTGGCCAGGTTTGAGAGGGCTATACAGTAGTATATGAGCAGAGGGGCCAGTAATGTTCCTCCTGTTCACGTGTCTCTGGCTGCCCCTTCCTTGACTCTCCCTTCTCTCCCCCAGTTATGTCACATTCTTGTGCTGATCTCCCAGAGAAAGAAGTGAGTGATTATGCCAGAGGGACAAGGGAAGCTTCTTGAAGGCATTAAGGACTTGATCAAGAGAAGAAAGAATGGAGGAAAAATGGTCAGAACTTGCCATGCAGATCTCAGGACTGCCTTGTGGATGCCAGTGGCCTCTGTGGTAGTACAGAACTGGAGTCTCTCAGAATGGGAGGCTGCCTGGAACCATACTGATGGATCTGCTCATCCATACTGCTTAGTGTAGAGATAGGGAAGCTAAGGCAGACAGAAAAAGCTAGGGCGTGGGCCTGCCCAGTGTTGTTAGAATCATGCCTTGCCTTGTTTCTAATGATGCTCGGAAAATATCCAGTCTCCTTTGGCTTTTAATCCTGTGTGTGAAGTCAAGAGTTTACCTGATGTTCTCCACCCATAAACTATACATTAGGGAAGGAGCACTGGGCCCAGCTAACCTAGGGTCTCAGGCTCACTCAAATCCCAGGTCTATAATGCTACCCTTCCTCTACCCCGGGCCAACACCTCAGGCTAGTGTGCACGTTTCCCTTTGCCATAGGGTCTCCTCAAGTAATACTTTCGAGCAGAGGGTCTCATCTCAGTGTGAGGGCCGATTCTCAGAACCTAGAAAGTCTGGTGGCGAGAACCCAGACTGTTGTGCTTGTATGTAGTTCTGTGAGAAAATTGGGCTCATTTTGTTGAGAAATTATTTTCAATAATTTCTACTTAAATTTACTGAAATTTAATGACAACCTTTGTTAGAACACTTCCACTCTGCACAGTGTATCTTTCCTTTCTGAGGAGAAATCGGAGGATGGAATTAAAACCAGTCTGTCTGATAGATCCTTTGGAGAGTTTTAGTTCAGCATGGTGTCTTTGGACTAAGTAATGAGACACTGAAGTGAAGGACTGTGTGCCCATTTCCTGATAGATGTACCAAATGAACCGTTTTGATAGGCTCTTTCAAGGCCAATATGTTGTGGAAGGTAATTGACCATTCAGATGTCAAGTAGTCTCTCGATGGAGTGAAGTGGAACACACGGACAAAAAAGCCCATCAGGATTGTCCTGAGACATTCTGGCTGAGAAAATGGCTTTCCCGTGACCTTGGGACTAGACAGAGGCAGGCCTCTACTATTGTCTTCTAAGATATGTTGAGCTGTGGTTCATTTTTGAAGGAGAGTGGGTGGTTTTAGATGCCCTCAGACCATTTCTGTGGACTTGGAAGGCTATATCCACGTGCAGTCAGGAGGCCTTGTGTGAATGTCAGAGGAGAGGGAAGGAGTGAGGCTTCTTAGCATCTAAGATGTGTTCCATTTAGGCTGCACAGTATTAAGCATTTCTGCATACTCTTATTTTGAGGTTATATCAGGACTTGTCACTAGGGCCATGTGAGCAATTCATAGACCTGGTTGGAAGTGGTAGAGAAGAAAGAGGCCACACAGAGGGCAGCAACCTGCAGGCCTCTGGTGACAGTGCAGTGCACACAAAGGCCTTTGGAGACTCTTTCCTGAACTAGGCGTGCCTGGCCACAGCCTCTTTGGTCATTCATGGACACCTAGTTTAAAAATTGTCCTTAGTCCTCAACCATTTGGCCACAGTCAGGCTGTGGTCCACCCTCCTTGGGTTTACCTCTGGGAATGCTTTTCCGCTTCTTGGAGAGCCTAGTTCTGTGGGATG
The DNA here is from genome assembly GCF_004785775.1 of Grammomys surdaster. Classification (NCBI taxonomy): domain Eukaryota; kingdom Metazoa; phylum Chordata; class Mammalia; order Rodentia; family Muridae; genus Grammomys; species Grammomys surdaster. The sequence goes on along the minus strand of NW_021620600.1, from coordinate 2,041,485 downwards.
AAGGAGGTGAATGGCTCAGTGAGCCAGCATAGAGCTGAAGGTGAGCTCTTTATGATTCTGCCTCACCCTGCTTTGTTATGACCTCAACTCCTGAGAACCTCCCAGAATAGAAACCCACTGGTCCTAGGTTTTCCCTCTTCTTCTCTAGCTCAGAAAAGAAATGATCATGCATTCAAGGTCTGTGTGCCAAAGCAAGGGCAGGATTGCAGTGTTCACTGCTGATGGCTGTATACCTGTCCCTTACAAACACCTCCAGGACTTAGAGACTCCCCACTCCCTGTGTCTGTGTCTTTCCTCCTACCTGCCATGCTGATACTCCAGGCGGGCTGTGGGTTAGCAAGCCTGGGTACTTGATGTGTAACTTGCCCTTCCTTGTGTATCTGTTCCCTGAGCAAATCCTGTGATGTCAGCCCTGGAGTGCCCCGCGTTTCCATTCCCATCTTGTCATTTCTGTTGCCACCTGTATAATTCTGAGCTGCTCTGTCCTTCCTGTTGACTCTACAGTGTGAGCTGCTGCTGCTGCTGGCTGCTCGGGCTGCTCCTCATCTACTTGCTTGTTTACATCCCAGGCTCTTATATTAAATGTTCATTAAATGTTCTACGATCCATCCAGAACAACCTTGTCAGAACAGGGAGGGAAAAAGCACATATATATCTTCTCTCTTGTCATTTCTCACAGATGAATGAATTAAATATTTTTATTGCCTTGAAGATTAATTACCTCCCGTCCTCAGGCCAGCTTTAATATTCTGGCTGTAGTTTCTTGTGATTGGGGCCTGACAGGGTTTCTGCTCTTCTTCCTAACTCCTTCCTGTTCCTGGGTTTTTGTCTCTCCGTGGTCTCGGCTTCTGTGGGGAGAGGGCAAGCTTGACTTGCGGCTTTAGATGAAGTGCTGAGTTGTGGATTTTACAGTTCACATACCTCCTGGAGTTGCCTGGATTTTTCTGGCAAGTGGCGTATGGTTATTGTGGTTGCCAAATAAAATACTTGAGACCCAGAGAATTTAAGCAATGAACCCAAGGCTGTCCAGTGAATAAATTTCAGACCCTGATGCCACACTGGGTTTTAGGCTATAGATGTTCTTTGTCATTTGCACACAAGGGAAAAAGGCACTGACTTGCGGATTTAACCAATCTAGCACCTCCTTTTGGAAGCACCTATTGTGACATAGACATTCCTTGTCAAGGTGAGGAAGGAGAGGCAAGCACCTATAGGCAGGTGATGTCGGCTGGATAGTAGGTGTCTCTTGTCCCCCAGAAAGGGACATGCTCATTCTTGAAGCTCTTCATGTTTGCAGAGACCTTTTGTTTTCTCTCTTTCAAATTTGTGGCTTTTTAAAGGCTGGTGTATATGTGTGTGTGGAGGAGGGGCTGTCTCTATTGATGAAGTGCCTGTCTCAGATGGAGCTGTCTCCATTGATGAAGTGCCTGTCTCAGATGCATGAGGACCTGAGTTCTAGCCCCACACCCATGTAAAAACGCCAGAAAAGGTAGCATATACCTGGACTCTCAGGATTGGGAAGGAGGAGACAGGAGGATTCCTGGGTCTCTCTGGTCAGCTAGCCTAGTTTAAATGGTGATTTCCAGACCAAGGAGAGTCCCTATCTCAAAGGTGGATGGCATTTCTAAAAATGATGCTTATGGTTGTCTCTGGCATTCACATGCATGTATGTACACATGCACACATACGTGCAACCCCACAAACATGCATATACACATGTACTTACCTCCCCACACAAAAATGCACGTGCACGCGCGCACACACACACACACACACACACACACATCAAATGGCTTCTTAGTCACTCATGATGTCTAGACTCCAGTTCCTCATTCCTGTCTGTATACCACCTCCAAACAAGTATTTTCTTACGTTTTCTTACATGTGCTGCTTCCTCGGTGGCCTCCCCACCCTCCAACAACCCTTTGTTCTCCTGACCAGCCTCTTCTATCTTCCCTGGCCTTGAGTCCCAATGACTCAGCTTGAGAAGAGTCCTCCAGTCGCCTGAGTCTGTCAGAAGTCCCCAGCTCTGCCATCCTATCCCCTGGGTATTTCTTGGGAGTTCAGGTGTTCCTGTCTCATCCATAGCTGGGTGGAGGTACTTTTTGTCCTGGATTCCTGTGGCACCTTTAGTGATTTCTAGGCCTCTGTCTTTCATCCATTAAGGACACTAATGGACTTCAAACACTGGCCTGCTTTTCAGCTTAAAGCACCAGGAATTGGGCCAAGCGTGGTGGTTCACATTTTAATCCCAGCACTCAGGAGGCAGAGGCAGGTGTATCTCTATGAATGTGGGGCCAGCTGAGAAATGTGGGATCCTGTCCCAAAGCAAGCACACAAACAACTAAAACTCCAAAAGTGTATCCCATTGCTCTGTCACATCCCAGTTCTTCATCCCCTATGAGAGTTCCCCAGCGTTAGCCTAACTGTGAGTGTGTCCTGCAGGATGTAAGGCCTTGAAGGCTTTAGCTGTGAGACACCCACTGTGCAGTAGTGGCTTCTCCTCTGGAGAGTGAGTTAAGTCTTTTGATTCCCTTTGTTTTGTTTTTGCAGGTCATCCTGGGTGTGGTGCATGCTGTGCTCCAGCACTGACCACACTGCAGGCATTTTTGTTGTTATGTGCTTCTTGTAGATGTGTAAACTGAGGCCCTGCCTGGGGTGGGCTTGGGCAAAAGGCCTAGTGCTGGAGGGGAGTCTCCAGGCTGGTGGGAGGAGCAAGCCAAGTAGGGAACTAGCTTTGTGGAAGAAAATGCCTATTGCCTTGAGAACCACAGTTCTGCATCAATGGCCACTCTCAGGATGGTGAAATGTTTACTTGTGGGAGCCTAGGAGACTTCATGAACATTGCACTGAGTGGGAAGGGTGACAGTTTTTCTCCAGAATGGGAGCAGGAAGGATGGGGCTAGCAGAAACTCTTGGGGGAAGTACCCCCATGGTGTCACCAGGGATCAACCGTGTATCTTCCATATTGGAGCACGGGCTGGGGGGAGATACAGTGAGACAGGAGGCTGTTCACTGATGAACATTTTCGTGTCTGACTGGAAGCTTTACGTAGACACAGGGGAGCCACTGGGAGGCTCTGAGCAGTGGAGGTATGAGCCTGAGCTGAGATTTACAAAGGTTACCTGAGACCCCAGTGGATTGGAAAGAATTGGTAGCAGGGGGAGGAAATGCTAAGAGGCTGCTGTAATCATCCCGGACACGTGTTCTCAAGGCCGAACAGCCCAGTGGCAGCTAGGAGAAAGGCAGCAGGAGGACAGATCAAACGGATGCATGCATCCCAGCAGGGCTCAGCAACTGTGAGGAGGCAGGGGGGAGGCGGTGGTGGCAGGAACTGATGCCCGACAGTTTGGAGGGGGGCTGGGTGTGGGGCTGGGAAGGGAGGGCAGTAACCTGAGTTTGAGCATTGAGGTGCAGGTGAATCACCTGGTTTCGGTGGTGTTTAGTGTTGTTCAGCTGCCGCCATTCACAGCCCTCTGTTGTTCTTCCTATTACACGTGTGTGCCTGGCTTTTACGGGCAGCTCTGAACTTCTGATGGGCCCTCCGTGCCCTTCATATACCGAGTCCAGTCGCCCTCGTGTGTGCCTCTGCACACATGGGAAGAGCACCTGGAGGTTACAATCAATGTAACCTCGAAGTTCATGCCTGGGTATTTACTGGAGAGCAAGCACTTGGAGTGACCGGAAGTCTGTTGACTTCCCCACCAATCTCCTAGGTCAGGTCCCCGAAGCATTGACTCAATAAGCTAAGAAGGCTCCTAGAAAAGGCAGTTTACTAATAAATGCGCCAGAAGCCATTAGGATGTAGCAGATATGAAAGCCAGCTGTTCGTAGGAAGGGAGAGATGGTTGGATGGAATCAAATCTAAAAGTGCACTCAGCTGTCAGAGCTGAGATTGATGTCTTATGAGTGTTAAGAACAGCTGTCACGCACTGAATGCTTTCTTGGTGCAGATATTGCTGTGAGCATTTTACATGTAGTAATAATCTCAAGTCTCATACAAACCTAGCAAAATAGCAACTGTTACTATTTCTGTGTTTTGGGTGTAGAAACTGAGGTCATATAACGTGTACGTGGTAGAGGCAGGATTCGAACTCAGACCTTTAGTATCAAGTCCTACATGGTTATCCTTGCTGTGCCCTACCTCTTGGCTGTCTTCCAGCCAACTTTAGAGTATTATTAACACAAACATCAAGTGCTAAGAGACAGGAGCATTGTCATCTTCTCTGTGTCCCTTATGTTGTAATGGGACCTGGCACAAAGTTTATGTTCACTAAATGCACATCGAGTGAGTGTCCTTCAAGTCACTGTCATAATGTGAAGAGAAGGTAGGCAAAAGGGTCTCATGGAGCCTCATCCTTGCTATGAGGCCAAGGGTAACTTTGAACTACTGATGCTTCTGCCTCCACCTCCTGAGTGCTGGAGTTATAGAATGTGTGTCCTTGCACCTAGCTTACATGGTACTTACGGTCAAACCTAGGGCTTCATCCATGCTAGGTGACCACTGTGCCAACTGAGCTACATTCTCAGTTCAAGTGAAAAAAGATTTAAAATTCTTATTTTCACTTTATGTGCTTGAGTGTTTGCCTGCATGTTTTTGTGTGCACCATGTGCATGCTTAGCATCCCTGGAAGCCAGAGGAGGGCATCTGATCCTCTGGAGCTACAGATGGTTGTGAGCCACCATGTGAGGGATGGGAATTGAACCCAGGTCATCTGGAAGAGCAGTCAGTGCTCTTGACCGCTGAGCCATCTCTCCAGCCCAGCAACTCCATTAAAAAAACACAGTTTTGTTGTTTTCTGGCACAGTTTTCTGGCACAGAAATTTTTGTTGAAGAAAAGTTTTTTAAAAACTAAACAGTTTGGGTTGCCTGATCCCTCTGCAATTCCACACTTCCCCATTGTTTCCTGGACCACATGGGTAGTAGATGAAAGGCAGATGAAGCACACCTATGTCTGAGTGATTACGTTCAGTCATCAGGACAGTCTTCGGGGTTATCACTATAGTTCCTGTTACACACGTGAGGAAACTGGAACTAAGATGGTCTTAGTAACGTGGCCAAGTTCACAGATTGAACAGGTGATAGGCCCAGAAGTCAAACCTGCTATCACCTCAACTAGTACTGTGGCATTCTGGCTGACTGCAAAGCCAGGTCCTAGTGCCAGGCAGCCTTCTGCTTGTAATTCGAAGTGCACCAGACAAGGGTGGTAGTGTGTGCTGACAGCTGTAGACTAGAGCTGTGGGAACAAACAATGCATCCCAAAATCTTTGACTTCTCTTGCAGAGAGCAGGGGTTCTGTTCCAGTACCTATGTGGGGCTCATTGAGTTTTTTAAATCCAGTTTCGGGGATCCAAACCCTCTTCTGGTCTCCCTGGGCACGAGGCATATATGAAGAGCACATACATGCACTTACACATGTATATAAAATAAACATAAAACTTTTTTTCATGCAGCACATACAGAAAACTTTTTTTTGAAATTAATTTTTTTATTGGATATTTTATTTACATTTCAAATGTTATCCCCTTTCCCCATTCTTCCCCCCTGCAGAAACTCTGAATCTGATCCCCCTTCCTCCTGCTTCTATGAGGATGTGCCCCCACAAAACATTAAGATACATATTTGACCTCTGGCTCGGGGTGGAGCAGTTGATAAAGTACTCCAGAGCGTGCCAGAAGCTCTGGGTTTGTTCCCAGCACTGCATAACCCAGGTGTAGTGGCCTGTGTCTGTAATCCCAGAGCTTAGGAGGTGAAGTCAGGAGGATAAAAAGTGTTTAAAAAACAGTGTTGAGTTATTGTGGATGTGCAGCATGCCGTGGCCTCTATTAAGAGGAACTTGAGGAGAGAAATGTATGTGGCACGGCCTTGGGAAGGCTTGGATCGCCCATCACAGTGTGTTTTAGGGTTTCCATTTTTGGTTTTGATAGATTGTTTACCTCCTATACGGAAGCTCAGTGGGGCCCCCAGTCTTCTCAGAGTGGAGAAAAAGAGGCCCATGTAGAGTGGTTTGTCTCCTGAGATGGGCTTTCCTACCCTCCAGTGTTAGGCTGAGGGTACAGGAGGAAGCAGAAAAGTCCCAAAGGAAGTTGGTGGGGGGGGGGCCCGGGGGCCCTGGGCAGTCCTTTGCCCCAAGCTCCACCCTTTGTTTTGTCACTATACCTCAGGTTTCCTGTCCCAAGAGTTTCTGGAGTCCCACAGCACCTGCTTCCTTTGTGCTGTCCTTCAGTCAGCTTTGGAGGCCTGTCTGTTACTGTATCAGTATCTGTATCTGTATCTGTCCCTTCTTGTGGATGAGCAGTAGTCCAGAATGACTGAACTGCAATCTATCAGTTTGCCTAGTGTATCGGTTTTCTCAAACTGCCTAACAGGTTACCACTTACAACAGTATGCATTTGTCAGTTAATAGTTGTGGAAGTCAGAAGTCTCAGTGGAGCCAGTTTTATTCTCAAATTATGACTTCACAAGATTAAAATTGAGGTGTCAGGTGGGCCAGAAGTCATGTAGAAGCTCTGGGGAAGCCTGTGTCCCCGTGTTCCCTCAGCTCAGCAGCCAGCTTGAGTTCCATGAGACTACAGGAGTGAACTGCGCCCTGCACCGTCAGCCTGTGGTCACTCACAGCCCCTATCCCATGTCTGTTCTTCAGCATTGACCCATGATGGTGGAGATATATATATATATATATATATATATATATATATATAT
>NW_021620600.1:2009272-2034682 GCF_004785775.1 Grammomys surdaster | reverse complement strand
TATATATATATATATATATATCCACAAAGATGTTTATGTTTTTTGTGTTGGACCACACTGAGAAAAACAAGTATCACATGATTTCTGTCACAGTTGGAATCTAGATTTAAAAAGAAAGTCAAAAGAGTAGAAGGTTTACTTGGGAAGAAGAACAGGGTCAGGAGGTTGCAGGGCGGAGATCAGACTGTATGTATGTGTGGAAATGTCAAGGTTTTGTAGAACCAATGGGCACCGGTTTAAATTACATGATGATGTTATTTTGCTTATGACCTTGTGGCTGGAGGTGGGGCAATCACATTGAAGGAGAAGGAGAAAGAGTAATGAGTCCCACTCCCAAGGGGAGAGGAAAGAGATTCTACGGAGGAACCTGTAGAGTGAAAGGGGCCTGTGCAGACATCATAGAGGATGCTGTCTGCTGCACTTGTTATTCAAGAACCCATTGTGACACAGATGTGTCATCAGTCAGGAAGAAGGCATTTTGCATGTCATGGATGTGTAGCCAAGAATAGAACCCAACAGACTACAACTTTGTTTTGAACTGGGAAAGTTGAAAAGTCACCCCACTCGACCAAGAAGAGTCCTGTGAGGATTACTTGGCCAGGAGCTGTCCTGCAGGCAGCAGTGGGTCTGGGGGCAGAACAGCGACATATTTGTCTGCTGACTTGTGAACTGTGCCTGGACAGAACTCAGTGAGGTTGAGTCATTTCACTTTTAATATCAGAAAGAATGTAACTTTAGGGTCTGACCTTAGAGATTCTATTTTATTTTAATTTAAAAGCCAAAGTTCTGGCTGGAGAGACATGCTAGAAGGTCTAGAAATTGCCTAACATGGAAGAAACCCTGGGCTCTTACCTGGAACCACATGAACCAGGCTTGGGGGTACATGCCTAGCACTTAGAAGGTTTGGACCAGAGAGCCAGAAGTTCAAGGTCATAAGGTCATTCTTAGTGACATAATAAGTTTAAGGGCAGCCTGAGATACAGAAGACCATGTCTGGGAGAGGAGGCAAAATAATGCTTTCTCACCATGAGGCTCCAGAGGGTGTCACATGGCACAGACCCTCTTGGGTAGGGTCACATTCAGGTGTCTTCCTACTGATTTTCAGTGACCCAGCTGAGCTCAGCAGAAGCATCATCTGCAGCAGAAGCAAAGATTCTTGAGCCTTTTGCACAAGAGGTTCATCCTGCAGCTGTTGCCTGTGGTCCTCATGGAGAGAATTGAGAAAGGAAGGCAATGTGCTGCCACCTCCAGGACCCTACCAGCCCACTTTCTAAGTGCCCCCACCCTGAGAGGCCATCCAGGGGCCCCTCAGGGCTGGAGAGCTGTGTTCAACACTCAGGATCCTAAGTAGGAACTTGGGCTTGAGCAGTGGAACACAAAATAACCCACACAGACTTCCAAAAGTCAATTTTTGGCAGAGGAGAGAGAGATAGGGTGAAACAGAGCACCCAGGAAGCTGTGGCAGAATCCCAAGTGGGAGCTAAGGCCGAAGCCACGGTCACCACCTCTCTGAGTATGTGCAGGCTGAGGGGAAAATTCAGTTCTGCATCTGGCTCACACACCTGTAGGATTACTGTTGGTAGAATGTTGGTTTGAGCCCTAATTTGTCCCATGTAACCACAAATCTTAATATCCTGACATCGTGTTCAGCCTTCTGACCTCAGATCCTCAGACAGCTACACACATGGTGTTGAGTAGGAGTTGGGTGGACAGCGGTGGGCAGCTGTGGAGCCTGTAGAATAGGGAGCTGCCTGATGGCATGGGGAAGCTGCTGAAGAGAGGGCCCAATATTTAAAATCACAGCAACGAAAACTGCCTCGTAATCAACTGCAAATAAAGGCTGCATCCAGGAAGCTGACAGGGTGTCTACTGACGTGCTTCGGCTGGGTTCTCTGGTGAACACGATCTTTGCAGTCTTGTCAGGTAAATATCACTGTGTCCATTTTACAGGGAAGAGGCTCAAAAGTTCCAGGTCTCATATCAGGGTCAGACAGCTTACTGATAATTGTCAGACAATGGACCACACTTAGTGTCCCTGGGCCTCAATTTATAAAATAGGCATCATAATGAAACAAACCCAGAGGGATGATTTCTGCATCAGAGGAGATGTATAGATGACAAAGAAAAGATGGCACATGGATGGGAAGGCAGGAAGTGTTCCTTCACACCATGAGCTGGGCTTTGGTGAGCTAACCAGCACTCTCCACTCAGCCCTAATGTTCTCTTACTGACCTAAACCGTTTCAGGGAACATCAACACCAGACAGGCCACAGCAAAATGTGGTAAAAAAACAAAAACAAAAAACGAGACCTTCTGTAATTGTGTTTGAATTCAGATGAAACACAACCCTTCTCCTTGGTTGTTGGTGTGACTTCATGATTTTCAAGTAAAATATATAGAAATAAATATATATACAGAAGTAAATTGGGGGCCTGGATATAAGCAAAGAACAGCTTTAACGTATGTTTTAACTCATCACCAGATTCTTCACGCCCTAATGGAGTATGAACGCTATGTAAGTTTTGCTCATATGGTTCACCACATGTCTACGCATTTGTTTCCTTTAAATCCTGTTTGCTTTGTGTATGGATGTGACCCTGGAGTTTGCTGTGACCAGGCTAGCTGGCCAGCCAGTGAACCCAAGGACTCTTACATCCCTGGCCCTTCTCCCCTCAGTGCTGGGTACAGCTGCAGACAGCCTTCATAGTTCCCCAGTTGTCTCAGTGATACCTTCGCTGGCTGCTTTTCCCCATTATCCAGGTCACGATCCTGGGTCATGGTTGCATTTAGTTTCTTGGCCTCCTTTAATCCAGGACAACTTTACTTTGTCTTTTACGTGACTGCTGTGTTTTAAGCATACAGGACAGTTCTGTAGCCACGTATTATGTCCCTCAATTGCTTTTACTTGATTTTCCCTCCTGATTAGATTTCACCTCTGCCCTCTTGGCAGTAATACTAAATAAATGATGGTGTGCCTGCCTTTAGTACATCCTCAGAGGGGAATCTGATTTGAGTTTACCCATTATTAGTGATGTTCACTCACGTCTTCGGGTGAGGCGCTGTCCGCCCCCTTCTTTTCTATGAAGCTGCCATCTTTCCCCTGTGCAACTAAACAGTGATCTGTGAGGAGATGACTCTCTGAGCCTGCCACTCTTCCTGGACTTTTGCTCACCAGTTTTAAGGTGAATTGACAATTCATCCCTGCATTCACTGTTATTGTAATGGTTGTAAAACTTTTCTAAATCAATTATTCCTTTTATGTTTATTATTTATGACATTCCAGTATAAGGAAGATGGTTCCCTACTTCTGTATTTATTACCTAGTATGTATTCATGGACTTTTGTTTTATTCAGTGTACTGTAAGTGAATGTTGTCATTATTCATTTTAATGCTCAAATTCTCCCTGGCCCCAGCTGGTAGGAACCCCTTCAAGGTGGCTCCTATGTTGTTTTGACATCTCCATCACTCTGACTTTCTAAGACCCCTGTGTCACCTTACTTCTCGGCACAAACAGGGGCTCGCTTTCTAGTTGTTCTTTCCTTGTCCTGACCCTGGAGTCTGCCATTTCTTCAGGGAGTCTGATTTCTCCTAGTAAAAAAGCATTTAGGATCCGAGATCTGTAGAATAAGGGAACTCATTGTTGCTGAGGGCAGGGTCACCGCTGCTAGGCAGTTTTACACTGGCTTAAGTAGCCTAAGTGTGTAGGAATGGAACTGTAGTTTCCCGTCAAACCTTGACCTTTGGGCTGGTGTGCAAGGCTGGTCTTTGCTTCCCCAGATCCATGTTTGTATTTGCTCCATCAACAGTGGAATTCTGGTTTCCAGCAACATTAATATATTTTTCTATCTGCACAGTCCAACAGCGTGTGCAAAATACCTTCAGAACCCACATATGTATCCTGTGGAAGCAAAGGACCTACTAAATAATTTAAGATTTTTTTTGTAGTTCCTTTTTCATTTTTCTGGGGGTTTTGATGTTGTTCATTTGTTCGTTTGTTTGTTTTTTAGTTTTTCAAGAACAAACACAATTACTGTTATTCGGGATTACTTAAGATTATAATTCCAGGACGTTGGCGTAACTGATACACTCTGCTCTTAAAAGGAACTCACAGGGGCTAGAGAGATGGCTCAGTGGTGAAGAACATTTGCTGTTCTTCCTGAGGGTCCAGGTTCAGTTCCCAGAATCCACATGGTAGCCCACAACCAACTGTAACTGCAGTTCCAGGGGATGCAATACCCTCCTCTGTCCTTTGCAGACACCAGACATGCACACTGCGTACATACATACATGCAGGGAAACCTTGCATGCACATCAAGCCTGGTCTACACGGTGAGCTCCAGGGCAGCCAGTACTACACAGATCAACCCTGCCTCAAACAAACATAGCAAAGATAGATATACCTTTTATTTAAGAAAAGAGGGGTTAGGGAAGCCAGCAGTTAGAACACCGACTGCTCTTCAATTCCCAGCACCCACATGACAGCTCCTACCATCTGCAACCTTGGTCCTGATGCCCTCCTCTGAAGTCCAGAACCACCAGGCAAAGTGCTGCAGACACACATGCAGGCAAAACACTCAAACCCAAACATTTTCAAAAAGATTTATTTATTTATTTATTTATTTATTTATTTATTTATTTATTTATGTACATTAGTGTTCTGCCTGCATGTCTGTGATGGGGATGGAATTCTGGGCCTCTGGAAAAGCAGCCAGTGCTCTTAAATGCTGAGCCATCTCTCCAGCCCCGTTAAATATACATACATACATACATACATACATGCATGCGTATGTGTGTGTGTGGGAAGAAGTCAAAATATCGCTATTTGCAGATGATATGATAGTATACTTAAGTGACCCCCAAACTTCCACCAGAGAACTCCTAAACCTGATAAACAACTTCAGCAAAGTGGCTGGTTATAAAATCAACTCAAACAAATCAGTAGCCTTCCTCTACATGAAAGATAAACAGACTGAAAAAGAAATTAGGGAAATGACACCCTTCACAATAGTTGCAAATAATATAAAATACCTTGGTGTGAATCTAACCAAGCAAGTGAAAGACCTCTATGACAAGAACTTCAAGTCTCTGAAGAAAGAAATTGAAGAAGATCTCAGAAGATGGAAAGATCTCCCATGCTCATGGATTGGCAGGATTAATATAATAAAAATGGCCATCTTGCCAAAAGCAATCTACAGATTCAATGCAATCCCCATTAAAATCCCAACTCAATTCTTCACAGAGTTAGAAAAGGAAATTCTCAAATTCATATGGAATAACAAAAAACCTAGGATAGCGAAAACTATTCTCAACAATAAAAGAACTTCGGGAGGAATCACCATCCCTGACCTCAAGCTGTACTACAGAGCAATAGTGATAAAAACTACCTGGTATTGGTACAGAGACAGGCAGGAAGATCAATGGAATAGAATTGAAGACCCAGAAATGAACCCACACTCCTATGGTCACTTGATCTTTGACAAAGGAGCTACAACTGTCCAGTGGAAAAAGGACAGCATTTTCAACAAATGGTGCTGGTTCAACTGGAAGACAACATGTAGAAGAATGAAAATTGATCCATTCTTATCCCCTTGTACAAAGCTCAAATCTAAGTGGATAAAGGACCTCCACATAAAACCAGATACACTGAAACTAATAGAAGAGAAGGTGGGGAAAAGCCTCGAATACTTGGGCACAGGGGAAAAGTTCCTGAACAGAACTCCAATGGCATATGCTCTAAGATCGAGAATTGACAAATGGGACTTCATAAAATTGCAAAGTTTCTGTAAGGCAAAGGACACTGTCAATAGGACAAAACGACAACCAACAAATTGGGAAAAGATCTTTACCAATCCTTCATCTGATAGAGGGCTAATATCCAATATATACAAAGAACTCAAGAAATTAGACTCCAGGCAACCAAATTACCCTATTAAAAAATGGGGTATAGAGCTTAACAAAGAATTTTCAACAGAAGAAACTCGAATGGCCGAGAAGCACCTAAAGAAATGCTCGGCATCCTTAGTCGTCAGGGAAATGCAAATCAAAACAACCCTGAGATTCCATCTCACACCAGTCAGAATGGCTAAGATTAAAAACTCAGGTGATAGTAGATGCTGGCGAGGGTGTGGAGAAAGAGGAACACTCCTCCATTGTTGGTGGGACTGCAAGATGGTGCAACCACTTTGGAAATCAGTGTGGCGGTTCCTCAGAAAATTGGACATAGCATTACCCGAGGATCCAGCTATACCACTCCTAGGCATATACCCAGAAGGTGCTCGAACATATAATAAGGACATATGCTCAACTATGTTCATAGCAGCCTTATTTATAATAGCCAGGAGCTGGAAAGAACCCAGATGTCCTTCAACTGAGGAATGGATTAAAAAAATGTGGTATATTTACACAATGGAGTATTACTCAGCTATTAAAAACAATGAATTTGAGAGGTTCCTAGGTAAATGGATGGAACTAGAAATTATCATACTGAGTGAGGTAAGCCAATCACAAAAGAACACACATGGTATTCACTCACTGATTATTGGATATTAGCCCAGAACCTTAAAATGCCCAAGATGCAACTCACAGGCCACATGAAGTCCATAAAGAAGGAAGACCAAGTGGGGGTGATTCGGTCCTTCTTAGAGGGAGCAACAAAATACTCAAGGGAGCAAATATGGAGACAAAGCGAGGGACAAAAACTGAAGGAGGGGCCGTCTGAAGACCTTTCCACCTGAGTATCCATCCCATGTGCAGTCACCAAAGGTAGATGCTGATGTGGAAGTCAGGAAGTGCATGCTGATAAGAGCCTGATATGGATGTCTCCTCAGAGGTCTTCAAGAGTCTGACATATTCAGAGGCAGATGCTCACAACTAGCCATTGAAGTGATTATGGGGTTCTCAATGGAGGAGTTAGAGTGAAGACTGAAGGAGCTGAAAGGATTTGTGGCCCCATGAGGAGAGCAACAATACCAACCAACCACAGCTCCCAGGGTCTAAACCACCAGCCTGGGAGCACTTATGGAGGGATCCAGGGCCTTAGCTGAATATATAAGAGTGGAGGGCCCTGCTGGGCACAGGTGGAAGATGAGATCCTTGACCTCATGAAGGCTGGACGCCCCAGGGGGTGGGAGTTTTGAGGGTGGGGAGGTGGGAGTGGGGGGGTAGATAGAGGTTACATCCACAAAGAAGAAGGAGGAGGTGTGAGGGGATTGGGGGTTCCTGGGTGGGTGGGGGATGGGGTAAGGGGACAACATATGAAATGTAAATAAAACATCCAATAAAAAAATTAAAAAAAAAAAAAGATTATAATTCCAGAAGGCAGATGTGCAGAGTCTTAGAAATCGGTTTCCACTTGTTTTTAACCAGAGCGTACTGAGTCAGAGTCCTATGTCCAAAGGCTGCTAGGATTAGCTGTTCCCTGTTCCTCTAAAGAGTTATATTTGTATTTGAAGTAAGTTTTGCCTATTTTTTTGTTTATATTTAGTTTATATAAATTTGTGATTACCTATTTAATACTTTTAATATTCATATTCTTCTTTTAATATTATTCTTGATATTCTATGAATATCAGAAATTTCCCCCTGCTATATGAACTATGTGAATTAGTTAGTTTTCTGTTGCTGTGGTAAAACACCATGATACGGCACTCATAGAAGGAAGAGTCCATTTATGTAAACAGTTTCAGAGGGATAAGAGTCATGGGGGCTGGAGACATGGCTCAGTGGTTAAGAGCACTGGCTGCTCTTCCAGAGGATCCTTGTTCAGTTCCCATCAACCACGTGGCATCTCACATCTGTCTGTAACTCCAGTTCCAGAGGCTCCAGCTCTCTCAAGCAGACACATACACCCAGGCAAAACACTAATCTGCACGGAAAAAGTCAGTCCTGGCAGGGAGATGTGGCAGGCATGGTGGAAGGAAGAGGAAGCAGGACCTGGCTTACATCTTGAGCAGCAAACAGGGAACAGAGAGGGAACTGTCTTCCAGCTCTCAAGCCCACCTCTAGGGATGAATTCTACAAGGCCACACCTCTGAGTGTCCCTCTCCAGCTAGATCCACCTCCTTTCCCAGGAGCACTGGGTACTGAACTCCGGGTTTGTGTGTGCAAGGCAAGTGCCGTGCCCCTGGGCCACACACCTAACCACTGTCAGGTACTCTGAATGAATCACATTGTTTCCTGTTAAACTAATGGCAAACCTTTCTTTAAAATTGTTAACTTTGATGCATGGGCCTGGGCCTTGTGCTCTATTACAGAGCTAGATGTTCATTTCTTATAAGTAATGCACTATGAACATTCTTTTTTTTTTAAAGCTACTTAACACTTTATTGGGTGCTATGAACTATGAACATTCTTACATATGCCTTTTGATGAAAATAAGCACATATCAGTTTGGGGCACTTGTATTTTCTAGTAAATATATATTATATATATGTACATAGTTTTTCAGCTTTAGAAGATATTGCCAGATAAAATTCCAAAACAGCTGTTGGATTTCACTCCTGATGACAGGGTAAGACTTCTGCTTGTTCACATCTTTACCCAAACTGCTCTCGTTAGTCTTTTAATTTTTAATTTTTTTTAGGTATTCACCATTGCTCTCTATAGACATACCAGAAGAGGGCATCAGATCTCATTACAGATGTTTGTGAGCCACAGTGTGGTTGCTGGGAATTGAACTCAGGACCTCTGGAAGAGCAGTCAGTGCTCTTAACCATTGAGCCATCTCTCCAGCCCCTTTTAATTGTTTTTGTTATTATTTTTTATAGTAGTAGTAGTAGTAGTTGTTGTTGTTGTTGTTGTTTGAGACAGGGTTTCTCTGTGTAGCCCTGGCTGTCCTGGACTCTCTTTATAGACCAGGCTGGCCTTGAACTCACAGTTATCCACCTGCCTCTGCCTCTATAGTACTGGGATTAAAGGCATGCACTACCACGCCCAGCAGTCTTTTTCATTCTAATCTATTGTGATGACTAGGGCAAGGGTTAAACTTTTTTAAGAAACACACTCTACAGCAGTGGTTCTCAACCTATAGGTTGTGACCCCCTTCAAGGGTGGAATGTCCTTTTCTCAGGGGTCACCAAAGAGCATTAGAAAACACAGCTATTTGCATTATGATTTGTAACAGTAGCAAAATTACAGTTATGAAGTAGCAATAAATAATTGTATGGTTGGGGGTCACCACAACATGAGGAACTGAGTTAAAGAGTCACAGCATCAGCAAGGTTGAGGAGCACTGCTCTACAGTGTCTGCCTGTCCCAAAGCTATTTGTCACTTTGAGTTTAAGCAAGCTGGCTGTCCTCTGCATACAGTTCCGTGCTGTTCCCAAGGGTATGCTGACACACCGTTTCTGAATCTAGATGTTGTATTAGGCTCCTTCAATCCACAAGGATCAGAGATATTCATGTCTAAGGATTGTGGTGGGCTTTGGTATAGAGGGGAAAGCAGATGAAATAAGTGTCTTATGAAAGAGCAACAGAAAGTCACTCAGGAGCAAAGGCAGCTCAGAAGCTCAGCCACTGGACCTGAGATAGAATGTTCACACTGGTACTTCATGGGCCAGATAATTTACGTCTCAGAAGCGAATCTCTAGAATGAAGTGAAGGGTGAAGTTTTATTCTGTAGGTGGCAATGTGCTTGAGTGGGGTAGTCAGGAAGTGTTTAGGATGTGTGAGATGGGTCGGTATATTATTTTCAGAGAGGCAAAGGGTTTGCCCGCCAGCACATGGCTAGGTAGAAATAGTGCCTGGTTTCAAATACAGGTTTTTTTCATTTTGGCTTCTCCAAAGCCCATTTTTTTTGGTACTCCCATACTGAGTCATGAGAGTATTGGAAGTTCAAAAAGAGATTCGACCAAAGCAAATTGTAGCTGAGGCAGGAGGGGAGAGGAGCTGGGCCTCCCAGGAGCTGAGATGGTCCACTGGTCTTGGTGTGTGTGTGTGTCTTGGTTATGAGTATGGTACAGACACAGGGAAGGGACCTTGTTGAGCTAGAGCCATAGGAAAGGAGAGACCAAGTGTAGGGAGAAGACAGAAAGTTTTATTACCATGACAATGTAGAACTTAAAAAAAGGAGAAGGAAGATACAATGGAGTCATGTGGGGGCTCTTAAAGAGCCTGGGCAGGAATGGAGAGGACTGGACAACATCTAGGCCACTCTGAGACTCCCTGAGCAGCACAGATAGTGGGCTCTGGACTCTGATTAGATGTAAGGCAGAGCCTGACCGTCCTAGGAAAGTGTCTTGAGACAATCAGCTCTCACCTGCATGACCCCTGCATGACTGTCCTGTCGGCCACCCCTACAGAGCTGTCCACTGGGGAATTGGTTCCTCAAGTAGTCAATGGTACCTGGACATAGATTGTTCTGGAATGGCAGCCAAGCCTGGAAGAGTGGGCTGCTGGTGGAGGAGCTGCAGTGCTGCTCACCAAACAGGCCAGCTAATGCTTGGGGTGGATCAGTAGGAGCTTTCACAGTGAACTTTGCTATGGGGACACTGAGGTCCTGTACCTTACCCTGTTAGCGATACACTAATTACTGAAGTCCATGTGTTGGGCTAAAACTTGGTAGTGCTGCCTTGGACGTTAATGCCCCACACTGGAGAATTACTAACCCTAGTCCCTAAGCTACAGAAGACTTGGAGGCTTCTTTAAAACTTGAGATAACGTCTCTCAGTCCCTATGAATGTTCTAGTTCAGCTACATTCGGGCTCCCGGAGAGGACTGCGCAAATGTATTGAACTCGCAGGAGGAGGAGCTAGAGAGTCACATATGAGATGTCTCAGTGAGTCTAAGAGGGGTCTTCAAAGGAGGAGTAGCTGCTGCTCTCCTCAGCCAGGTAGAGCGTGAAGTGGGGAATGGAATTGCTGAGCCGGCAGCTGATCAGGGCTCCCAGCCAGAGGCAAACTCGCTTTCATGTTCCTGTGCTCACACTGGACCTGTTTCAGTACTGGTAGTGCCCACCTGCTTCTGTGTTGGCAGGTTCAATCTGAGGGTCTTGAACTTTGAGAGGAAAGTGCTCTGCTTGTAAGACATATCTCCATAGTCAGGGTTTTACTGCTGTGAACAGACACCATGACCAAGGCAACTCTTATAAGGGCAACCTTTAATTGGGGTTGGCTTATAGGTTCATAGGTTCAGTCCATTATCATCAAGGTGGGAACATGGCAACATCCAGGCAGGCATGGTGCAGGAGGAGCTGAGAGTTCTACATCTTCATCTGAAGGCTGTTAGGAGAAGACTGGCTTCCAGGCAGCTAAGATGAAGGTCTTAAAGCCCACACCTACAGTGACACACCTACTACAAAAAGGCCACACCTGCTTGAACAGGACCACACCTTGAAATAGTGCTATTCCTTGAGCTGAGCATACACAAACTGTCACAAGCCCCTAGTTTACGTTTCTTTAAGGATGCTACCTTAAAGTCTGTGTCCATATGTGCTTGGGACTACTTTGTGCCCCCTCTCCCTCTCCCTCCTGCTCCTGTTATCTTCCTGTCTCCCCTCGTTCCATTCCCTGCACTCAGGCTATGGACAGAGATGCTAGGCAGAGAATCAGTTGGATGATGGAGGGACTGAGGTAGGAAACACAGAGTGCTCAGGTAGAGCAGCAGGCTGGGGTTGGGGTTTGATGTTTGAACAGTTCTCTGTGGCTTACCTAAGTAAACAGTGGGAGAAAAGAAATCCCACTCGAGGAGAAAATGCAAAGGAGCCTGAAATTACATGACGTCCTTAGAGAAAATATGCAGCATGACTGGAAAAGAGAATATATTATTTGCGGTTGAAAGTTTATAAGAGTTAAATATGGACCAACTCACCCTGGCCTTACAAGTCATGCTCTGTAATTTAGACCTTATCCTCCCAATAGAGTGGAAGGGCAGCTGAGGAGGGTTTTCAGCAGGAGTCAGATTTGTGTATAAACATCTCATCTGTCATACACACAAGACATACATACAGACAAGACAGACACACTGTCATCTTTTAACATCTGAGAACCTCCAGGTCCTGGAGGTTAAAAGTCTTGCCAGAGGTCTCAGGAACCAGAAAGTAGAGGGCCCAGGAGTGACTTGGCTTCCTGGTTTGGGATCTTTCTCCTGGTACATAGCCGTTTTTAACAGTCTTCTACAAAACTGCCTGCCGCTGGGCAGTAGGGAGAAGCTGGCAGGAGTAATATGGAGCAAATGGAAGGAGTGTAGTGCTGGGAGTTGTGGCATGTGGTGTTCGGGATCCCCACCTAAGCCAGAGCACAGAGAGGGAGAAGCCATGGGAAGCTCATGCTCCCAGCTCGGCATGGGCATGACAAAGCCTGTCCATCCCTGTCTTACTCATGAATGCATAGCCGCAGCTATAGTGCGGGGCTAGCATCTGTCAGTGGCTGGCATGATCCCTAATGCTGGTTGGCTCCAAGTCCCTGATCAGGGTCACCACCAACCCCCAGACAAAAGTCCTTTGCCTCTCTGTGTGTTTCTTATATCGAAGAGGTTTGTTTTTGTTCGTTTGAGGTAACATGAAGCAGAGGCAAAGGACAGTAGCTTGTAAATGAGACAACCCGGTTTCACTTCTGCTGCTGCTGCCTTAACTGTGGAAGCCACTGAATATTCATGAGCCTCGAGTTCCTCATCTCTAAAGGAGCAAAGCCAAACATACCTGGAAAGATGTCTGTGATGATTAAAATGTGCCAGTGTTTCAGAAGCGCCTTGGAGCACAGCCTGGCACACACGAGTCCTTGGGTTATGGTAGTTTTAATTACTGTTCTTATCATTGTCACCACTCCACTATTGCTGTCACCACGGTAAAAGAACATTCTGGAAATAAAGACTGGTGGGAACAAAATGCCTACTTGTGTTGCTACCAGGATGCGATTGCCCTGATAATTTTACCTCTGTTACCTTTGGAGCCCCCTCCCCCAGATCTAAACATGTAAGTTTTATAGTCAGTTGGCTTTTTTTTTTTCTATGTAGAGGGAACTGCATTATAATTTTTTCTTATTTTTAATGGATCTACACTCCCCTATTACAAGAATTAGTGTGTAAGATTCAGAGAGAGCAGACAGCACTGTCAACATTCTGATATCTCTCCTTGCAGTCATTCTTATTCGTGTTTTATTACAGAGTGGATAATGTATTATGGATACGACTTTTATGTGATTTTTTTTTCAGTTCAGATGATATTTGGAATATTTTCTTAGTGTAAGCATCATCTTCCTAGGCTGCTTAATAGTCCATCAAATACCTCTGCCATCATTTACATAAATATTTGCTTACTGCTAGACATCCAGTTGTTTCCCTGTTCATCAGTCCAAGCTGCTCCCTAAATAAACAGACTTAGGGAGCCAGCCTCAGTACAGCCAGGAAGCTTATGGTGAGCTCCCGTCTTGCCTCTCGTCCCCAGAGAGTTACCATGGGACAATGTCAAGTCTCCTCAAACTTAAAGACAGTCTGGAGCAACTTACCAAGCGGACTTCTTTGCCGCAGTCTCTCAGAGTCCATGCAGTGTTATAGTCTTCTCTCCCAGGCTGAATCTGGCACAGGGAATCCCATCTTTGTGCAGGGCAAGGCCTAGGAGCCTAGGCTGCCCCACTTACCTCCAGCGTGCCTTGCTGAAATACTTTGAGCCCTTCCTGCAGTCAGAACTTCCATTTCCACTTGGGCATAAGACAGGAACTTGTCAGAGTATGAGGACCACAGTGGCACTAGTCTTTTTAGATAGATTAGATTTAAAGGTATCTTGTGTTTATGAGTTCTTTGCCTATATGTATGTGTGTGTCCAGTGTCCATGGAAGCCAGAGGGAAAGACAGTCATCCCCTAGAACTGGAACCACAGACAATTGTGAGCCACCATATGGTTGGTGGGAATCGAACCCAGGTCCTCTGGAAGAGTCGCCAGTGTCTTAACCACTGAGCCATTTCTCTAGCCTCTCCAGTTTTTTTTTTAATTAACAAATATCTGTTTTATATACATATACATACACATACGTATACATGTGTGTGTATCATGTACAACATGAAGTTTTGAAGTGAGTATACATCGTAGAATGGCTAGGTCAAACTAATCTATGTATCATCTCACATATTTGTCATTTTTGTGTTAAGACAACTTAAAATATTCTCAGCATTTTTATTTTTTTCCTTTTTTCATTTGTGTGTGTGTGAATTCATGTTTGCATGTATGTGGGTGCACATATGTGTGTGTACACATGTGCATGTGTACACATGTGAAGCTCCAAGGTTAATGTTAACAATCGTCTTCCATTTTTCTTGCGCTGTATTCACTGAGGCAGGGCCTCTCAACCCAGCTTGTTCTAGGGATCTGTTGTCTCCATCTTCAAAGACTGGAATCACAGGTGGGTTACAAGGTCCACCCTGTGCTAACATGGGTTCTGGGGATCTGAATTCCAGGCCATGCTTAGACAGCATGTTTTAACTTCTGCTACTCAGCAGTTCTCAAGAATATAACACCCTGTTGTTAGTTCCAGTCATCACAGGTGCAGACAGGCTACATGATCTTACTCTTGTGGAATCATTCCTGTGGTCATGAAAGTTCTCACATTCAGACTTGTTCTGGAACCCAGGACAAATCATTTCCTCTTGCCATGTCTCCTCTCTCTCCTGGGAGCGTAGCTGATACCCATGGCCCTTCCCACATCAACATCCAGAGTACTGACTCCCTTTCTCGGGCCTGGGATTAAAATGAGCATCCTGATGCTGGTCACGAATGCTTCTCCAGAGCCTAGAACACCTCTTCATCATCCCCTGGAAGCCGGTCACTTCCTCCTGACAGCTGGTAGATAGTGTAGAGACTGAATGGGGTAGACATACCCAGCAGTGGTTGGAAATCCTGGATTCAAACCCTGACAACCCGCTGCCCTCTCTCTCTGAGATTTTCTTTCTTTCATCCTACACTTGGCATTTTTATTCATTTGTTTGTCAGTTAACTGAGCCCCAGGCTCTGTTCATTTCACGAGTGCAATACAGAGGTGAGATTCACTGTCTTCTCAGGCTGTGTACATTTAGCAGAGACCAGAAGAAATACTAAAAGACAAGATGCCTGCTGCAGTGTGGTGCCGAATAGACAGAATGATTCTGATCAGGCAGAATGACATCAGTGCCCTAGCCAGCCTGTAGCCAAGGAGTTCAGTGAGTGCTCTAAGGTAAAAATGAATACAGTCTTTTATGTAGACGGTGAGGAGAGGCCGCTCTTGGTGGAAAAACAAGCATGCACTTGAGCACGAGAGAACACAGTGCATTCAGAGGCCGAGGGAGTCTGGCTGGAAGGAGAGAGGGACAGAGCAGAGACATCCCTTCTACTGACTCCTTGGCTCGTGTTATCACTGAATGTGATGGTCATTCTAGTTCAGTATTTGAGAACTGTTATCTTTATTACTATATCTTTCTGATTTTTTAAAAAGTGATGTGTATGATATAGAAATTTTGAAAAATGTTTTAGGTTTGGCAGCACACTCCTGAAATCTCATCGCTTGGGAGGCAGAGGCAGGAGGAGTGGGAGTTTAAGGCCAGTTTCGGCTCCATGAGAGCCTGTCTATGGTTTTGTATGTGTGGGGTGCTAGAGAGATGGTTTGATGATTAAGAACCCTGACAGAGGACCCAGGCTCAATCCCAGCACCCACGTGGATGCTCACAATGTCTGAAACTCCCATCCCAGGGGATCAGCACCCTCTTCTGGCCTCTGTGAATACTGCATTCACATGGTACATAGCCATGCATGCTGATAAAAAAAAAAAAAAAACCTACACAAAATAAAATGGGAGAAAAATCAAAAAATAAAACAGATTTAAAAATTTAAGTAAAAATAAGAAAGTTTGAAAAATAAAAAGTAGAAAGAAGAGATCACTGGTAGTCTAACTGGCTAAAGACAGCTTTAACGTCTTGGTGCATTTCCATGCGATGTTTTTTCACACTGACTTTTCATGTATCTGTGAATGTGTTATAATTATAATTTTAACCTTTGTGTATGGTGCTCCTTTCTACATCTTTCTAAAAGTTGCCAAGAATGGATGTGCATGCTATTATAAAATAACCTCGGTCGCAAAGCATGCAAGCTGGGATGTCTACACATTTTTTTTCTAATGGCTTATATTTTCTTTACTTTTACAGATTTCTTGTGGCTCAGAGCACAACTTGGCAGTAATTAGTAAGTAATTTTTACACTGATAACAGTTGATTGTGAAACCTTGGTAACATAATTGGAGAAGGCTCATTAGGGATCCAGGCTTGGTGGTGTGCATGCATACCCGGCATCCCAGAAGCTAAGCACAAGTTCCAGGTCATCTGGGGTATACAGTGAGAGAGAGAGGGTCGGGGGAGAGGGGGAGAGTTGGGGAAGATTTTGGACAAAGCACATAGTAGAAGCCTGTTCTCTGACCACTTCAGCATATTTCGTTGAGTATCTTCTGAAGGTGCCTGACCTTGCCCCTGCCTCAGAAAATGATAAAGACCTAATTGACAGGCTCAGGCTTCATGGGTAGAGAGACATAAAACTGAGGAGTGAGCCGGATGCTTCTGACTCTCTGAACAAACCCATTCTAGAAAGTTCTTTCCTCCTGGTCTGGCTCTGTGTTTGGAAGCACGGGTGGTGGTTCTCAGTCCTTTCTGCCTGGTGTATGCCTGCACCAGGGAACTCCCAGTCAGGTGCACACCTGGTTCATTAAAGCGTCCTCTTAGCTGGCCTTGGATAGCACAAGTTCATGACCGCACCCATGAGTAATTCATTCAGGAAAGCTGTCCAGTATTCTCTGTAGCAGATTTGGGCTGAAGAGCACAGTGTAGCAGAATGGGGCCCCTTAGACAATCGCTGCTCATGATCCATTTATACCCAGCGTGACTCCACGTGTACACGTATGTAAAGTGCATATATAAGTGAGACGTGTATTGGCAACAACTCATAAAAATTATTGAAAAAAACAGTTCTTTGGTATACACTAACTTTTACTATTAAAGGACAAAGTACTAATGAGTGTGTGTGTGTGTGTGTGTTTCTTTTTACATACAGAGTTTAATCTTGATTGAATATTTGAAATCATGGAACATAGAACATACTCAAAGCTGTCAGTGCTCAGAACACCACTTCACATAAACACCCAGTACAAGACAGCGGAATGTTTAAGACCATTTCAAAAATTGTTGGACATTCTATCCTAAGCATAAGCCAAAATTCATTTAATGATGTTTAAACTTAGTTGTTGTTGTTGTTGTCTGTGTGTGTGTGTACGTGTGTGTGTACATACACGTGTGCGCACACATGGCACTTGTTTCAAGGATCAAAACTTGGGCCTTTGGGTTTGGTTCTAAGTGCTTTTACTCACTGAGCCATCTGGCCTGTTCTGTTTAATGACTTTTAAAAAAGCAACTCAAATCATCACCTCATATAGCAGTCTTTAAAACCAAATACAGCAACTGAGCACACTCCAGAGATATACCGCTCTGATCCAGCTGAGGCATAACAGTAGGAAAAACACAGAAAACGTCTCTGTCTCTTCTTATCATTAGACCATCATGCTTCTGTGAGAGCAGAAAGTAGTTTATGTCACAGTGAGTCCGAGCCTCTGTGTTTCAGGTAGTGTTTGCTGGCCTCGTTGTGTGTTCAGAGTCAAAGCTGCAGTGTAGTCACATGATACAACATGGCGTCACATGATATAACATGGGTGAGCGTTGCCAATAACACCTTGGCTTCGTTACATATTTGATTTTGAAATAATCTGTTATTGTTGTGTGTTCAGAAACCTTTTATTGCTGCCAAATTTTTCACAACCCCCACATTTAGTCACTGTACCCGATATGAGGTTGTCACCACAGTTTAAGAAGCTGGGCATCACAAACTACAGTGTTGTGGCAAGGGGCCAGAGTTCAGTGCAGGCTTCTGTACTAGTGTGAACTCAGGTGCTTAACCCCTCCTCATTAAAGTAGAGGTGGCAGCAGTACCCAGTGCACAGTGTTGTTGTGATACAATCTGGACCACTCCTGCAGAGGACCCCAGTTTGGTTCCCAGCAATCATGTCCAGCGACCTTCAACCACCTGTACACTTCCAGGTCATACAGTGCCCTCTTCTGGCCCCCTAGACACTGTGCTCACCTATACAAACACATTTGCAGGGAATTAAAACTGAAAGTAAACTATCATTTGATGTGATTTCCCCTGGGTGGCCTTTCTTAGGCTTTAGTTCTCCTTCTGTGAATTGGAAGGTTTAAGGTCCTCCAGCTGAGTTCTAGTCCTCACTCACTCCTGCCTGCCTCCTGCCAGTGGTCGATACTGTTCCCTGTGTCCAAGTTCCGACTCTTGGCTTCTGGAAGGGAAGCTCTGTGTCCCTATCCCCTTTCTTGCCTAGTCACAGCACCTTGGATAGCACCTGACTCTCAGCAGAGCCATAAGCGCTCTTGTCTAAGCTAGACTGACAGCTGCCTAGGTTGAAGTGGTTTGAGGTACTGTTTGCTGGCCACAGTGTTGTGTGCGGGGTGAGAACTAAAGACAGCAGGGAATGGAAGCTGTAGGCAGCAATGACGACCAGAAGAGTAGAGTCAGAGAAAGAGCTAGAATGTGTATCGGCAAACCTGTGCCTGCTGTGTAGCAGGAGTGACTATTTTACACAGGAGCTGCTGTGGTCTGTGGACTGTAATTAAGATGAGCTA
The DNA here is from genome assembly GCF_004785775.1 of Grammomys surdaster. NCBI lineage: Eukaryota > Metazoa > Chordata > Mammalia > Rodentia > Muridae > Grammomys > Grammomys surdaster. Next base: position 2,016,052 of record NW_021620600.1, on the reverse strand, counting down.
ATGGGAGAATCTGAGGCTGTCCTTTAGAGAGTCTGTCGCTGCTGCCATCGCTGGATGGAAGGAGGGAGTTACCCCTGGGACCAGCATGGACAAAAAGGTTGAAGGGAATCTCCATCCATGAAGCACACAACTCAGCCACAAGGGAGGGCCCAAGCTAGCAGAACTGGAAACTGACCAGCAGAGGCAGCCTGGGACCTGAAAAGAGCAGAGCCAGCAGGCAGACTGATTCAAACCGGCCCCGTCTCTGCATGAACCCCATTTCCCTTCTCATTTGTACAATGGGGTATATAATCCTAAATCCAGGGCTATTGTGCACATTAGGTGAGATAAAGTTCACAAGTTGCCTCTTGTGTGTGTGTATTTCTTTGTTTCTGATTTACCTTGGCATGGAAAGTGGTAGAGAACTCTTCTAGTGAAGTATTTCTTTGTTGGGAGAGAGACATGAAGATATTTTGGGAAAGAGGTGTGCCATGTTATCTGGATGAGCCTGTGAGAGTCAGTGGGGGTTGGGAGGACTGGACAAGAGTTAGAGTCTTTTGAAATCAGACATGCTACTGGAGCCAGAGCTTAGAGGTAGAGCACCTGCCTCATACGCATGAGGCCCAGGGCTTGATCCCCAGGACCATACTCAATAAAATACAAATATGAGTAAATAAATAATTAAGCTGAGTGTGGTGGTACATACCTGTAATCCCAGCACATGGGAGCCAAGATCACTGTAAAGTAGAGGCCAACTTGGTTTACATAGCAATGACCAAGTTGACCAGGGCTACAGAGTGAGACCCTATTCTACCTCACTAAAAATAAATGAAACAATAACAGAAAAGCAAGTGTAATCTTAAATTATGTATTCATTTATTATGTGCATGTATGTGGACCTTAGTAAGTTTATATGCACTATATGCATGAAAGTAACAAAAGGTCAGAGGGCATCAGAACCCCCAAGGCTCCCAATGTGGATGCTAGGTTTGTGTGAGCTCAGATTCTCTCCAGCCACACAAATGTAATTTTTTTTTGTCCTTCCTGCCCAGGCCCAATGTGTTGAGCAGAGAGCCCAGGATAAGAACAAGTAGGCACACAGTATTCTCAGATGTCCACCCGCTTGAGCTGAGAATCAGTGATGCGCTGGAGTAACAGTCCCCAAAGGGAGCCTGGCAGAGTGCATGCTTTGCAGGCAGAAGTAGCAAGAAGCTACAGCCTGTTCACCATGGCAGGAGGCCAGCAAGGTGTGCTAGAGAGGAGCCCTAGCAGCCTGAGTCCCTGCTGCCTCTCCCCCAGCCCCACTGTCATTGCTGTGTCTGAGACTCCTGCATTCAGTCCCCCAGCACGGCACCAGTACCTGTTACTATATTCCATACATAATAGACTTGCAATACTCCCAGAGTAGGCTGGAGTGGAATAAAAGGAAACCAGACTTTGCTCATGGACAGGAGCCTTAATGGCTAACAAATGTGTACCAGACCACACAGCCTGGAGAGAGAAGTGAGGCAGAAAAGGATGAGGGGGTGGTATGGGAGATTTACTCTGTCTTAGAGGAGTGAGCACAACTCTACACGGTACATGTGTTCTAACCACCATGGACCAGTGAGACTCAGAGGAGCGGTGGGTTAAACAGGTTGCTCATAGAAGGGAGGGGTTCTAATTAACATTGAGGAAGACCCAGGCCCCCTGAGAGCCACCGTAACTGAAGAAAAACATGTCTTCATGCTGAATGTCCGTGTCCTGGACAAAATCTGCATGTAGCCGCTGAGGCCATGGTAAGATGAATCCTGACGCTGTCTGGGATCTGGACGTCTCTGCAGACCTTGGGAAAGTACCAATCCAGATTAGTTCAGCTACCCACTTCCCAGAAAGGGACCCAGTCTCTGCCCTGCAGCCCAGGGCAAGCCTCTTGGCCATCGCTTTCTGCTTCCTCCAAAAAAAAGAATGCTATGTGGGGACTTTATCCACATGTAGGTTTCTATCCTCCTTTGGCAGTTTGGATGAGTTCTTCCCTTAGTTTCCCAGTTAAGTCTTTCTTGGCATGGCTGGTGCTTGCCACCACCCTGTGGTGAGGCAGGATGGCAGGTGGTGAGAGTTCCTGCCTGGGAAGAACTGCTAGGTGTAGCCCTGCGGGGGCTTAGATGACAGCTAAAGAGAGATGAGGCCATTGGCCGTAACTGGGCTGCCTACTCAACCTCCTGCTTCCTGTAGATACATACCCTGCCCTGCTGAGCTGGATTCCTGTTCTGTAACCTTACCAACATGGTGTCCACCCAGAAGTGGGTCTTCTGAGTGGCATAGGCATGCCAAGATCCTGCTTGCTCTGTGTCTGTGCATCATGGGTACCTTGCGTTCACTCACCTGACTTGTCATCTTTTTCATTTCTTTTCATGCAGGATTTCCCTCTATAGCTTTCATTGTAGACACTGTTGGCAGAGATGAGCAAGGGCACATGACCACGCTGCTCAGGAGACCCTTGCTTAGGAAGGCAGCTCAGTGAGCAAAGGGCTAGCTGTTTGTTCTCTTTGCTTTTCTTCTTTCTGCTTGAGGAAAACAGAGTTTATTTGGCTAACCATTCCAGGGATACAATCCATCATGGCAGGAAGGGATGGCAGCCAGAAAAGAAGGCAGCTGTTCACTTCGTGCGTAGGAAGCAAAGACTCCCAAACACTTGGGCTCGGCCCATTTCCTCCTTTTCATTATGTCTGAGACCTCAGCCCAGGAAATGGTACCACCCACTTCTAGGGTGAGTGTTCCTACTTCAATTAACCTAATCTAGACACATCCAGAGATTTGTTTCCATGGTGACTCTAAATTCCATCAAGTTGACAGTCAAGAGTAACCATCATATCTTGTGCTTGTTGGCCAGCCAGTCTTGTCTATTCAGTGGCCTCCTGGGCAGTGGCAGATATTGTGGGGGGAGGGGGAACAAGCAAGGACAGCTCCTGGGGATTGATATCTGAAGTTGTCTTTGGCCTTTACACATATGTGCACCCAGAGGAGCACATACATACATATGCATACATAAAAAGAAATGGAGGCAGACGGGCAGGCAGGAAGAGCTGGCTACATTGCCTTTCTCCACGCTCCGTGCAGACCCTTTGAAAAGGACATTATTGATGATGGCAGTCTGGAGCACAAGGCTTGCCAGACAGCCTTTGTTAAATAATTGTATATTGGCAGGAAGTGTGGTCCCCACTTTCCCTAGCAAAGCCAGTTCTCGTACCAAATTGCAGTGATAGTGTATGCATCACTTTCCTGGTACTTTCCAGCGGGTGAGCCCGTGAACCTTTGTTACATGAATGGTGGGGCATTTGACCTTGGCCTGACACCTGTCACACAGGGTGACCTTGGCCTGACACCTGTCACACAGGGCCCTGCCAGAATTTAATAGAGAAAAAAATGTAATAAAGAAAAATTACAAACAAAAAAAAAAAAAAAAAAAGAAAGCCGGGCGGTGGTGGCGCACGCCTTTAATCCTAGCACTTGGGAGGCAGAGGCAGGCGGATCTCTGAGTTCGAGAGTTCGAGGCTAGCCTGGTCTACAGAGTGAGTTCCAGGACAGCCAGGACTACACACAGAGAAACCCTGTCTCGAAAAAACAAAAAACAAAAAACAAAAAAAAAAAACAAAAACAAAAAGAAAAATTACTTTTTTATTTTTATTTTATGGCACTAGCAATGCTACCTTTGAACCCCAGGGCTTTGTAGAGTGCTTTGAGGTATGTTCAAGCTTGCGTGTTCCCCTGCAGAGTGTGATGGGCAGGCTATAGATGTCTTCTCTGACGATGCATTTTATCTTCATTGCTAGGTGATGAGTCAGCACTGCCATGACCATTGTTATGTCACTGTATGAAAGGACACATTCCAGAGGCTGTTATTATACAAAAATTTATTTTAAATTTTGCAGTGTATTACCAAGTTCATCTCTAAAGGATGATACTATTTTTTCATTCCAACCAGCAGTATGCAACAGTGCCCGTATCTTGTAGTGTCCCTAATAGAGGGTTGTAAAGGTTTGGATTTTTGCCAGTCTGATGTGACAGCTGAACAAATTTTCAAGGTGGCTTTTAAATTAATTTGTGTTTTGTTTTGAGACAGAGTCTCTCTACATAGCCCTGGCTGTTCTAAAACTCACTGCATAGATCAGGCTGGCCTTGGACCCACAGAGATACATCAGCCTACCTCTGTCTTCTGAGTGCTGGCATTTAAAGATGTCCATCACTATCTCTGGATTTTTTTTTTTAAAAAAACTTTATGTGTATGAGTGTTTTGCCTAAACATGTATTTGTGTACCATGGGTTTGCTTGGTGTCCATGGAACCCAAAAGAGTGTGTTGGAGCCTCTGAAACTGGAGTTGTAGAAGGTTGTTAACTGCTCTGTAGGTGCCAGGGATCCAACTCAGGTCTTCTGTAAGAGCATATAGTACTCTTAACCACTGAGCCCTTTTAATTACTTTTGGACTTGAAGAATAATATTTACAGACTGGCAAGATGGCTCAGTGGGTATAGGCATTTACCTCCAAGTCTGACAGATTTCAGACCCATGGCTGACTTTGGAGAACTAACAGTTGTAAGTTATCCTCTGACCTCCACAGGTGGTGTACACACACACACATACACACACACACACACACACACCACATAACATTTGTGAGGGGTAATCTAGGTAGTCAGCCTGGTTGGGTTTGGGAGTAAACAAGCAAATTCCAAGACAGCTGGCATTGTACCTAAGTGAGAAGGCTTCACTTAGCCTGTCGGTCTGTGAAGTGTTTCTAGAGACAATGAGGTGTTTCCAGAGACAATTAGACCACGGGGGTTTTGACCTCATGAATGGTTTAGTCCATTAACAGATTTAAGGTGATAGATCTGTAAGTTGTGGGGCCTGCCTGGAGGAAGTGGTATCTTGAATAGGTTCTTAGGGGCTAGGTCCTGCCCTAACCACTTTCCTGTTGCTGCTCTAACCTGCTTTTCCTATCAGCCATGATGTGAGCTGCTTTTCTGTGCCCTTCTTGACCCAGTGACTGAAGCCTCAGAAATCATAAAGAAAACAAACAAATTCTTCTCTTGAATTATGTGTTGAGTCACAGCACTGGTAAAACCTATAGAACGTATGTGACATGTTTCACTTCTAAGGGTTTGAATGACTTTTCACACAAGCATGTACTTAAGAAACTTGTTAGCCTGGAATTTACCAAATAGGTTAGGCTGACTGGCCACCGAGCCCAGGGATCTGCCTGTCTCTACTTCCCAAGAGCTATGACTACAAACATGCACCTCCATGCCCTGCTTTCTCCATGTGGGCTCTAAAGATTGAACTCATATTCTTCACATACTGAACTATCTCTCTGGCTCTGTGCTTCTCTTCTTCTTCTTCTTCTTCTTCTTCTTCTTCTTCTTCTTCTTCTTCTTCTTCTTCTTCTTCTTCTTCTTTTTCTTCTTCTTCTTTTTTAAATATGTTAGCCGTTGATCCATTTGGAATCTATCCTAGTTTAGAATGTCAAGTGTGGATTCAACTTCATTATTCTCCAGATGGCTCCTCAATTATCCCAGTACTGTTGACGAAGCCTTTGGCTGACTTCCTGGCTCCTGCTGCTACCAGAGCAGCCCTAAGGCTCAAAGAGAAGAAGGGACTTCCCCATTTTGCCAGAGGTAGAGGATAACAAGTTCTGCTCAGACAGGGGCTGGTAGCTGCTTCTCAAGGGGCTCCTGGATCTGTGTGCTGGGCAGGCAGAGGGCATGCTAACAGAGCTTCCACTGGCCCTGGTGCTCAGTGCTCTGCCCTGATCCTGTTTCACACCACTCTGGAACTGATAGATTTGTTTCACTGTCTCACCTGGTGGTTTGGGTGCCATATTTTTCTCTCCACCAAGCCAGAAACATGACTGATGTTTCCTCATCTGGAAGAGGTGTTGGATTGTTTTGTTTGTTTTTCAGGTATTTTTCCTTTAGAAGAGTTTATATCTCTTCACAGGACTTGTTCTAAATGACGTGAAGAGGTGAGGCTGCCTGGCTATAGAAAACGCTCCTGTACTTGCTAAATTACTGTCAGCTTGGCCCTTTTTAGCACAAAGGTGACTATGACATTTTTGGTATACTTCTCTGGTTCCTCTAGAGTTGTTGGGGGTCACAGATGTGGCAGTTGTGACCCTCCAAACTTACAGACACAGAAGTCAATGGGAGCTTTGAGAGACTGAATCTAATAACCAAGGTGAATTCAAGGCAAATACTGAAGAATTGGAGTACAGCAGAATCCTTCTGCTGTGCAAGGGCTGAACTCTGCTCCCAGCAGTGGCTGACGCTGTAACCCCAGGCACTTAGTTATTTGGACAAGATGATTTCTGAAGTCATCTGCACCTCTCGGCGTCTGTCCTTGTGTCTGTGACCTGTACCAAAAAGATAACACTGAGCCGTGCACATATTCCTTGATTGCTTTTAAATATTGACTGGATAGTATAACCATTCCCTTCTTTGGTTTACTCATTGCTGATAATGTGAGGCAGGCATTCTGGATACTGTGGAGAGAGATGGTAATAGGGTGTCTGGGAGAACTCGTGTTTAGTAGAAAGAGCTTTGGATGAGATCTGACAGGTGCTTTGCTCTAGATACTGAAGGGATACTGAAGAAGGGATACTGAAGGGATATTGAAGGGATACTGAAGAAGGGATACTGAAGAAGGGATACTGAAGAAGGGATACTGAAGAAGAAGGGATACTGAAGGGATACTGAAGAAGGGATATTGAAGAAGGGATATTGAAGAAGGGATACTGAAGAAGGGATACTGAAGAAGGGATACTGAAG
>NW_021620600.1:1910571-2009262 GCF_004785775.1 Grammomys surdaster | reverse complement strand
GAAGGGATACTGAAGAAGGGATACTGAAGAAGGGATACTGAAGGGATACTGAAGAAGGGATACTGAAGAAGGGATACTGAAGGGATACTGAAGGGATACTGAAGAAGGGATACTGAAGGGATATTGAAGGGATACTGAAGAAGGGATACTGAAGGGATACTGAAGGGATACTGGAGTATGAAGTAGACGAGGATGAGAGGAGGAAGAGTGGTCAGTTTTGGAAATCCCTATGAGAAAGTAGGCCCTGAGTGACTGAAGGAAGGGGGCAGCATTCTGTCTAAGGCGGGACGTGAGCAAGGCCAGGAAGACTTTAAAGTGGGAGACCGGGCTGAGGGATAAGGGTAGTCGCCGATGGGCCAAGTCCTCAACCACACTGGCTTTACTGCACAGACAGAGTGGAGCCGAGACGCAAAATACTTCAGAAGCTGACAAGTATAAGAAATAAAAAATGCTTTGTACAGGACAGTGTCTTTTTTTACAGAGCAGAAGTGCAGCAAGAGTGGTTGAGTGTCTGTTAAATGCTGGCACCACTCTGGGGCTTCTGCATGTATCATTGCAGCTCGCTTTCACTTGAGGGCTGGAGATGTAGCTCGGGGATGAGCCTTTGCCTAGCAGGCATGAAACCCTGGGTTTAATCCCCTCTCCATCCTGGGAGTCATCGCCTCATAAAACAGAAAGTAGATCAGTGTATCCAAATCAAGAGGTGTGTGTGTGTGTGTGTATGTTTGCCTGTGTGTGTGTGTCTGTGTGTATGTCTCTGTGTGTGTCTGTCTGTGTGTGTATGTCTATCCATGTGTCTGTGTGTGTGTGTATGTCTGTCTGTGTTTGCCTGTGTGTGTGTCTGTGTGTATGTGTGTATGTGTATCTGTCTGTGTGTGTATGTCTGTCTATGTGTGTGTCTGTGTGTGTGTCTTTGTGTGTGTCTATGTGTGTGTGTATGTCTGTCCATGTGTCTCTGAGTGTGTGTGTGTGTCTGTCCATGTGTCTGTGTGTCTGTCCATGTGTCTGTGTGTGTGTGTCTGTGTGTGTGTCCCTGTGTGTATATATCTGTCTGTGTGTGTGTGTATCTGTCTGTGTGTATATCTGTATGTATGTGTGTATGTGTGTGTGTGTATATATCTATGTGTGTCTCTCTGTGTGTGTCTCTGTGTGTGTGTCTTTGTGTGTGTCTGTGTGTGTGTGTGTCTGTCCATGTGTCTGTGTGTGTGTGTGTATCTGTGTGTATATCTGTATGTGTGTGTGTATGTGTGTAGAGTCCCACTAACACCTACTGACTCTGTGGGTGTGCTCTTCTCATTGTGGTGTGAAACTTGGTGGTTACTCAGCCTCGTAAGCAGGGTCACTTGAGCTTTTAATATGCAAGGCTGAAGAGAGCAACAGCAGAACTGTCCTTACCAGTAGCTCTTGTCTAGAGGGCTGAGGCCAGGCTCTGTCTCTGTGTGTCACCTGGGCTCAGTACTTTAAGGACCAGTTTTGTATAGTCACTGGGCAGCTTTGACTGTGGCTACACAGTCAAGCCAATGAGTCTGACCTTGGACAAAGTCTAGGGACACACATGTCTCTGTGGGGACACCTGGACTCACACTATATCTGCTGTTCCTGCTGTCATTTGCTTCTGTGGAATCCCCTGTGTCTTCTGGGAGTGCCCACAGCTCTTCTAGGGGAACTACTGTGACCACTGAGCCAGACACAGTCTGAGCACAGCTTCCACAGCATTGCGTTTGCCCATTCGGCTGCTCCTGGATTTATTCACTCCTTAAGAGGCTGAGCCATACAGTGGCAGAGCCCAGGCTGAGACCTGAGTACTAGACAAGTTGTTACTGGGGTGAGATGGCCTTCCTCCTGCTCCTTTTCTCTGTGGCCTCAGTAACTTGGCCTTTTGTATAAAGCAGAGGGAAGTAAGGAAGATAATGGCAGAGTGGATTATCGACCCTCAAATATTGGCTGAACCATAGTGATAGTAACATAGCAACAGCTGACGTGACTGGTCCATGTTTGCCTTAACCCACTTTATATGTGTTATTGATTATTTATAGTAATAGTAATGTGGTTACTGTCATACAGATTTCACAGACAGGCACAAAGAAGAGAAGGCAAAGGAAAGAGGGCATTGTCCTACATAGTCTACTGTAAGGAGTTTGAAATCCAAGATAGTTGTTTTATAATTCATATTCTTATTCATTCATGTCTTGATAAGAACTCCACATGGATTTGCTGCTACTGCTGTTTGTTTGTTTGTTTATTTATTTATTTATTTTGGTTTTTCAAGACAGGGTTTCTCTATATAGCCCTGGCTGTCCTGGAACTCACTCTGTAGATCAGGCTGGCCTCGAACTCAGAAATCCGCCTGCCTCTGCCTCCCAAGTGCTGGGATTAAAGGCATGCGCCACCACTGCCCGGCTGCTACAGCTGTTTAAAAGCTCTATTTCAGCCCCACTCTACAAAGTTACAGGAAGATAACATTTTTGCCTACTCTGATACCAGAATAAAGGGAAGATTTATGTCTCATGGAATGACTCATCAGGACCTACACAGGGTTTGACATGGAAGCTGAGGTTACCAGAATAGCCTCAATGGGGGATAAACTCAGAGTGGCCCTAGAATGCGGTCAACGTGGTAGGGGGCCCAAGCATGTGGACTCAGCCATGGCAGTCAAGAGGCTGGCAGAGGAGAGGGTGGGCTTATGGATTCTGCTGCCTTTGATTTGTCAGTGGGACAGGTTGTCTGATCTGAACACCATCAGTTAAATGGTCCCGAAGAGGAGGTTTATGGGGAAGATAGGAGTCTTGTGGTTCTTAGTGTCTTGAGTTTTAGCATCACAGCTATGCACCCATGCTGCAGGATTACCTTTGTCCATTTCAGAGAGAGCCCACAAAGAGCAGGTGGCCATGTTCTCGTTGGTAATATTGAACGTATAGAACTGAATTAGGTTGGAGCTGGAAAGGTCATCAGAGGCCATCTCTGTCCACACCACCTATACCAATATGCCCAGGTCTCAGAGGGATCAGTGCCGTGATCCAGTAGTGAGCCAGCCAGAGCAGAAGCCCAGGCACACTAAGAAAGCAGATCTACCACTCCGCCTAGACCCTTTGCCTCAAGCTGTGCTTTCTTAGGAAGAAGTATTTGTAGCAGCTGCTCACCCTCTGGGAAAGAGTGCCTCTAACCTTTGCAGAGTTATTGATCACCTGTTGTTGATCTTATCTGGCCACCCCTGCCTCCAGATCACTTTATACAGTAGGCTTTAAATCAATTTATACTTTCTGTGTGTGAGTGTTTGTATGCATGTATGTATGCATACCATATGTGTGCCTTGTGTTTACAGAGGCTAAAAGAGGGCATCGAGTCCCCTGAAACTGGAGTTACAGGTGGTTGTGAGCTGCCATGTGGGCACTGCTGGGAATTGAACCTGGGTTATCTGGAAGGGCAGCCGTCTCTCCAGCCTCACATTGGTTTTTGGTTTTAACACTATAAAATATTTAAGAATGGCTGAAAATGAGTGATACTAAATTTGCATAAAATAAGGTAGAACATTATTTTAATCAATATTACTTTATAATTATCAAATGAACTTAATGTGGAGATATAGTTCTGTAGGTTTTTAGTGAATTTACACTATTTACAAGAGTTGCTTTGCCTAGGCTACATGAGACCTTGTCTAAAAGCATGTGAGTTACAGCCCCACCTTGAGCTGTTTCCCTGTAGATCCGGAGGCTGAGACTAGTGACGTGCAGCGTGATGCTTGACTAGCACAGAAAGGGCCGAGCTCAGTCTCTGACCCACAGCAGCCCCAGTATAGGAGATTTCTCTTGTTTCACACTTGACAAAGCTTGAGGCCGCTGATTTTTAACCGTCTAAGAGGCTCAATCAATAGAAGAATTATTCTTCAGGGATGAGGGTGCATTAGTCAAGGTTCCATTAGAGAAACAGACTCAGTGTAAATGAAAGGGTTCAAGGTGAGGGTTTGTCTACCCAGCTGTGGGGACTGCTGAATTCGTCCTTACGGCTTACTGTCAGGAAGGGCATGCACTAAGAAATAGTGGGGCGGGAACTGAGCTGCATGGCCAAGCCGAACTTCTCAGGAAACACCCTTCATAAGGCCAAATGATTACATCAGTTTCCAGTATACGGAGCCACCTGATTGTTTTAACAACATCTGCACAATACTATCCCAGCAACAAGTAGGTCTGTGGTTGTGTCCAGGTACAGGCTGGAGGGTAAAACTGATCATCACATGGCCTGGTCTGTGTTTTAGAAAAATCATTCTAGGGGCAGCATGAAAGCCAAGCTGGTGGTGAAGGGGTTGGAAACACAGAATGGTGGGAGAAGATTGGGCAGTTTCTTCACTGCCGAGGCAGTGTATTGAGACACCACTGATACCGTTAGAGAAGCATGTCTGACGGGCTTTGCTTTGTAGTAACTGGGACCATGGCTTACCTGGACCGCTTTTGCCAGGTGTCATCCTTTTAGTTACTTTTCCTGTCACTATGAGTGAATATCTTGACAAAAGTAACAAATGAGGGGGGGGTTATTCTGGCTCATTATTCAAGAGTATAGCCTGTCATGTTGGGAAGTCACAGCAGCAGGGGCTGGTCACATGACATCCAGAGTCAAGAAGCAGAAAAGAATGAACCATGCTGCTGCTTAGCTTTCTCCATCCATACAGTCCGGGGTCCTAACCAGGGAATGACACTGCCCACAGTGGACAGGTCTCTCTAGCCAGGGAATGACACCGCCCACAGTGCACAGGTCTCTCTAGCCAGGGAATGGCACCACCCACAGTGGACAGGTCTCTCTAGCCAGGGAATGACACCGCCCACAGTGGACAGGTCTCTCAACCTCAATTAGCACACTCAGGATAATCCTCCAGAGACCCATCTCTCAGGTGAGTCTAGATTCTGTTGCGCTAACAACACTGACCACCACACAGCCCTTCCTGGTAGACTTTTTTCTAGATAGCAAGACACCCTTTTGCAAGAAGAAGGACCTTACTAGGAGTCCTCCTATACAAAGCCTCTTCCTGAGAGGAAACCAAAATGGAGTGGTTAGTTCCTTCAGGCATGATTGACAGCTGCATGTAGTGGTTCACTGTTTCAGTACAGTCAGACTGCCTGGGACACAGAACTCTGCCCTCTATCCCAAGCTCGGGCTTCTCTCACCCAGTCTGCAGATAACAGGGACTTAGTGCCCAGGGAGACCCGTGCTGAGTGCCAGGCAGTATGCTGGTACCTTTGTCATACTAGTGACAAAAAGGGGTGACAGCTAACATTCATGTTTCCCTTCATACCAGGCACCATGCAAGTAGGATTTTTCTGTCATTTGGATTTTCTAATTGAATCATCGCAGCGGTTATGGACTGCTATCTACATTTATCAACTTGTAAGTGGGAGATTATGGCAGAGAAATTAAGCAACCTGCCTCCCGGGTACACAATTAGCAGTTATACAATTAGTGGCTATCAAAGGATTGGAGAAATGTTCTGATTCCCAAGCCCAAGGTTCAAGGCCCCATAGTGTCTTTCTCTGCTATATCTATATCTATATCTATATCTATATCTATATCTATATCTATATCTATATCTATATCGATATCGATATCGATATCGATATCGATATCGATATCGATATCTATATCATCTATATCTATATCATCTATATCTATATCATCTATATCTATATCTATATCATCTATATCTATATCTATATCATCTATATCTATATCTATATCATCTATATCTATATCATCTATATCTATATCTATATCTATATCTATATCTATATCTATATCTATATCTATATCATCTATATCTATATCTATATCTATATCTATATCTATATCTATATCTATATCTATATCTATATCTATATCTATATCATCTATATCTATATCTATATCATCTATATCTATATCTATATCTATATCTATATCTATATCTATCTATATCATCTATATCTATATCATCTATATCTATATCTATATCTATATCTATATCTATATCTATATCATTTATATCTATATCTATATCATCTATATCTATATCATCTATATCTATATCTATATCTATATCTATATCTATATCTATATCATCTATATCTATCTATATCATCTATATCTATATCTATATCTATATCTATATCTATATCTATATCTATATCTATATCTATAGAGTTTTAGAGAAAAGGCAGAGGCTCCAGAGCTCCAGAGTCTGGGCTGGGCCACCTGTCCTAGTGTGCCAGTTAAACAGGCAAGTAATGGTGGACCATGGGGAAAGGAAACTTAGTCAGTGTGGCCGTGTTGGAAAGAGGAACGAGAGCCACAGTGAGCCATGAGCCCTCCATGGTCTCCGCTTCATGATTGAGTTCCTGCCCCGCCTTTCCTCAATGAAAGATTGCGACCTAGAAGTATAAGGATGTATAATAATACATCCTTTCCCTCCCATAAATTTCTTTTGGCTAGGATAGTGTATCATAGCAATAGAAAGTAAGCTAGGAGAGTATGCATTATACATGTGCATGGATGTATTTCTGCATGTATGTTAGGCCTGAAGTTGTCAGTGAGAGTCTTCCTTGATCACTCTCAACTTAATTCTTTGACACAGAGTCTAAACCCAGGGCTCACCCATAAAAGAGTCATTTAGTCAGCTTGCTGTGAGCATCTGTCTCTACCTTCCAAGCACTGAAATCACAGGCGAGCTGCTAGGCTCACCTGGCACTCACACAGGCTCTGGGAATCCAAACTCTGCTCCTCATGCTCGTAGCAAACACTCTACCCACTGACCCATCTCTCTGGTTCCTAGACCCCACAGTTGTCGTCTTCTTGTGGCTCTTGGCTCTGGGAATGAGCACCTTGGGTAGGCCGGTGTGATGAGAGGTGCAACAGCCTGGTCTCAGGGTACAAAGGCAGAGAACTTCATGCACATTTGCAATTACAGTGCAGTTTACAGTCAGTCCTTCCTCCTTTCTGTGTAAGTGTGGCTTGAGGGACTGCCCCACTTCTCTGAAGACACAGAGCCCTGCTTTCTGGTCATGTCCTCTTCCCATCAGTGTCCAGCCGTCACCTTGGATACCATCGGCTTCCAGGAGGTCTGTGATCATGTGCAAATGAGATATGACACTCTCCTGCAGCAGTGTCTTATTGACAAAGCGCCTTTAGCTCTCACCTAAGAGTGAGGACTTCTTCTATCTAACCCTGCCTCTATGCACAGTATGGCAGACTTCGTGAATCTGAGGGTCACTTCAGTAAGTACCACCCCACCCCAACAGCCTCTCCTCTCTCTTCTCAAGAGGCATGATGCTCACACAGGACTCCTGTGGAGCTCTGCAGAGGCTCCAAACTCTTGTAACTTAGACGGAGCTGCTTAGACTGTTTCTGTTGCCACCTCCCTCACACCTGAGACGTTTTTGTGTGCCCCCTGGCATCTAAGTATACTAAGTAGGCATCAGACATTTATTGATAAACATAAAAAAACTTAAAATAAGTTAAAATAGCTCTTTGATACGTAGGTAATTTTGTATTTATTAATTATGGAAGCTACGTGGAGTACTAATGGGGTGGACTTGCTCGTATACTTCTGAGAAGAATTAAGTCTTGGCTGAGTCTTGATACTGCAGGATATAGCATCTTCATTGTTTTTCAGAGTTGGTCCGTGTTTTTATTTTATAACTGTCAATGCTAAGAATACCACTTCACATAAATACATGAAACAAGGCAACAGAAGTATGCTCAGGGCCATTTCAGACATTATTAAAAATCCTATCCTAATCCTAAGTAAGCCCAAATCCATTTAACTTTTTTTTTAAAAATGGAACTCAAATGACATTTTTTTTATAATTCCAACATTCTAACTCAGTAAAATCCAAAGATATACTAATTTTATGCTTACATACTTAGAAATGACAGTAGAAAAATATTAGAAAGAAACCATTACCTTTTTGTAAAAGCAGAGAACACTGTGTTCACAATGAATGCACTACAGTTGATAATCTTGAGTCTTAGCTGTGGTGTTTTGGCTGTATCCATTGGTTCTGGGTGTTGTGACAGCATGCATAGAGCGGGGTGTGCCTGTCGTGTGCTCAGAACCAAGGAAACTGTGAAGTCCCTTGATGCTACACAGGAGCACACTGCCAGAAACACCTCATAGCCATTATGAGTTTGCTTTTGAATTAATTTTTGGTCATTGTGTGCTCATAAACTTTTTATTGTTGCCAAATTTTTGTAGCCCCCACATTGGTTACCTGGATCATAGTGTAAGGAGCTGTCTTAGAGAAGAGGGACCCATACTGCCAAACACCCAGGTGACATCACATAGTAATGTCACCTTATTTCTTCCTTTCAACAACTCCTAGTATGTGGCTGGTGACTGAATGCATAGGTTCCAGTCAAGACCAGACTTTTGAATCTTAATGTGCTGGCTAGTTTTATGCCAACTTGGCATTAACTAAAGTCATCTGAGAAGAGGGAATTCCAATTAAGAAAATTCTTCCATTAGATGCAACTGTAGCCAGGCCTGTAAGGTATTTTCTTAATTAGTGACTGGTGAGTGAGGGCCTAGCCCATTGTGGGTGGTGCTATCCCTGTGTAGGTAGTCCTAGGTTCTTTAAGAAAGCAGGCTGAGGAAGCCAGAGGAAACAAGCAAGTAAGCAACACGTCTCCATGTCCTTTACATCAGCTCCTGCCTTCAGATCCCTGCCCTGTTTGAGTTCCTGTCTGGACTTCCTTTGATGATGACAATGATCATAAGCCAAATAAACTCCTTCCTCCCAACTTGCTTTTTGGCCAGCGTGGTTCATCACAGTAATAATAACTTTAACTAGGACATCTAACGTGAAAGTGTAACCGTTGTGTGGCCCAAACTGTGGTTCCCCATCTATCGATGCGGTGCCCACCACAGAGGACTGTGAGGACAAGGGTATGGTAAAGCCTCAGCACAGGCTGCACGCACTAAGTACTTAGTGATTGTGATACTGGATTTACAGCAGAAGAAACGCTGGCTGGGGGAGGCCACCTGCCCATCACTCCTGCTTTATATAAAAGGAAAGAAACTGAGGTTGGGCGTCTACTGTTTCACAACCAGTGAGCAGAACGGTTGAGCCACAGCCCAAATAACTTGACATTTCACCAGACACTCCCAAAAGTTGAAATAAATGATCTCACTCATCTGAACTAACCCCTTAAAGATAGAATCCAAACCCAACACCCTTTCTGCTAAATCTTGCTTTTCCTAAAACAGCCTTCCAGTGGAAGGTGGGTGGGACTGTGAGTACAAGCCAGGCACCTGAGTGATGGAGCAGAAAACATCCTGAGGAGCCATGACTCCCCAGGGTGCTCCCGGAATGCAGTATTTTGGTTAATGGATTTTCTCCGAGTATCAGCCTCTTCCTTCCGCTCTTCTCTGAAAGTCACCAGGAAAGGCATTGTAGCCACTCACTTTCTGGCGCTAGAAGAAGCTGAGCAGTCCAGGCATGCAGTTAAACTCTCCTTAGATGGCAAAGGACCTTGACGAGGTGTTCTGCTGCCAGGTGTGAGGTGCAGGACTCTCCTAACATCTGCACATCTGTCTGGGTCTTTTATGGTGCTATACCACTTCACCATGGCAACAGACTGTGAGCACTAAGCCCGAGGGGCAGAGCAGGAACACAGTCATCTGCACATCACACGTGGGGAGACGCTGGTGCAGAGAGCATGAGTGTCCACTGGAGTTGTATATCAGAGCTGGAACTGCCGTGGCATTTGCTGAGACAGTGTCATAAGGCAGACAGGTCCGGCTTTGAATCCTGGTTTTTGCCTGCATGGCCTTTGAACAAGTTACTCTTGGGTCCCAAGGTTTCTTAACTGTAAAAGCCAGATGATTTTAGGGACTGGGATATAGCTCTGTGGTACAGTGTGCACTAGTACACACAGGCTCTGGGATCAGTCCCTGGGAGTAGCAAAGAAAAGAAGGCAGGGAGCTCATTGAAAAGGCATTTTAGGGATTCTAGCAGAGAAACTAGTATTGTGCCTGGTCTGAAAGGCCCTTAACTCATGGAAGCTCTTGTTATTGGCCCCGTGTCTCCCACTTTCCCGAGACTACCTGGACACCTGCCTCTGAGGTTATAGCAAACAAGGGATTGGCTTGGCCGAGCCCGTCAAACTCTTCAAGTCTCCTGGAAGTTGGTCTGCCCTGCAAACTTTAGAGGCTGGCATTCTTACTTTGCCTCTTTTTAATAGCATGAGTCAGAGCTTTTAGTGAGTCTTCAGGTAAAACTTTGCTTCCTCTCCAGAGATGTTGCAAAGCCATGGGCAGATGTCTGTGTATGAATTTGTTGACATCGAACATCCATGGTCTGGGAATGCTTTTGAGATTCTGTAGAGCAGTCTTCTTAAGACATGTACAGGATTTGAACATGAGACCAGAAAGTATTTAAAGTAAGATTGGACACATTTGGGTGGGGTGAATATAGACCTTCATGTGTTCATGTAAGCAGGCACGTATCACCTCATCTACCCAAGACCATTGCTAACCTAAAACACTACTGATCAGAGGCATTCACTGATGTTTGTCTTACTGAAGGAGAAAGAGGACTCAGCTGGAAGCTAGGAGCCAAGAGGCTACTCTGATCTCACCCAGGTTCAGCAGTGTGACTTGATAGTTGTGTATCCTGTCTGTGCTTTACCACCTCATTCATAGAGACAGTGGGCCACTTTTGGAAAACCTCCTGTTGGCATTGCCAAAAGCTTTGAAGGGATTTACTTACTTTAATTTATTAACTCATATCCTCAAATTACCTCCTAAGGAAGGCTCTTGAATTTTGAAAACACTGGGCTAGGGTCCAGCATGTCAGAGGTCCAGAGTTCCATCTCTAACACCAGCATGGTTTTATTTTGTATTTTGGGTGTTGTTGTCGTTGATGGTGGTGGTGGTGATGTGTGTGTGTATGTGTGTGTGTGTGTGTGGTTGTTGTTATTGTTGTTGTTTGAGACAAATTTTCACTATCGTAGACCTGGCTGGTCTAGAACTCATTATGTAGGCAAGGCTGACCTTGAATTTTGGCAGTGCTCCTACCCCAGGTCCTGCGATTACAGGCATGTGCTACCACGTTTGGCTTCATCTCAATGTTTCTACGTCTTAGTAAAATGAAGAGCTACGTAAACTTCCGGCATCCACGTCAGATGAACGAGGACTATCAGCTTGACTCATTTACAGTATTTACACTTCTGAGGATCCACATCAGATCTGTAGATGTGGAATCAAAAGCCAGTCCTCCCTTCCCTTATCCAGCACCCACCCACCTCTTGTGTCTGCCGGGTTCTGTAGATCTCCCTTCCCTCAGAAATGCCATCACCTGCTCCCGTTTCTGTTCCCCTTGGCTCCGCTTTAATGTGTGTGCTTTGGTGTATTTTTATGTCTTATCTTCATGTCTGTCATTTGCTTTTGTGTCTATAGACTGGATGCTTGTGAGTGTGTAAGAACGACGGTCCCAGGTCTTGGCAAAAGGCCTGGCATCATCTAAGAACTCAATATTGATTGCATTTTCACGTTTTCCTTTTTGATTTTCCTTGTTTACTGCCCATTTCATAATGGCCATGCAGTTTACTTGTAATAGAATAACTGTAGCAATAACTCATTTAATTGTTTATGTGCCCTTAAAAGGTACTCAAAACTTCTCAGATCTAACAGTGCAGCAGAGCCATGTGTTAGCTTATTAAAATGCAGACTCAATAGTTAAGACCTGTGAGATGTTACTTAGTCCCCCCTAGGTACCTCTCAGGCTCTTTCAGCTTACTGTATGTGTGTAGTGTACATACATGCACACACTTTGCTAGAGATTGAACGCAGAACTCCACATATATAAGGGAAGTCCTCTACACTGAGCTCTAGCTCAGGCCCATTTCTCATGTCAGGCTGGATGGGTTCCTTGCTGGCTCACCTGTAAGAAGCTCCAGCGGGCTCATCTTGTTGAGCAGCAGGCCAGATGGTGAACAGCTCTGTTAGCTTTGTCACCGAGCACATCTTCTGTGCAGAGTTGCTTTATACAGCAATTTTTCTTTGCATAGTAACACTTGAAGATTACTTTTATTATCTCCATTTGATATATATATATAAAGAGATGCAAAGAGAAGTTGTGACTTCCAAGGCACACCACCCACCTTAGCTGCATGCAAGCACACCATGCCCTCCATCCAGGCGTGATGGATCAGCACACTTGGTGGGCAGCAGCGCATCATCAAGTCAAGGCTCCAGCTCTCCAAATGTGCTGCGGTGCCCACCCACCTGCTTCTGGGGTGCAGTGAAGCAGTGGAATTCAATTTGCGGCGGTGACCTAAGAAGGGCTATTTTTAGTAAGAAAGTAGGTCAGGGGCTGCAGCGGTACTGCCTGAGAGATGAGCAGCCTCCCCTCTCAGCAGGACGGGTTCTCACTTCTCAGCAGCCAGAGTGGAGGTGAGGAAGGCAAGGCTGACATCTTCACATGGTTGCCTCTGTCATCGGCAGGGTGGGACTCCTGGGACACAGCACACGTCCACCTGAGACACAGGTTTGTCTGGGAGACCCTGGGTACCACTAAGATTCCCCTTCAGGAAGCATTGAATGTGGAGTAGCATGCGGCACACCTGCTGCATGGCAGCCGCTGTTCTAGTGGGATATGATTATATCATTCAGTCTGTGCACTTGCTTTGCAGGTGTTAGACTTGAAGAGAACCTGAGAGATTGCTTGAGACTATGAAGTTCTTGCATATAGAGCCAGACTCGAGTCCAGTGTCGGACTCCAGCACAACTACGTGGCCAGACCATCATACCGTGCATGCTGGGAGTGATTTTTATAAATTACCACCTTGCTTCTGACTCATTTTGTTCAATACAGAGTACAAAGCTAGCTGTCTCCACATGAACTTACCAAAGTCAGGACTCACAGGATACCCAGGACTATCTGATCATGGTGGCCCATGGGAACCAAAACCAAACCAAAGCATATGACTTCTAGCCCTGATGTGTTTGAAGTCCTCTGTCCATGTCAGCCTTCTGTGACAGATTGTGGGGTCCTTGACAATGAATAGGTTGACACAGACTTATAGACAGAGATAGTAATTTCCTATCATGATTCAGTGTGCACAGCACAGAGGACTCCAAGAGAAGCTCACTCCTTGGGCACCATCAGCCTTGAGAATTTGTTCCTGGCTGTATTCTGTCACTTCTGATAGAGAGCACATCCCCTGAAGGAGCCATTGCAGCCTGAGGCCTCTCCTACCGTCTCCACTTCTCCAGCCAAGAAGGGAAGACATTTCTGGATTCCAGGCTGGGTGACATTCATTCATTCATTCATTCATTCATTCAGCAAACACATTTGAAACTATGCTAGGTATATAATTAATAAGACCATTCCCGCTCCTTACACAGAATTTAGGTCCTTCTCTGGACCTCGGGTCATAGTTTACTCATCATCAAATGAGAAGGGAGGAGATGGGCAATTTCATTTTAGCTGTAAGGCTTCACAGCTTGTAGTTCTGAGTTATGAACATCCACCAGAGTCACAGGGCCACTCTTACCCATTTATATCTAATGCAAAAGAGGACAAAATGAAACTCACCAGTTTCAGACTCACAATGGGAAACAGAAACACAGGCTGATCTAGTTGTTCCATATACAAAGGAAAACAGAAGGCTACAAGAAGAGTATACCTTGTCTGTAATTTAGTGATGCCAGGACAGGGAGGCCAAGTCATTTAAGGCTAAGGTACAGTCCTGTGGTAGCTGCTTCCCAGTCTCCTCTGTCTGCTGGGAAGGCTTCCAGGATGCTGTAAGAGTGAGCTCGCCAGAGTCTCCCTGCCTGTGCCTCTGGCCATGCTCTTGAACCCCCTGCAGCCAAGGAGAAAGGTGTGGAGTAGACTCTGATCACTGAGCCCCAGAAGGGAAATAAGATTGAAGTTGCCTGAACCAAGACTGCCACAAAGACGGACATGAAATTGAAATAGAGCATGGAGAATTTGATGACCAGGTTCCTAAAACACAAGTAGACAGGCAAATGTGAGGTAACTGAAAGAAGGCTGAGTGGCCATAGCTGACCAGATGCTGCCATGAGCTCACAAGGGGATCTACAGAAAGGCCAGTCTCCTCTGCTGTCCTCCAGACCTCCTCTCCTTGCCCACCACCCACGTGCAGCCAATGTTTGGAATCTGAAGCTGGAAGGATGGAGAATGTTTCTAATGTCCGGCTGCAGGAGGCCCATCTCTTATGCAGTAACTCAGACAGCCCCACTTTGCATGAGGAAATGCTGTGTTACTGCAAAGCTTTGGCAAATGCTAGCTTTTCTCTCCTCTCTGTCACTGTCCAGGAACCAGCACATTGAAAGATTCCCCTTAGTGAATCAATACTGTTTTCTGGCTTCTAGTGATTCTGTAGGAAGAAGGTGTTCAGAATCTGGAGAAGATAAGAGTGTCACCCTTGATTATAAAAACTGTTGTCCATTCTGTATATCCATGTATAATTTTAATCTAAATTGGCTCAAACCCAATGCACAGATCTTGTTATTGCCTTATTATTGTAACAAAGTGATTTCCACTAAGTATATAACATTGTCATTGAGAACATCTATGCGTATAAAATATGTGCGAACTTACTCATGCATGTACTGTATGGTATCAAACAGGAAAGACACCGTACATCTCAGACAGAGATGTCCAGGTGGATGCCTGAGTCTGCAGCATTAGCTCCCTTTACCCTAGTGGCTACTGCTGATCCTGCACTGAGAGAGCTGGGTCACCCAGCTAGTCTCCTGACCTGGAAGTCAGTTCCAGCCAGTCACTTGGGATAATTACAATTGGGAACTGGGAAATTCCAGTTCTGATAACCCCATTGGTAATGCTGAGTGATGCATCCAGGTTTAGGGTCATCCTTCTAAGGACTGCTCTGGCTCTGCTGTCTAAGAGCCCTTGCCTTCATCTCTTTTGCTCAGTTTCTTTTTTGTTCCCTCTCATCCTTCTCAGGAGCAGGGGCCACATCTTATGGCCTCTATGTCATCTCTCTCCAGCACAGTGCCTGGGACCTGGATAGTTCTCAGCCAGCAGAGGGTGATGGAGGAAGGAGACGGACACATTTGCATGACTTACCTACCACTTAAACACATCCAAATAATCATTATAATTTGTCCTAAAGGCTATGTCATTATAAAACTCTTCTGAAACATAAATAGAATAGGCTCAGATTGGCAGACCTGACGAGACAAGGTGTAAGTCTCAGCTCCCCCTTTTATTGAATAGTGATTGAGTCTCTTTTTAAGTCTTTGTGTGTTTGTGTGTGTGTGCAGGCATGTTCATATACATTGTGCACATGTGAAAGTCAGAGAACAGCCTCTGATATCTGTCCTCATCTTCCACTTTGTTTGAAACAGGGTCTCTGTTGACCAGTTGGTGCCCCAGGTTAGCTGCCCCATGAGCTTCTGGGAATTCTCCTGTCTATGCCATGGAAACACTGGAACTACAGACATGAGCTACTGTGTGGGTTCTGGGGATTCCACAGGTCCTCACGATGTGCAGCAAGCTACCTCGCCAGCCCGTGATTGAATCGCTGGTATAACTTCCGTTTCCTCGAGGAGGATTACGCACCTGCTGCTCATGGTTGTTGTCGGGATTGTGGTTGTAAGGATGCCCAACATAAAATAAGAACATAAGTATTTTAGCTCCTTCTCTTTTTTCCCTTGCCCAATGTTGAATGATAGAAAAAGTAAGGAGAGACTGGGAAGGACGGATACTCTCCAGTCTGTAACATAGAAAATCGCAGTATGTACAGGGTCAGCTCCTGGCTTTCTGAGGCTCTGACTGAGGCACAGACACCTTGATGGATCCCTTCTTAACCCTGAGCTTAGCAGGATTAACAGAAGCAGCAAGAATCCAAGAGACGGTTGCAGCTGTTACCATGTAGCCCTATACCCCAGGCCATTAGGAGCTTCTCGTGGGGCCGGAGATGTGTGCGTTGGGTTTGTGACAGCTCCTGTCTCCTTGCCCTGCCCTAGCATCTCTGGTCCCAGACCTTCGTGGATCTGCCCTAGTACAAGTTTCTTTTTCAAACTATAACAAGCTGTTTCAGCCCCAGACTGGAAGCCAGACTGTTCTGAGCAAACTGGTGAGTGATGAGGCCTCTCCCAGTGCCACCAGCACCATAGTAACAGCAGCAGCCAAGCCACCTCAGCCATATGTAAGAGTGTGTGTCTCCCCTGAGACAGTGTTCTGAGTGGGCGTCATCAGTCTTCTCTGTAAAGCAGTGGTTTGTGAGCAAGACTATGACTTCACAGTTCTGCCAAGGTTCAAATCCTGGCCCCAGCAGGTTAGTACATCCTCTTGCTGTATTTCTTTAGCCAGAGTCTAACTAGTGATATACTGTGAGGGTTCAGTGGATTCCGCCAGCTGCTTGGCCTTGTGCCTAAGACATGCTGAGTCAGTCGTCAGTAAATGTTACTGTGCTAATGATAGCAACGGTGGCCGTGCCACTCAACCATCCATTACTGTAACAAAAACACCTAAAGCGGCATAAACTTAAAGAGGAAAGGTTTGCTTTGGCTGGTGGCTTAAGGACTTTCAATCAAGCTCCGTCAGTGTCAGGCTTTGGGGGTCTGTGATGACAGCAGAGCCCATGCTAGAGAAGAACGGCTCTCCTCATGGCACGCAAGATGGAGAGACAGTTCCTTCATGGGCATGCACCCCATGGCCCAACTTCCTCCCACTAAATGCCACCTCTTAAAGGTTCTACTGTTTTCCAGTACCACAAGCTGAGAGATGAGCCTTCTAGAAACTGCTAAGGACAGGAAGGGTGAGGGACATCTGAGCTGAGGGATGACCAGGCAGGAGGTGGGGAACAGCTTTCTAGGTTTTGAACTCATTTCAGCTCAGTGCTGTTAGGATGGGGAGGTTGATGGGTCTGGAGTGTGGAGAATATGCTAGGCCCCTGCGGGCCTTGCTAAGAAATTTCCTCCTTACTGTAAGTTCATGGGGACAGTTGGGTGATTTGAAACAGAGATGCACATGTATGCGGCACATGAGGAGAGGACCATGTAGTGTTTGTAGGAGATTCCCAGCACTGATCTACACATGGGTGCAAGGCCAGCTGTGGGAAGGAAAGGAAAGTTTCGCAGCATTCTGGGTAAGAATTGGTACTGAGTTGGGCTAGGGGGACAGCAGTCAGGTGAGAAACATGTGATCTGAAGACAGACGACTGGGCACCTTACTTATGGTCTGCATATAGCTGTGTAGCCATGAGGAGAGAGCATGAGGACGTGTGTCCTCGTTCTTGCCATTCTAGATGTCGATGGGTTGTGGACTGCCGTGTTCTAAGTTAAAATAATACTTTTGTAGCTTAGGGACAATTTTATTGCCATTTGAAAGAGAAATAATAGCAGGCAAGCTGGCAATCCCGGCAGCTGCATGGAGGAGGGAGCTGGAGGAAGCTGTAAGCAGCTGTATGGTAGAAGAGGGAAGGGCTTCAGAAAAATAGCCAAAAGGCCCAAAATATCAGGGCAAAAGTGATTAGGCATTTGGCCAGTATCCAAAAGAAAAAGCTAGAAGAAGAAAGAAAAGTGATGCTTTTCTGAGGTCTAACCCAGACTAACCCAGGTAGGCAGGCTTGGCAGTGATGCCCTGAGGTGATTCCATGAACAGCTGCCCAATGGGCTTCTGGGAAGGGAAGTGCATTGTTTCATTAAGGGAATAATTGTCTCTTTAACTCCTTAGTGTATATTCAGTAAGTCAGCCATCCTGTGGGGTGGACTCCTAGGCAGGTAATTGACAGGTCCAATGGGATTAATTATTCCTTAGTATAATACTTTATTGGCTCATTGAGAGTTTCATACATGCATACAATGTAGTTTGTTCATATTCACTCTCTACTTTCCCCTCCCTGACTCTTCCTGGATCCGCCTCTCCCAACTTCACTCCTGCCTCTTTTTTCATAACCCTTTGAGTCTTTGTTTGCTGTCTATATATACATAGAACCAGGGAAAATAATCTTTTAAATATAGAACATGACTAAATTTGAGTAGAAAAAAATTTGATTGGAAATTGATCATGTTTCACTGAAGGTGACTTTAAAATATTCAAATATATATGATAGGGCATGGTGACTTTAGAATGCCCTTGACTAGTCTAACATGCATCCAACCTCTTTGGACATCAGGCTTGCCCACCTCTGTTGGTCTGAGGACAGTGATTTGCTTCCCACCCTTTGTGGTCCTTTCTTTACCTGAACATTTGAAACATGGATGCCATGGGAGAAGAGCCTAAGGAGGTGTGTGGACAGCCTAGGTGAGAGTTTCCCTCCTAGGAGTTCACAGACTTCTGCATGTTCAGATGTTGCATTCACATTTATAGGCGAGATAGTTCTGTTTAATATGTGTACTTTATCCATTGCTTACTTAAAATACTTGCTATTAAATATGTATGCACATGTTGAAGGTACAGTGTCAAGTCAGAGAAGACCCCTGGTTCTTGATGATAATCCTACACCCATCTAATCTGGCTGGAATTGTGTTCTTAGAGAAACCAAGCAAGGGGGAGGGAGTACATTTTCTGAATACTAAGTCTGCAGGATACTGGGGTGTTGGCTTTCATCAGAGGACTAGTTTGTTGGGGCTCCCTCTACAGCTGCCACTCCTCAGTCTGTCCCTGGAGGCGTCTCTTCTCCACAGTCCCCCTGGACAGTGGCTACATCCCCTCCCTCAGGCATTATATTCTGGTTTGTTGGATGAATGCCATCTCTCTGGGTCCATGTAAGTAGGTGAGGAAGAGAAATGTTCAGAGTGAATCTATGTCCTACAGAGTGGCCAGGAGAGCAGGGACAGATGGACAATGGAGTTGGTCATCCTGGCACCCCATGGCAGGACTATGGTATCTGTGAGGATTGTTTGTCTAATGAAAACCCAGGCACAAGAACAAATGAATCCAGAGTGGTGATCACCCTCACACAGCCGTGCACAGTGTAGTGAAGGGAGACGATGTTGACACAAGATATTGGTTCTCAGGAAGCTGGCATTGTAGACTCTGTGGAGCCCAGACTTCCTTACAGCCGGAGCACATGGTGACACTTGTTGGGGTCAGGTGTTGGGTGGGGCAGGGGAGACTCCAGGATCTTGCTGGGTAAAATGGAAGATTAAAAACCACACCCCTAAGATTCTTTGATTCTTATCTTTATTTTTATATTTATTTGTGTGTGCATGTGTGCATATGTGTGCATGACATTTGTACACATGTTTGTGTGCATGTGTTCCTGTGTGTACATGCATGTACCTGCAGGTGTGTGCTCACCTGAAAGTGAAGGTCAGAGATTGACATTGGGTGTCTTCTTCAATCACTCTCCATTTGAACTTCTGAGACAGGCTTTTCCCTCGTTCCTGATTCAGCTAGGGGGACTATCCAGTAAGCTCCAGGGATCTTAACACTGGGAACACCCAACTCGCCCGCCCTTCCTTCCTTCCTTCCTTCCTTCCTTCCTTCCTTCCTTCCTTCCTTCCTTCCTTCCTTCCTTCCTTCCTTCTCTGTCTTTCTTCTTTGTCTCCTCCTCCTCCTCCTCTTCTTCTTTTCTTCTTCTTTGCATCTGGTATTTATGCTTGCATGCTAAACACTTTACTGACTGAGCCACCTCTCCAACCCTGTGGCTTTGCTTTTCATCTTGAAAAGTGAGTTGAATTTAGGCAAGAATTAGTGACATCAGAGGAACAAGGCTGAATCTTTACTCCATGCTTCCTGCTCTGTGAACAGCAAATTGCTTTCTGAGCCTCCTACTCTAACTCTCTTTCTTAAACGTTCTTTATCCAGCCTTGCAGATGTGTATGTGTGTGTGTGTGTGTGTGTGTGTGTCTATAGGTCTATGTTTATGTGTGTGTTTCTGGGAGTCATTTGAGTTCAGCACTGCAGCCATCAGCCACAGTGCAAGAAAGGGAGAAGCCCATGGGGCCTTGAGCAGCTGGCAGTTCTATGGAGCGTGTGTGTGGCTGGGATCACATGCTCTGAAGAAGAACATTCGTGGCTCCCAAGAGCACAAATGCAAGGCATGCGTCAACTCCCTGGCAGCCTAGATGACTAGGACACTCTGTCCTCTTTCTCCCCATGCCTGACACTCTTTTAGCACAGAGCCCACCTGGCTTGTCTTCCAAAGAAGCAATCCTTTCAGGTGCTGATCGCAACTGTCTGCAGTCTGATCCCTGGGATCATTCAGTCCGTGCCCCTCTCCGTGCCAGTTCTCCCAAAGCTGATCTGAGGAATTCCCTTTCCTGAAGCACAGGTCTGTATCTTAGGAAGTCCATGCTGGCTCAGTCCTTGAAAACTGGAGGCCGCTTGCTACTTGCAAAAACATTGACACCTCAAGCAAGGGTCCAAGTCTCTATGTCACCACCTAGCACACTTGAATCAAGCCAGCCTGAAGACACTTGTTCCTGTTCAGGGTGTCCACAACAGCTTCCCAGGGCACATGGATCCATGCAATTCTGGTTCTCCTTTGTTAGTTATGTCTCCCACCCAGCATCCCCTGAGCTCCACATGGTGGACTTTCCCCACCCCTCTGTTCACATTAAGATCATGGCTGTGCAGGCTGCAGTTGTGCATCTGATCCTTGACAACACTGTTTCTCACATCCTAGCCCAACACAGTGAAAGCAGTGTTGAGTAGCCATGTGATCTTGTACAAGCTGGTTAAGGTGAAGTGTGTGGCACAGCATTAGGTGGTCTGCACTGTTACTCACTGTGTTCTCACAGTAGGTCTGCAAAGGGAACCTTATTACAGGCAAGCACCCTGTGCTAAGGTGACTTTCCCTCTCTGAGTCCCAGCCTTCCATCATGTGAGAGTGTGGCTCCTGGCACCATCTCTCTGGGAGGGTGATGATTAGGAGCTGAGTGGGGCCTTTTTGCACATTGCTCAGCACAGAGCCAGGCATGGGAGGGGCTTGGCCCTGCTTTCTTCCCTTAGTCTCCCTCTGTCCTTCTGCTACACACCACTGAATACATTTAGAAACTGAGCTCATGCTGAGTCCTCTCCATAGCTTCTCTACTGGGCTTGCCCCTCCCTCCCAGAGGCTACTCAAATCCCTTATCTGAGCTCTGTCAGATGTTGCTTGTTTGGTCCTATGCCAGTCCTGCAGACACCGTCCTTCGCTGGCATGAGCATCACAACCCTGACATTTGCTCCAAGGCTGGGCTCCGGAGCCAGAGCCTCACCCTCCCTGCCCGCCCTGGGGCTTTCCCTTTCCTCACATGCCCTGGGACTCCGATTCCTGGCACGATCAGCTCAGAGCTTTCATGATGTTACACTGTGTTTTGTGAGGGGTTAGGAGTGGGTATGACTTGGGACTCTGGTCTGAGTTCTGTGTCAAGCTCTCAAGCTTACTGATTTCTGTGGAGCGATTAAGGAGAATATGCAACAGGAAGATAGGAGGCCCCCATTTGGGCAGGGGAGATAGCTGAGTGAGTAAGGTGCTTGGGGCGCTAGCCTGAGGACCAGTTGATGGCTGATTGTAACTATTCTAGAAACTAGGGGATGGTCTAGACTGGGGCCCAGCGTGGAGAGAGAAGCCAACATCTGGTGATTGTTGAAATTGCAGAAGCCATCTGTTCTGTTCAGTCCAGTCAGTACTAAACTAATGTAGATATGAGGGAATGAGCTGGGGATGAGGAAGAGTAAGAGAGCATCCCCTCATGGTGAGGTGGTAGACATGACTGCCAGGCAGAAGATAGATAGAGGCTAGTTCTCGCACCTCTAAGAGACAGTTTAGGGAGGTGGAAGGGAGAGGGATTGTAAAGAATTCTTCATTCAGCAATCTTTTGCTAAGTGCCTCATCTGGGCCTGGTCTCCTGGGGGCAGTGTGTAGAGGTAGCGAGGTCCTGTTCTTTTGGACCTCTTGTCTCTCACAAGGGGGCAGGTGTATAGAGAGGTGAATCTGGAAGCAAAGGGGAAGGAAGATGGGAGCTCAAAAGATAGAGTTAGCTTTTCCTAATGTTATGGAAACTCTTCAGAGAACATCCTAGAAGAGACAATTTCCAGCATTTGCAAAGGCTCAGAATTCTGGGGAAAGACATGGGGTTTAACTGTCGTGAACAGACACCATGACCAAGGCAACTCTTATAAGGACAACATTTAATTGGGGCTGTCTTACAGGTTCAGAGGTTCAGTCCATTATCAAAGCAGGAACATGGCAGCATCCAGGCAGACATGGTGTGGGAGGAGCTGAGAGTTCTACATCTTAATCTGAAGGCCCTTAGGAGAAGACTGACTTCAAAGCAGCTAAGAGAAAGGTCTCAAAGCCCACCCCCATAGGACACACCTCCTCCAACAAGGCCACACACCCTCCAATAAGGCCACAACTCCTAATAGGGCCAAGCATATTAAAACACCACAACATGTGTCCAAGAAATAGAGCCAGGTCCTGGTGGCATATGTCTGGAATCTCAGGAGCTCAAAAGCTGAGGCAGGAGATAGTGAGTTTGTAACCAACCTTGGATATATAGCAGGTTCTAGGCCAGTGTAAGACCTACATAGAGCCTTTCTGAAAGAAAGAGGAAGGATTTTTAAATACCTCCATGTGGCTTAGATAGAGATATGTGCTGGCATGTCATCAGTCAGCTTTCTGTCACTATGACAAAATGACGCAACAGCATATAATATAATAGTAAGGCTTTGCTTTGGTTTCAGAGCTTTGTCATCTGGCTCTGTTGGTTTGAGCCTATCGCAGATTAGCACATTACAGCAGGGAAGCAGAAAGAGAGACACAGCAGGGTCCCACTGTTTATCTTCAAGGACCTTCCACTGGGGACCTATCTTCCTTCTCTTAGCACTCACATCTTAAAGGTTTTGCCTCCCCTACTTCCAGCATGTTGAGGATCAGACCTCTGATACATGCCTCTTGGGAAGCATTGGAATCTGGATTGTAGCAGGGCAGATTTATACTGGTGTGTGCGAGTGTTGACTGCCCAGTGAGGGACTTGGTATGGAGGGTTGGAGGTGCTGGACTTAATCCAGAAACTAACCAGCATCCTAGAGTCAGTGTCTAGTTGATAGAAAGCCAGTAGCTGCCCAGAACACTTAGCAGCCTCCCTCCTCCCCAGCCCCACCCCCTGAATCTGGATGCAGCCACAGAAACATTCCCCACACAGCACTCCAGGTAGCCACTTCCAGTCAGAAGTGGAATTGGCAGGAGATGAGGCCCATTTGGCATTCCCAAAAGAACACGAGTCTGTGAATCTGCTTAAAGAGATCCAAGACCACATTCTTCCTTGAATTGCTTCATTACCTCCAACTTGCATTGCCTACATCATATAAGACAGTGGGAAACAGGAGTGGGGGGTGCCCAGGACCCCTGCCATAAGGGGAGGGCTGACCATAGTGCAAAGGAAGAAGTCTGAGTCTGGTCACGTTGATATTTGAAGGGCTTACTGCTGAGATAGACAGTCCGTGGCTCTTGAGGAAGCCTAACAGTCCTTGGATTGTAGGAAAGTAGGATGTCTGAGTAAATGAAAGAGGCAGTCTAAGTCCTGTGAAGAAGATGAAGGAATCAGGAGGTAGCCATTAGTCTTTGAACTAATAACAGCCATGATCATCTTGGCAGCTCTAGGCTCTCAGAGCCCACACAGGCTGGTGTGCCCAGTGGTTGGTTAAATAAATGAACACAGGGGAGAACTTAGCTATCCAACCAGCCGACCCTGCAACCTGGGTCCCAAGCCCAGTGATTGAGTTCTCAGCTCTGCAACAACCTGGCTGTTTCCACTCCTCTAAATATTCCAGGATGGAGCATAGAACATTTCCTAGCAAACCACATTATCACCCACTTCTGAAGTGCCTCAATTTCATCAACATAAAATAGCAAAATCAAGCACGACTCCACATCTCAGATCTGCCTTCTAAAAACAGAACCTGTGTCTGCCTCAGAGTTGTGAAGGAAATGTATTAGGTTGTATTAAACAGCAAGATTGTCCTTTTTGAGGGAAAAGCGAATTAAATCTCCTCATTTTGACTAGAGGTTTTAATTGGAAATGGAGTCAGTTTCGTGTAAATGTGGGCCTCTGTCTGTAACACTGCGTTGGCATCTGCTATGAACAGGGCTTTGTGTGAGCCGTTGAACAAGAGAGGACGATCAGCAAGATACATCCTCTGGAACAGAACTGATGCTCTAGCCTGGGATGAAGCATACATACCCTTGATTGTGACCCAGGTGGACAGAGTATGCAGCAGTGGTCCAGGTCCCAGCCAGGAGAGATGAGAAGAGATCTCTTCCAACTTCACTCAAGCAGGGAGTCTGCTTCCTTCCACAACTCTATAGGGCTCAGAATTCAGAGTCATTATGGGTGTGCTCTACAGCTGTCTGATGCTCTCAGTCACCTTCCAGCCACCAATCTGGTCACCTAACTTTCTTATTGGCAGTAAGAATCATGTCAGGCCTTCATGAACATGCTGTTCCTCCATGACCTTTCCTGGCTAATGTCCTTGTGACTGATTTCAAGAAAAAGCTTTTCCACTCTGTGCAAGCCTGGAAACTATTTGTTCAGCACATGACCCTTTTGGTTGTGGCTGCCACTGAAACTCGGGACCTAACTAAAATAGGATCATCGTCTTTCTGATATTGTTTGAGCACTACTGGGCAAACTTTTGTCTGTGTGGGACTTTGTGCTGAGCAAGTAGATACATGCCAGGCCTGCCCTCTGGGGTTAGTGTGGTCCAGGCCCAGAGGTGATGTGGTTGCACCTGGGAGGAACTCTTATGGATTCTAGAGAGAACAAAAATGCTTTTAGGCTATAACTAGGAAAGGAAGATGCAAAGATTTTGTATGATTGGGTATTTGCATAATGCACTGATCTTGAGCCTCCCAGTAGGTGGAGTCTGTGAAAAGTGACGAAAAAGCAGAAGCCTCCTGGAACACTTACGAATGGTGGGCAGCTTCAGTCTCACTAAAGTGACTGGTGCTCCAGCAAAAGGGGCCAGGTTATCACACAGGGTTTCATGCTCAGATCTAAGTGCAGGCAGTCACATAGTCTACGGGCAGTAAAGCGTCACTAATAGTTTTAAAACGGGCTGCAATATAGAGATTTAGGGTTAGTAAAGACTTAAGTTGTGGTTGATACAGCTCTAATACTGAGTTCCAGAGGAGAAATTGCCAACCCCGGATCAAACAGCTAGTGCTAGGGCCTGGGCTGGAACCAGATTTCTCTGTCTACACATTCCGTGATTGCCTCAATTAATGTTCTATGGCTGTGAAGAGCCACATGACCACAGCAATTTTTATACAAGAAAGCATCTCTTTGGGGCTTGGTTACAGTTAAGAGATCTAGTCTATTATCCTCATGGAGGAGAACATGACATCTCACAGGCAGACATGATAGCTGAGAGTTCTAATCCAGATCTGAAGGCAGCAGGAAGAGAGCAAGACAGTAGGCCTGGGTTAAGCATTTGAAACCCCAAGGCCCATCCCCAGTGAACACATTCTCCAATAAGACCACACCTCCTCCAGCAAGGCCACACCTCCTCCAGCAAGACCACACCTCCTCCAGCAAGGCCACGCCTCCTCCAGCAAGGCTACACCTCCTCCAACAAACCCACACCTCCTAAACCCTATAAAGTGGTACCACTCCTTAATGACTAAGCATCCCAATATATAAACCTATGGGGGCTATTCCTATTCAAACCACCATGACAATGATATTGTATGCTGGGTGGATAACACAGGCTTTCTTGGGGAGGTAAACTGAGGGAAGAGTCAGAGGGGGCTAGCTTTTACAGTTCATTAGACTGTAGGCAATAGGGTGGAAGGGAGAGGCTGGTAGCTAAGAGCACAGAGGTTCAAACAGCAGGGCTTGGAAGGGGGAGAAAGATGGAAAGTGAGATCTGCTAATACTGTCTCTGTGACCATTCCTTACTGGCTTCTCCCTCTGTACTCTATTTGTTGAGCTTTCTCCAAGTGGAAAAGAAGGGCTAAGATCAAAAACGAGCATGGTAGACACCTCCAGTAACAGCCACACTGGGGTGCTTCATGGCTTATCCTGGTGTTCCTTGGCTTCTTTTGTGTAGAGTACTCAGTCACTCTCTAGAGCCTGAAATTCCAGGTCTTAGGGCCTCGGAATGTGACCATTTACCAGCCACTATTCTGCCATCGTGAGTTTATGCACAGGATCCAGGAATTGCCATCATTACCCAACCATCTCTGATTTTGGGTTCCCCACCAGGCTCTATGAAGGTGCTGTGTATGTGACTTGCTTTTTATCCCATGACCATGGAACCAGAGACCTCAGATGACTCCTTTGGCATGCTGATCCCAAGAGTAACTGGGCACCCAGCCTGAGGGAGCCCTGGGCTGGGCTTTAGTCAGTGCGGACCTTGCTTGGGACTGTTGCCTTGTTGCAGCATCACGGTGCATATTTCTGGTACCTGCTTAGTTAAAACCTCTGAAGGCAAAGGTCAGGAATTGGGCTTTTAAATTTATTTATTTATTTATTTATTTATTTATTTATTTATTTTTAGGTGTATATGCATTGCCTATATTAGTTTAAAATGTGCACCATATGTGTGCAGGTGCCTGCAGAGGCCAGAAAAGTATGTCCAATTCCCTGGAACTGGAGTTGTAGACCATTGTGAGTTGCTCAATATGTTTGCTGTGAACTGAACCCAGGTCCTCTGTAAGAGTGGTAAGCACTTTTAATGGCTAGCCATCTCTCCAGCCCACAAGCCAGTATTCTTGACTGAGGTGGGGGGAAGGGGACGAGGGGGATTTATTAAAGTGACTTACAGGCTGTGGTCCAACAAATTCAACAATGGCTATCTACCAAGGGAAAGTCCAAGAGTCCAGAGGTTGTTCATTCCGTGAGACTGATCTCAGTTAGTCTTTAGTATGTGCTGCAATCCTGAGGAAGTAGGCTCCAGTGCCAGTGAAGGGGTGGACTTGCGAGTGAGGGCAGGAGCCATTAAGCTGAGAGAGATGGGAGACCTCCTTCTTCTGTGTCCTTTATAAAGGCAGCCAGTGGAAGGTGCGGTGCAGATTAAAGGTTTATCTTCCCACCTCACAGATCCAGATTACAAGTGAGGCTTCCCACTTCAAATGGACTCATCAAGAAAAAAAATCTCTCATAGATATAGCTAGCCACTTGGGCTTTGGTTGATTTTAGATTTAGTCAAGTAGACAACCAAGACTAGCTTACCGTGAAAACACAAAAGCACATTGGAAAAATGTTAAAAGTTTATACATATTATTATATGCCATTAAAGTTTGCTGCCTTGACATCAAGGAAATTTGAAGTGTTTTTCAGACTAAAATATACTAAAAAACAAAAACAAAATTGGTAAAAGGGCTAAGAGCTCACACTTGAAAAATGTGTGTCTGCTAAGTGAATGAATGGATCCCTCTAAGAGAGAAGCCCTGAGGAGAGATTGGCACACTCCCTTCGATAGCCTCCCCCTACTGCATTCAATCACTGTCATCTCCGGGTGCCCATTACAGGCTAGGGCCCTGTGCCAAGCTGGGAAGACAAGAGGTAATGAGATGGGCCTGTCCTCTAGGGCTTAGAGATCAATGAGAGTGTGCCACGTGGTGTCAGAGTGTTTGATGCTGAGCAGGCACGGTGAGGGGCACCAGTGCTTTGGCAACAAGAGCAGGAAGTAGTTTTCTTGGGGCTGTCAGAAGAGTTGTCACCCAAGGATGTGCCCCCTAAGCCTAGGATCATCTCCAAAAGAAAAGCGCCTTTTGCTCCTTGCCACTGGCTTCCATGTTCATCCCATTGAATTTTCTGCCTCCTTCTCTTCTCACTGAACCAATCTCAGTAACTCTATGTTCTAGGATTTTCTTCACCCTTCCAAAACCCCCTTTCACACTCGAAGTCCACACTCTGGTTTAGTCATAAACACTTGGAAACAGTGCTCTTTCGAGGAAGGGTGCTCGTTCACATGGTTTAATTGCATTGGGTTTTTGTTATTGTTGCTACGGTTTACATGTTTACTTTTTTACATTAGGTGTTGTGTTTGAGTGATAATGGGGAAAGAGTTATTGGTAATTGTTTTCTCCGGCCTCTTTTATTTTATTAGATAATAGTCATGGTTTTGCTTATTTATAAGGAATCTAAATCAATACCAGTCTGAGGGAATTGTAAAAGAGTGGCTCCTTGTGTTTTGAGGTACAGCAACCCTGATGAGCACCCAGACCTGAAGCGGACATAGCCCCTCACAACTTGGAAGTGCCCTGCCCATCATACCCTGACGTTCTATAGATAGTCTGCATGCCAATGGCCTTGGCAGGTGCCAGTTAGCAAAACCCCAGCTGCCCGGAAACTGCTGGGTCTGAATCTGGGTTCTAACTTGCTCCCTGGCAATTTATATGGACATCATATTTTTAGAGAGATTGTGAAGATAGTGCTTCATCCCTGTTGATTGATGGGGGCATTGGAGACCAGAAAGAGCAAAGAACTTTCCTAAGTAGCCAAGGTTCAAGGCTGGCCTGTTTGATTCCAAGTTCAGCATTTTATCCTCAGTAGCTCTGGGTTCCCTTGTGATGTGTTTGAAAAGAACCTCTTCATAGTCATGAAGAAGGAAGGGTGGGACCTTTTCAAGGTCCAAACATATCTTCTTTGGGGATGATGTGAGTCAGGAAGAGCCAGGAGCTCATATCGTGAGCCTTGACTTTACGCCCAGGGGAAGCTCTGCTTGGCAGCTCACTCCTGCATTTTGCTGATGGAGGGAATTCTCAGCATTTTACAGAGTGTAACAAGCTTGTCAGGAGTTGGATGTAGGGTCATACAATAGGACTTCCTGGGTGAAAAGTCAAGAAACCCGAAGGTTGTTTCTAATTCCTCTCCTTGCGTGAGGACAGCTTCTGATTTGACTAATAGTATTTGGTGGCCAGCCAAAGCTGAGAACTTGGGCTTTGAACACTTGATCGCCTCTTGATTTATGAATGACTCTGTCTTGTACAGTAAAAGTGTTTTTCCCAAAGCTGGAAAAAAGTAGCTTAAAAGGAGGCCTGAAGAATCGAGATCACAAAATGCGTTATTTATAAGGGCCACAAATAAGGGCCGGGCCAGGTCCTCTGCTCAAGCAAGCAGGCAACAGCCAAGCTCAGCATGGAGGGGAATAGTTGGCTGCCCCAGGATTTATAAGGCTTCACCACCAGCTGGGGTCTCTGCAGAAGCCCAATGGCTCGCTGAAAGAAGTGGCCCCATATAAGATAGCATTTTAGCTCAGAAAAATGAGTCCCAGTTTTCATTCTGGAGGAAGAAATTCTTGAAGGAAATTGGGAGAAGGGGTATAAGTTTCTGTGGATTGGTGAACAGACCACTATACACTCTAGATTTCTGTGGTCTTGGGGATACTGGATTTACCTGGAGCCAGGAGTCCAGGCAGGCCTGGACTCAGTAAGGACAGTTCAGCTCTCCTTTGCTGCCCTCCTGCTAATCCATGGTAAAGGACTACAGCTGACCTGGCTGTGTGGAGCAAGTCTAGGGTTAGCCATGTCTTACTGCTTACTAAAAGCCAATCTTGTCAAGCTTGAAGAACTTACTATAATTTATTTTTACCTACTTACAAACATCTCTCCTGTCTCTATAGGGAAGGAGGAAGGAAAAGAGGGGGAGGGGCTCTTTTGATTTTTAAAGCAGATTTATGCTCAGCACATCTCCGTGTTTGCCCAGTGGAGAGAGAACAGCACTGGTACCCAGGATGCTCTGGAAAATAGTCAGCATTCCTCAGATGCCCATCCCTGACTCCCATCTGATACCTTTGTTATCTGGCTGCTTGTCAGACCTGAGGGTCAGTCCCCAAATTCATTTCCCATTGAAGGCAAGATTCAGTAATGAGAGAGGTCACTGAAAGAAGATGGCAGCAGGGCCCTTCTGAGGGCAGAACTACAGTCACGAGGCCTGCAACGGGTCTGTGCTTCCCAACAGAATCGCAGGCCAGGATTGGAGCAGAAACTATAGACTTCTCCTCAACAGTCTCTAATCCCCACACTGCTCCAGCCTTTTCCTTCCTTTTCCTTTTAAAATTCCTCTCCTGGGAAGAGACTACACTATGGAGAGAAGTGCTTTGAGTAGCTCTCCCTGTGCTTGGGGCGTGCTGAGTGTGCACTGTTGGCTGCTCGCTGCCTCCGAAGCCCTCACAGCCACTTGTGGTCTGTGAGTCTAATGTAGTCATTCCCTCTACGCATCAAACCTGCTGCTCTAACCTCAAGGCTCTCCAGTTCCCTCTTAACAGAATGGCTCTCCTTGGGGGACTGGATACCTATTCCATGGGCTCAGGTTTGCCTTTGTGCCCTGGCCATAAAAAGGGCATTTAAGAAGATGGACTTCTTACCATCTTTGCCCCAATTCATTGTAATGGAACCTGGAGCTTGAAAGAAAACCTCCAGTAATTTTTACTTTTTCTAAAATATTGTTTTATCATTTTATGTGTATGGGTTTTTGTCTTGCCTGCATATCCATGCACCATCTGTGTGCAGGGCCCACAGAGGCCAGAAGACAGCATCAGATTTCCTGGAGCTGCCGTGTGGGTGCTGGAAATTGAACTCAGGTCCTCTGGAAGAGCAGCCAGTGCTCTTGTCCACTGAGCCATCATCCCGGCAAACATCTGCTTCATATGTGAGTATGAGACAGCAAGGCCCAGAAGGAGGTGCACTAGCTCAATTCAGGTCCCACCTCCACTGATCTGCAGCTGTGCAACCCTGGGCTGATCGTTTAACTATCTAATAAAGGGAAGGTTTGCAGGGCTCTGCTGAAGAAAATGGCTGATGCAGACAGAAGGGCTGAATGTGATGTGCTTAACGAGTAGACGGTAATGCTGTGTCTTCCCAATGGCCTTCAAGCTTTTGCAGAACTCTTGGGGTCTTTCCATCTTTGTCGTACATGACTTTTACTCCCTTTCACCTTCGTTTTATCGTCTTGACTTCTATTGTGGTAAAACGTAGCACACTGTGTCTGTTACTGTTCTGTTGCTGTAAATGAAATACCACGAGCAGAGCAGCTTGTGGTCTGGGGGGATAGAACTGATCACAGTGCATGAGCATGGCAGTGGGCATGGCAGCAGGGACAGGAAACAGAATTAGATCTGCAACCGCAAACGTGAAGCAGAGAGAACTGGAAATAGGGCCAGCTATAAGCCCTGGAACACTTCCCCCAACCCCCACCCCATCTGTGTAATGTGGCATGCATCTTCCAACAAGCGACACCACCTCTCCAAACAGCGCTGCCAACTGAGAACCAAGCCTGTGACATGTTTCTCATTCAAACAACCACACACTTGTCATTGTAGCCATTAAAGTGCGTGATTTAATGGTGTGAAGTATGGTCTCATTGTTGTCCAGTGGTCACACGTACATCTATAGGATTGTGTGTTTCTTTTTTGTTTTCGTTTGTTTTATAAAATGCACATGCTAGCTAGACACTCTACCAAGGACTTACATCCCTATCTCCAGACCTTCTCCCTTTTCTAGTACCAAAACTCCGTACCCATTCCACACTGATTTTCCATGCTCCCTTCTTCCCCGGCTGGTCATTGTATTTAGGATCCAATGACTCTGTTCTTAACTATTTTCTCTCACCATAAAAGGGCTTAAAGGGGTTTTCTTTGAGTTTTTCTGATTCCCATTGGGAGCCCAAGAACTGTGAATGGCTGTAGAATTGTATCAGTATAGCTGATTTGCATGGGTTAGATCTAGCAGAGAATTTTCTAAAGATGGGTATATCCAAAAATATCAAAGGATATGACTTGTTATTGTTTGGGGAGAAACCAACAGTTTCTGAATTCTTCAAAAGCATATACTTGATGGTGAAAATGAAGGGATAAACTCGGTTTAGAGGTCCAGTATGGTGGCTGGATCAGAGGACAGTGCCCGTGGGTCATTGATACGAGGATTGTACCTTAGTCAGGCTTTATGTAGATGCTGTCTTCATTTTATTGTGGAGACTGAAGCTGTAAACCCAACATTACAGGGCTAGTAAGCAGCAGCATCAGTCTGGGGTTGAAATCAACATCCTTAAGACTCCACTGGCTGCTCATGCAGGTGGTGTCTCCAGGATGCATCCTAAAGCCTTCGTTCCTCTAGGGTCCTATCTTTTCACTGTTCCTTCCACCTGACATCCAAACTTGAGAGCGTTCTAGCTTTGTTCTCTCCTGTTTTCTATGCCAATTTGAAGTAGTCATTCTATGTTCAATAGGGTGTTCTGGAACAGGAACCAGGAACCATTCCTAATTAGTCTATGGAAGCTAATGAACCATGTCAATCATTGCTCAGGATTTCATCAGACAATGGTGCTTCCTAGAACACCTCAGGCATCAAGAAGCACTGGGTAGAGTGTGTTTAAATAAATAGATAGGTAGATGATAGACAGACAGACAGACAGACAGACAGACAGACAGACAGGCTTGCATTGGACTTCTGAGCATGATTTGGATTTTCTTCAGAAATGAAGACCCTGGCCGGGCGGTGGTGGCGCACGCCTTTAATCCCAGCACTTGGGAGGCAGAGGCAGGCGGATTTCTGAGTTCAAGGCCAGTCTGGTCTACAGAGTGAGTTCCAGGACAGCCAGGGCTACACAGAGAAACCCTGTCTCGAAAAACCAAAAAAAAAAAAAAAAAAAAAAAAAAGAAATGAAATGAAGACCCTGGTCACTCTCTCTCACTCTTCCTCATAGTGATAGGAACCTCAAGTCAGTCAGAATACATAGTGACAGAGAAATGAACTCCCACACTTGTATTTCCCGCCCTGCTCAATTTCTAATCCTACTTTGCTTACCATATGACAAGGTGCCCTTGGAATGAGATACGATTCACTTAGGTAAGTCAGTACAGACTGGAAGTATCTAGATATTGACGATTGTGTTTGTTTATTGCCATGGCCTCAGCACAGAGCCCAGCATCAGGAGTGTAATAAATATGCAGTGAATGTTTTTCAGAAGAAAGGATGGTGTTACTAGACAGAATTTAAAACGACCTAAAAGATGATGTCTTGATGTTTGAGCTTGGATTTTCTGGTCGGAAGGCCATCGAAATAGAAGTATTAAGTGATGTCCCTTGGATTTTGGAAGGTCTGTCTTTAAGGAATTGTATATACACACTGATAATGAATACCAAAATTATATCATAGCTTACACAAGAAAGTATCGTATTTCTTCCTCCAGTGCTCCCCCCAATTTGCAGGTAAGCAGCCCAGCGACAAATGTGATTATTGAGCAGTGAGATCTAGGATGAGGTAATGAAGGTTAAATGACATCAGAAGTGCTGGGCCTTAGTCAGAAAGGACTCCTGTCCTTGTAAGAAGAGGAAGAGGCACCAAAGAGCCACACTCCCCCCACCCTGTGTGCACAGAAAATGCCATGAGGGGGCACAGCAAGAAGCAGCCATCTGCCAGCCTTCCCAGAAACCCACTCAGATGGCATCTTGGTCTTTAGCCTCTAGCTTCTAGAACTGTTAAAAAAAAAAAAAGATTTCTGTGGTTTCAGCTACCTAGTCCATGACACTTTGTTATGGCAGCTGCAGACAAATCTTCCCTCAGGAGAGGCTTGGGGCTGTGTGGCAGGTTAGTGCAATGGCTCTCTCACCTCTGTCTTCTCTGTTTCTTCAGTTCTTACCTCCTCTCTTTCATCTCTGTCCTCTCTTCTCTGCTATCTTCTTTCTTTTCCTCTTTCCTCCCTCCCCTCTCTTCTTTCCTCCCTGTGCTCCTGACTGAACTCAGTGCCTCACACACAGACTGGATCCCATTTTCCCTAATTTGATTCCACCTTCTGTTTTGTTATCTTTATCATCTACAAGGCATTCTTACAGTCCAAGATGACAGGAAGCAGCCAGAAGGAAGAAAGGTACAAAAGAGGCCCTTGCCCGAATGGCCACCAGCAATGTCTATTTCCACCCCATGAGTAAAGCCTGTCCTAGAGCCACACATAGCTATAATTTCCTCAGTTATAGTTTCTATTGCTGTGATAAAACACTATAACCAAAAGCAATCTGGAGAAGAAAGGATTTTGAAATAAACCTTACAGCTTAGTACTCCAAAACTGAGAGGAGCCAGGACAGGAACCTAGAGGCAGGCACTGGAGCAGAAGCCACAGAGGAGTGCTGTTTACTGATTTGCTCCCCATGGCTCATTCAACCTGTTTCTTATGCACCCCAAGACCACACATGCAGGGATGGCACCACCTCACATCACTTGGGATGGGCCCTCTTACATCAGTTCTTCATCAAGACGGTACCCTGCAGACTTGCCTACAGACCAATTTTATGGAGGTGTTTTATCAATTGTAGATCCATTTTCTCAGATAATGCTAGCTTGTGTCAAGTTGACATAAAGCTAGCCAGCACAGTAATGAAGATTTGAAATTAACCTTTTAATTGGGCATGTAGATGCCCTGAGTAAAATGTGGAGTCTGTTACTAGCAAAGGAAGGGAGACTGGATCTGCATCAGCCTATGTTTCCAGAAGGTTGAGCACAGCGTAGGAACTGGGAAGCTGCAGGTCAGCATCCCACATGGAGAACCTGTCCATCTCTCAGCAAGGGAATGGTACCTGTGTATCCAGAGAGGCATTGGGAGGAGCTAGTGCTCTCTGGCTAGGGAGTGGCCCGTGCCCTCTGCTTGCTGGGCTTAGTTATCTTACAGCTTTCTCATGCCCTGTTTCTAGTGCCTTGCCTATACCCCATTCTTAGCACCTGCTCTCCCTCACCTGCTCTCCAGTACTCTTGTCCTGGGATGTCTCTTGATACCTTAGGTCCTGCCCATTCCTCCAGGCCCAGTCAGAATCTTCCTCCTGGACGCGCTTCCCTTCTTTCAGAGTTGAGCCTGAAAGAGCTGGACTGGGGTGGGGATGAAATTCACAGAGAAGCTCTGTCTTGGCCAGGTGATCAGGATGAATGCTTGGTGATAAAATGTGTCTTAGTGTGTGCCTGCCTTGGATGTGCCAGTGATGAAGATGGTCTTTTATCTCTGTAGATTTACTTCCTCCTAAACCATAACCCCAGCTTAACTGTGGAACTGTCAAGATCATCAAAACTGAGGCATGTTGGAGAAACATTAATGTCCCAGAGTAGCTTAAGGGTGTATGACAGTTTAATGTAAGGTGGGATAGGAGGGATATTTGAGGAACCAGGCATTTAGTTGATATTGATATTGACAGTCTCTTAGCTGTGACTACTGTATCATAGTAACTTGTGAGAGCCATGGTAAAACTGGGGAGCGATATTGGGGTTTGGAGAACTCAACACTAGCTTTTCAACTTTTCTGTGAATACAAAATAGAAGTTAATTAAGATAAATCCTGTCTGCCCTACTCACTGGTGGTATGATATGGGCTCTGTTCCTCCACTGTCCAGTGAATGCCACACCATACCTTCATTTCAGGGTAGAGAGCAAACTTCAGCATCCCTGCATGGTAGGTACCAGGGCTTTGGCCCCTGAGTATCTTCTGATACTTTCCACATTGAGCCTTCTGTCAGCTTGAATGCATGTTCTTCTCCTGCGTCCCAGGGCCACCCAGGGAGGTGCTGTGAAGGTCTCATGGCTCAGCAAGTCCCTGTCTCTCCCCATGTGGAGTTCCTTTAGATCTTGAATCTGTGCAGTGCAGCTCCCCTCGCCTCTTCCTGATGTAGCTCTCCTGGAGTGAGACTGCGTTTTTATTTGCATATTTCACTCCATTCTCCCCTACCCCATTGAATTTAGTTTTTCTCTTTAGGAATCAGTATATGAGTCAAACTGCCAGTTCTAAATTTAGAGCTGCCTGCGATGTGGAGATTGAGTTTGCTGCTGCCTGCAATATGTATTTGGAAATAATGGTTTTATTTATCCACATCCAGTAATTCTGACTGCCTGCTGGGCTTTCTCAGGAAAGGGTTTGTCATCTCCTTCCCTCCTAATGATGAAATGTTGCCTGTTTGGGTCCCAGAGGCCCAGCCTGAGCCAGACACTAGTGACTTGAGTCTCTGTTTAATTAAGCAATGCCATCCTCAAGGTCCTGCCACCATAGGGCTCTTTGCAAGGCTTCTGTTCCAGGGAGTTTGGAAACAGGTCTGGGACAGGCTTCTGGACTCACTGAAGCATGTAGACTTGTCTTTGGGCCCAGCCTGATAGAATTTGTCTGTTAGAGGGTGAGGGGATTACCCCTTTTGTGATGAAATATGTACGGTTTCCTGTGATTTGGGTACTGGAGACACGGAAGTAGAACACCCCCCCACCCTTTGAGGAGACTGTCACATAGGCATGAATGGAGGATAATGAAAGAAGGCAGGGTGGGTAAGAGGGGAAGCGAATGATCCATGCTGTGAAGAAAGGCACGGAGAAGATAGGTTAGGCTTTAAGTTTGATGGATATTAGATGTCTCCAAGGGAATGCAGCTGGGGGCTTTCTTGACCGAGAAAACAGAGCCTGCGGACTCAAGCAAGCCCACCATTGGGACATCTCATTGATTATGTCAAAGGTATGCTTAGTTATCTTACAGCTTTACTGGACCCTTCCGTGGACCCAGTGCCACACCAGTCATTAGGCCTGCAGCAGTGGTAAAGCCTCCACCCTGACACAAATGGTTCTTGGCTGGGATGTAAAGCAGGCAGTAAGGGGTGGTATGTGCCAATGTTAAGAGCTGAATGGTACGTACGAGTTAGCCTCACAGGAAGCTCTAGTAATATACCGTATTTTAAGTGGCTTACACCAAAAATTCTCTCTCTCCATCCCATGTCTCCCTTCTCTCTGCATCTCTCTTCCTTTCTTCCTCCCGTCTTCCTTCCCTCCCCCTTCCCCTTCCTCCCTCCCTTCCTTTTCTTTCCTTTTTCTATCGATCAACCCTGGAGTCTGGAGTGTGCAGCACTCTTCCATGAAGTCCTGCACTCACATACTGAGGTACTCACTTCTGGGGGCCCAGCACCCCAAATCCAAGGGATAGATAGCTGTGCCATGCGCCGTCTGCACGCTCAAGGCTTAGACCACTCCTTTGCTTTGTCCCTTTCCCAGTGGCTTTAGGTTTCTGAAGCTTGTGGCTGCAACAGTCAAGTCCCTGCCTCTGTTTTCCCATGGCTTTCTCTCCTTGTCACCATCTATCTCTTACAGGCATTCGTCGTCACTGGACTGTTTAATAGTCCATCTGGGGTTCATCACCAAACCCTTAACTTTACTACATCTGCAAACCCTCCTCAGAGGCTTTTTGGGGAAAATCAAGTCTTTGCCTTTTCCAACTTATAGTGACTATCAGTATTATGCATCTGTGCCACATCACTCTAATGTCTGTCCCAACTGTCACATTACCTCATCTTCTCTCTATCAAATCCCCCTTTGCCTTCCCCTCAAAAGTATACTTACGGCATAGGCTTCAGCTCAGTGCTCAATGTGTTAAGAGGCCCATGTTCAACTCTAGCACCAAAAGTAAGGGACACCAGTCGTACCATTTAGAGCCAACCAAGATAAGCTAGAACAACCTTCTTACCCACCCCTAACCCTTATTGTAATCATATCTGTAAAGACTCTTTTAAAGACAGTTTCATCTCAGAGGCTTTGGGTGTGAAGACATTAACATGTTATCTGGAGGCCCATCCAAGCCTACAGAGCACACAGAGGCCTTTGTGTGTACTATATGTGGCTCTAAAAATTTACTAACTTTCTTTTTCAGAGGAAGTCACCAGGACTGAACAATTAAATGATTCAAGGGCATTAAAAGATCAAGCAGTGGGACCAGTGATTGAGTCACAACTCAAGAGGAAACTCATTGGCACCTCCCTGCAGCACACTGAGCAGAATTCTTATGGAATCTCAGGGGCTTGGAAGGGCCAGCACTCGGACCTAGGCAGAAGTAGCTTCCTGTGGGGACACAGCACTTGAAGAAAAAATGGACCATGGTTGACAGCCTTGGGTTTTTACTCAAAGTCTTTCAGTGTGTGAAGGCTCTGTGTTTGTGGTGGAAGCAAGGGGCTGTCAGTGGCCAAATAGGGACAAGTTTGAGGGCCTGAATGTATGAATCAAAGGTCTTCATGTTCCCTGAGCATTGCCCCAAGTGAGGTCCTATACCTTAGATATGAGTCTGCTGCGGTCCTTGCCCTTGAGACAGAGTGGAGCATCCCAAGAGACAAATCCTTGCTTTACCTCTTGCTGTCTGTGTATCCTTAAATGTCCCAAGCTCCTGTT
This sequence comes from Grammomys surdaster, assembly GCF_004785775.1. NCBI lineage: Eukaryota > Metazoa > Chordata > Mammalia > Rodentia > Muridae > Grammomys > Grammomys surdaster. The sequence continues at coordinate 1,971,201 of NW_021620600.1, read as the reverse complement.
CCCTTGTTTGGAAAATGCCAATATTCTTGAGATTCCACAGGGATTAAAAAAAAAAAGTGGTTGGCACAGTTCCAAAATACATCAGTAAATGTAACTTCCCTTTCATCGAGAGACTTTGATGCTAGGCTAAAGAAGTATTTTCCAAACTGAGTGTACCAAGACTCTCAGGCTCCTGTACGCATCTCTACAGCATGGCTTTCCAGTACAGACTGATCTTACTGGGTGGATTAGGACACCCATATGGTAGTTTTGCTCAACTCATGGTGATTTTCTGTCATTGAGTGGGGGTGTTGGTTTAGTATGTTTGGAAAGGAAAGGTCTTGGTGTGGAGGACATGAGAAAGGAGTTTTCACACCCAGATGTGTTGACAGTGTAGTGTGGGATCCGGGTATAACCAAACAAATCAGAGATCCCAGGAGCTGCTGGGGTTCTGTGCAAGACTAGATGTTCCACTTGGAGAAAGCTAGGGAGAGGTGGAGATATCTGGGCTCTAGTCTCAGAGACAGTCATTGACTTCATTTGAAAAGTTCAATTTGCAAGAGACAATTAGATGGCTCAGCAGATAAAGGCATCTCCATCCCTGAGATTCATCCCTGAGATCTTCAGGGTAGAAAGAAAGAACCAACTCCAATACATTGTCCTCTGACTTCCACACACACACCTGTGTGCACACATATGCACACATACCTATGTGCACACACACATGTGCACATACACATGCACATGTGCACATACACCTGTGCATAGAGTTAGGCCTCTTGCTCACACATGCAAAGCACTAACCTACTCCTGACCTTAGGAGGATTTTTGAATAGAGGAGTCATGTGATTAGATCAGCCTTTCAGAAGGATTACAGCCTTAGTGCCTGGAGATTGGAGGTTGAGAACTGAGGACTTGGAAGAGGCTATAGGTGTGAGAGGAGGCACAGCATTCACTGCAGAGCCAGAGCTGTGAGCTGCTCAGCTTGGGCTAACCCCAAGTCTACCCAGTTTGGGCTTATCCAAACTCTACTTTCATCCCTTAGTTTCTTAGTTTCTTGGTTTCTTTGGCTCTAAAATGGATAGAATGTATTTGTCTATCTTAGAAAGTTATGAAATATAACAGATGAGTATACACAGCACCTGGCACACCACAGGGCTGAGTAAATGTTTTCTTTCTCTGATGTTCTTCAGGTGTTGTTAACCCCCTCAAGAGGAATGATCTCTTTGCTTGATTTCTTGCTTAATAGATATGCAATTTGAAACTCTTAGAAATTAAAAAAATTATCTAACCCTCCACATGTCATAGATAACAGCTCAGAGTTTTTTGAAGCCGTTGCCTTTCATGATGGAAGACAGGCTGTCATCTCTGTTTCTGGCCTTAGGAAGGAGTCCTGCCTTAGGAGTTGAAACTTCTCTTGGTAGCCATTTGCTGGAGGACATTTGTATTGCTGTGGTATTCCTTTCCACTGCCCCCAGCATTTAGTAAACTTCCTGTCAATGTCTCCAGTGTCAGCTCCACTCATCAGGTTGGGTTATGTGGTGGTGGGCAGGATAAAGAAATGGGGGCTATAAGGACCCTTCCCAAGAGGACAGTGCTGCTGCCTGGTCTCCAGGAACCAAGACACAGATACCTCTACAGAGGGAACTGGATCGGAAGGAAGCAGAGCTGCAGCCTCTTGCTCAGTCATCACCAGTGCTGCCCTACTGGCTCATCATTTCAGCAGCCTGCACACTCTCCCCGCCTCTCAGCAGCTGTCAAACGGATTTCTGCATCCTGCAGCCAGGCTTGCTTTCAAGAGGAAGGATGCTCATTTTCTGCCCAAGCATTGGTTTCCTCAAGAACCAACATCCTTGGATACTAAATGGCCTGGTTTAAACATGAAAACCCTTGAAGAACTTAGGAAGACCAGGACCCTGTGTCTGAGACAGATCCCAGGAAGGAATGGGGGTCCCATGAGTTTGTGAGCATGAGTTTTCTCCTGCCTGAGTAAAAAAACTCTCCAGGCCCCTTGTTGTTTTCTACATCCTGAAAGGGGGAAACTCTAAAGGATCTGTAGAAGAACTACTTTGAGCAGGAATCCTGTCCCAGATTCCTGAGAGAATGTTTGCTTTGTCATGGCCCAGTGGTGAGACTGACAGACATGTGGCTTTGGAGTCAAACTCACCAAGCTCCATGCCCCCACCTTCTCCTCTGGTCACTTAGACCATCAAATGAGGAAAGCTTAGGGGAAGCCATCCAACTGCACGTATGTATTTATCAATGGCCCATCAGAACTTCTGGCTGTATATCTGTCTCTGTCTCTATCTGTCGGGGAGCACAGGTGACTGGAGAGAGACACAGATAATCCCAGAGGAATTCAGGAGAGGATAGCAAATCCAGAAGCTGCAGAGCAAGCAAGCCACAATGCCTCCCAGTCAGGAGTGGGAAGGCTGCAGACTTGGCAGTGTTTCAGTGCAGTAGTCCAGAGAAAGACTTCCCTCTTCTGTAGAAGCTTGTCTTTGATCTACAGCCAACTGACTGCGGCCCACCACATGAGGAAGGGCAATCCACTTTACTTAAAGTCAAGCGTCTTAAATGTTAATTAACTACATCTAAAAGATGGCCTTATTAAACATCCACCATAGTATCTGTCCAAACAATGTCCTATACTAGCCAGCCATGCTGACATAGAAGTAAGCATCTCATCATGTGAGGGTGAGGGCTCTTGATGGGGACATTTCCCCTCATCTCCCCACCACCCCCTCCATTGAGAAACAGCACTTACTGCCAACTCAGGCGTTGAACTCAGAGGCTGTAAACACCTGAGCGTGGGACCTGAGTCCCTCCTGACTTTCTTAGGACTGTCTCTGCTGGCTTTCCACTCCACAGCCAGCCCTGGCTAACTGCTGTGCTTCTTTGCTGCCACCTGTGCTAGCCTACTTTCCCCAAGCCCCATCCAAGTTGTTGCTTCTTCTCAAACTTCAGCTTTGCCATAGTTCCATTAGGCTAGATGGCATGAGCCCTGAGTGCCATAGTGAGCTTATGCCAGCTGCCAGGGTGGCCTTCCTGGGATGTGTCAGTTAGCAGTGACTGGGGAACTGAAAGAGTCCTTTGGGTGAGTAGGGATTACCTTCCTGCCTCAGACGTTCTGGGTGGTACATGACCATAAGCAAAGGTGGACCCCATTCCACCTCAGAGATTTACATGCCACAAGCTACCCCAAAACTTTCTCCATTTTCTTCTCTTTTTCGGGGGTGTGGGTGGGGGGTAAGGGAGGTGTTTTGCATGGCTGCAAGTGCACCATGTACCTGCAGTGACCACAGAGACCAGAAGGGGGCATTGGTTTTCCCTGGAACTAGAGTTTACAGGCATGTGTAAGCTGCCTTGTAGGTGACAAGAACCAAACCCAGGTCCTCTGCAAGCAGCCAGTGAATGCTCTTAGCTGCTCAGCCATCCCGGCAGCCCCCAAAGGCTTCTCACTTTAACGGGATGTGAGATTGCTCTTGTTGAAATTAAAGAACACCTTGCGGGAATCTGTTAAGGCAGCCTGTAATTGTGACCCCTCTGTCCCCACCTCTTCGTGTTCCTGGGACAGTGTCACTTTGTGAGCCTCATGACTTATAGAATCTTGAAACAAGAGAGCTGTCCCTTACCATTTCGGCCCCTTGTATCAACTTCCTGGGTAGGTAGAATAGAGATGTGGGAATGGCCTTTTCCCATTTTCCAGAAAAGGGCATTAAGATTCAAAGAAATGAAACAATTTGTCTAAACTCACAGATGGTAATGGAAAGCCTGGGCTTCAGCTTAGAGTCCCTCGTCTAACCTGCTCGGTGCACCCTTGTGATTGATACCATCTATCGAGCTGCCGCAGAGAAGTCATACTGGCACTGGGAAGGCCATGAAAGCATCCAGCAGAAGAAGTACCACCTCAGATCCCAGCTCTGGTAGGCAGGGTGGGCTGAGTGAACTTGTTTGCATTGGAGGATGCTGGTTTCTAGCCACCAAATCTAAATGCTTTCCCGTACTGTTGACCTAATTCAGAAGGCGTTTATTGAGGCATTACCCTACCTCAGGTTCTCTACTGGGGGGCAGAGTAAGCAAGCAGAAGAATAATAAAAACTAGACTGGTAAGTTTTGTATTTGAAATGTCAACAGAAGGCTTTGCATTTATAGGAGAAGGTGCAATTAAGTCATTCCTGATAGACAAAGACAAATACAGCTGAGCCCCAGTGCCTGAGGCAGGACCTAGACACTAGGAGACAGGAGATATGTGGTGTCTGCTCTTGTCCCTTGATCCCTGTGCCACAGACACCAGTACTACAGGCTACTTACTGTGCTGTGTGCAGACAGCTAGGGACAGCCTGGATGCTGTAGGACTCAGCTACATACAGTTCTGCTACAGTCCCTAGCATTGCCTGTTGGTTTGACATAGTACCCGAAACATCAACTACAAATAAAGGGAATGTGCCCTGCAGCCTGAGAAGAGTTCACAGTGAGCAGGGACTGGGCACCCGGGTTGCACAGGGGATGAACAGGCCTTCGGGACATACAGGCTTCAGGACTGTGCCTGCCCTGCTAGGGACTGGGAAGTGGAAGGCTGTTGTCTTGATTCGCATCATTATTTCAAAACCCGTTTCGAAGTCTCCTGTGCAGTATCCTGTCAGCTTGTTGCCATGGAGAAGTAGGTTGGGGCTAGAAGCTCTGTCCTTCTCTGTCAGCATTTCTGGACCCACCAGCTGCCTTCTGCCCCTGTGCAGATGTAGTGGGGCCAAGATGGCATTTCTGCATAGGCTGTGGCTCTGCAGGTACTGGTGCTATGGCTCCTGTCCCCATGGGCTATCACTGCATTCACTTGTGCACTGACACAGCTTACTACACCAAGTGCTCTCTGTTTGCCAGGCATTGTGCTGCACCCTGCAAACGGAGAGTGGACACTGACTGGTGGGACCAGCCGGCCTGGCCTGCTACGGCATCCCCTTACCTGCTCTCCTTACCTTCTCCGCCCTCAGAGTTAGAGGGATGTTTTGTTTCTCTTCCACCCTTAGTAATTGTTTAGAATCTTCTTGGAAGGCCAAGGCATAGGAGGTGCTCAGCCAGGAAGTATGTTCAAGAAACCTCTTAGAACATCTGTTTGTCTTTCTCCCTCTGATGTGTGAAACAAAATAAGACACAGCAAAGCAATGACAGACTCTATTTATTTATTTATTTATTTATTCTGTCACTCACTCACTCATTCATTCTCATTCATTTCTTTATCTTGGACAGGGTCTCATGTAGCCCAGGCTGGCCTTGAACTCACTATATAGTCAAAGGTGACTTTGAACTTCTGATCTCCATGTCTCTACCTCCTAAATTACCAGGACTACAGGTGTGAGCCACCACAACTTGTTCATGCAATGCTGGAGATCAAACCCAGGCCTCATGCATGTTAGGCAAGCCTTCACTCACTGACCTCTACTCCAGCCCCACCTGGCATCTACTTTTTCTAGGCTGTATCATTTCAAGCAGGTGGTTTAACCCAATAGTTGCCTCTAAACCTGTATCCCCACCCAGGAGATCAATAATTGAATTTTGAAGTAATAAAAAAATTAATGAATTTTGATTTTAAAAAATTAAAATATTTTTGGCCATTTAACCTTACCATGTGCTTCCCTAGTAAATCCCTATTGAGAAAAGCAGCCCTGCAAAGACCTCCCATGTTGTGATCAAGAAACCCAAAGCTTGGCCATGGCCGTGACCTTGGTCAAGTTAGTGTCTCTTTCTACCAAGAACTCAATTCAGTTTTCACATCGGAACCATTCAAGGGTTGGAGTTTACTGAATGGTTCTTTCAGCAACTAAAGCCTGAGAATTCCATTAAGGGAAAAAAAATCTCTTAGCATGCCACCCCCATCACCAATACACTCCTAGGCTGGAGGCTGACCTCAGCTTGACTCCTGCTGCCAGCTCTGGAAACTACTCTCCCAGGAGGCTGTGGACCAGAATACTGCTCCTGGATGCAGAAATGTCTTTCAGATGTAGAAGGCGCATCCTTCAGATGTGCCTTCTCTGCCCTGTCCCAGTGCAGTGGCTAGGCTTGGCTTGCATCCCAGAACAGTGAAGAATTGTTGGAAGGAGGGCTTTGTTTGTTTTGGTTTTGTTTTTTTTTTTCCCACTTCACCTGTGTCCTGCATTTTCCTAGGACCTGTTGTCTTCCTGAGCCTTTGACTGCTGAGGATTCTATTTTCTCAGCCACCTGCAGTCTACAGCTCTGTGCAAGTCACTGTACAGAGTACAGAGAGACAATAGCCATTGTCCTCGCGTGGTGACTCAGTCTGTGGCATGGACAGGTGAAATAAAGCAGAGTCGTAGAGTTTCTGGGAGGCTTGTCAGGGAAAAGCTGTGAAGCTGACCTGAGAGTGGACCGCCTCTCTATTGCTCCGCCTCTCTATTGCTCCGCCTCTCTATTGCTCCGCCTCTCCATTGCCCCGCCTCTCCATTGCTCCGCCTCTCCATTGCTCCGCCTCTCTATTGCTCCGCCTCTCTATTGCTCCGCCTCTCTATTGTTCCAGCTGTTACCTCTTCCGTAGAGCTTAAAGGGTTGGGCCAGAGGGTGAGCTTGAGTCCCTTTACTGCCCTGAGGCTTATCCATAACAACTGTTGTAGACTTTCTACAGGATGTGGGGCTTGAGCTGAGGCTCGCTGGCCTCCTGAGGATTTAGGATGGAGTAGGAGAAATGGATGAGCATCTTAAACTTTAGGACAGAACATGAGGCTACAAAGGCTAAGGGAAGAGTAAGATGAGAAGTCCTTACACAAGAACAGAGAGATGGGGGAGGCACAGGAGTAATGTGCTCTCAGAAGAGGCAGCCCCCATATTCCATAAAGGGCCTGGGTCCCTGTGGGCTAAGATCCCACGGAAGAGATACCAAGCAGGATAGGGGGGTGAGAAGGGCAGAGAAGTGGGGCTTCTTCCCTGGGAGCCATATTCCAGTCTATCTCATGACACTTTCACTATCAAAGCATGAGGTCCTTTCTTGGAACCTCTCCTCTCTTCCAAGCAGTACATTTTAAGTTGTTAGGACCCTGGCAGCCTACAGGGGAATACATTTTCCTGAGATGTCTGGGTTGGGGTTGGGGTTGGGGTTGGAGTTGGGGTTGGAGTTGGGGTTATGGTTAGGGTTAGGGTTGCCTTGTCTTGTGGGCTCTTACTCAGCAGATGTTTCCCTGAACTTGGAATAACCAGAGGAATGTTTTGACTTTGTTGGGAGTCATAGTCTAGGTCTATCAGCCAGAGCTAAGAGTCCAGCAAACAGATGCCCTACACCTAGCTGTGGCCTCCATCTTTGCAGTCTTCGGTCTAAGGCTGCTGTCTTAGTTGCTTTTCTACTGTTGTGAGAAAACACCATGATCAAGGTGACTTGTAAAAGAAAGCATTTAATTTTGTGGCTTGCAGTTTCAGAGGGTTAGAGCCCATGATGGCAGAGCAGAGTCATGGCGGCAGGAATGTCTGTTTTTCCACCACACCAGTTTTTCTTCATCTATTAGGAGATATCTGATGGTCATCTAGACTGCTTACTCCTTAAGGGCAGATATCATGGATGGCTCAGACAAGGTGCAATTGATGTTTTGTTTGTTACTTGAAAGCCCTAGTTTGTCTCTGAAGCTAGAGTTTGAATCAGGGAAGTTATAAAGAACTGTTTGTTCACACCTCAGAGTCTAGACCTTGAAGGCATTTGAAAGTTTCCCCAATGTCTGTGGGAAAGCACCCAGCCAGCTTCACATGGATATGACCCCAGCATATTGTGTACAAACAGATGGGCTTCTCCTCTCATGGACTGGCCAGAGAAGGCAGGGGGCCTGTTACTAGATATAGGTCAGGGAGATAACTCAGGTGTGAGCCAAGTCTAGCCTAGGTAGGGCTAGGGGTCTTTAAGGTAAATGTCACTGAGGGTTCTGTTTTCTAGAGACTCCAGCCATATAGCAACAACTTGGCCCTGGGTGGTAGGAGGCCAAAGGAGTATAAACAGAGCCAGGTCCCGATCACTTGCTTTGAGCTTCCCTTTGGCCTCTAGACTCAGACTCCTCTAGTTCAGAGCACACTGGTCCTATTGCTCCTCCAGAGCAGAAGTCAGCCTGGAAGGTCTCATAGGGAAATAGGCCCCTTTTCTGGGTCAGGATGATTTGAGAATGTAACCTCAATCTAGAAACACCTTCTTCTGATCTTCCATTCTTCGGTGAGCAGGGCTGGAGGAGAGCATGTAGGGAGAATTCTGAAACTTTGGTTTCCTTTAAAACACAAGAGTGTGTTTTTGCTTTAATCGCAGGTATGTGGTTATGGGGCTGCTTTGGACTGACTGCAGCAGATGACTATGATATGCCTCAAGCTCTATCAGAGGTGTGATTTTTGCCAGCTGCAGAGTTCCTGCCACTGTGAGGCATTTGGGATTCAGGAATTTTTCAGAGAGTATATAAATGCTAGGGCCCTGAGAGGCGGGGTCAGTGGTTGTTGGTCATTTGGTGGGGGTATTAATTGTGGTTTATTAGTAGCCATGCTCAAAGGGGGGGGAATAAATTAGATTCAGATCTCTCTACCTCTGTCTATCTCCCCCTCCTCAGGGAGGAATAAAGGATGGAAAAAGAACACGTGAATTAGCGAAGACCAGCTACAAGTAAAGGAAGGACAAGAAGAAAGAAGTTAGACTCGGAGTTTTCTGTCTCTCTCCCTCATCCTTCTTTCTCTCCTAACTAGTGATAAAGGTAAATCTGGGAGGGATAAAGGGTAGGAAAAAGAAGAACCCACAAAGTAGCAAAGTCCAGCCACAAGACAGTGGTGACAGGAGGTGAAGGGTCTGCCTCTTCTACTTTGCAGTCTGGTTCCCCAGGCCCTTGCTTCCATTTTAAACTCATGCGATGAACATGCCACCCTCCGGGCCACCATTTGGAAAAGCCGATCTCAGCCTGACACTCACTGCCTGTAAAGGGCATAGAATTAGGCTAATCAGTGGCTCTTAATTTCCCAACAAATGCGGGTGCTGTGCTAATTGCCAGGGTCCACACCAGCAGATCCCCAGTTGGCGGCATCAAATAAGAGAAGTGGTAATTTGGGGGCTGGAGTGGGGGAAGGCCTGCTTTGTTGGCTGAGCCAGTTAAAAGCTATATTAGGCCACATGAGCCCAAGCAGAGCCAGCCAGAACCTGGCCCTCTTGATCAGCCAGAGAGTTGGGTGAGTAGCCCCCAGAGTGTGTACTGGAGTTCAGCCTCCTTGCAGATGTCCGACATTTCCTTGTCCATGAGTAGACTTGTTCTGTTCTTATTCATGGTGGAAGATTTCACCAGCAGCATGGCATGGTGCTGCCAGGGCAGCCCATCCGGGATAAAGCATCCTCAACCTTGGTCTTTTGTTACCATGGCAATGTGGCATTTCCAGACTCTCCAGGCAACCTTACGGCATCTGCTGCTTTAAGCGATGCTCCTTCTCCACTCCAGAGAGAGCAAGCTATGAAGATAGAGCACCATTTACTGGGGGCCAGGGTCTCAAAAGAAGTTGCTCTTCAAGTCAGTCTGTCTACTCCAGTCTGGGGACAGGAGGAAAAGCTGCCAGGTCAGAAGAAACCTGGCCAAGGGAGATAAACTAGAGGACACAGAACAAAGACTGGTGACTAGGGAGGTTGTGGAGTGTGTACATGACACTGACAGTTTGGCTAAGTGGCAGGATAAACACTGGTGGAGAAGGCATGGCAAGTTTTGCCTCACTGAAACCTGCCACGTTAGTTCTGCCGGGCAAACCCTGACCTTACCTTCAATTGCATCCAGGTTATATTCTGATGCCTTCCCCTCCTGAACTTCAGGACACACATCATGCCTTCCTTTGAGTGGGCATTCCTCCCCCTCTGTCTCTGCTCACTGTTGTGTGTCATCACTCCTGTGCTGGCTAGATTCCTTGAACCTTTACTCTTCCTCTGTGGGGATACAGAGGGAAAGATGTTCATTCAAGGTCAGGCAGGGATCCAGAAGCCATGAAACACAGGTTAAGAACTCAGGATCCAGGCAGGCTTTACCAAGGGTTTGGAGGTGAGCCTAAGCCTCAACTAAACCCCACTTTCTTCTTCAGGAGTGAAATGAGGACCCTGGACATCTTTAGGGTTCTTAGGGTAGTGAAATGGCAGAACAGTAGTGAGTCGGAACGGGAGCCTAGTATGGAGAATCATTAAATAAATGTTAGTTATTTCCTACAAATGGAGACTCATTGATCTCTACACTTTCTTTCTCCTCCTTTGCTCATATGAGGCACTGAAATAACATTTATGTGGAGTTGTTATCAGGTGGATGTCTTTGTCTGGCTGGATGCCCTCGTGATGGAAAGGAGCCATCTACATTGGCTGCACACTCCTGTCTGGTGTTCACAGCATTGACACTGCATGGTCTTTGCAGGGATGGAGCCCTGTGAGGCTGAGTCTGTCCTGGAGCTCAGCCTGCACAGTAAAGTGTGTGCCCAATAAGGTCTAGTCCCATTGTCTAATGCTACATGGCCTAGGACATCAACCATGGAGCTCTGTGAAAGAACATAACTTTTTACCTCCCTTCGGGAACAATAGATATTCATAGTCCCTAAAACCTAACTTTATGATCTGCAAAGGCTTTCCGTTCTCTCTCTTGAAGTGAATAGGCACGGAAATTGTCAGCGGTAAGAATGGCCTATTCAGTGGATAAAGTCTCTGGATCTTTATCACAGGGCACTTCTCATCTGAACCCACGCAGTAGGGAGCCTAGAGATGGCCCTGTTCTTGTCTTCTGATCACACCCCTGTTGGTCCTTCCCGGGAAGGAAGGCTTTGGCGTATGTAGCTCTTTGCAAACGATCCCAGTGAGACACAGAACAGGAGCTTTGCCTCAGAGCGTCTGTATTTGTATTTGCATTTGATCGTGATGCCATCATTTACAAGCTGGCAAGTGTTCTCCTGGAGCTGCTCACATGCTATTCTCTAGCTTCAGGTCTGGGCTGGGGCTGATGGTGCCTGGAGGGTCTGACAGTCTGAGAGATAAGTGAGGGGCGTTTCTCCAGGAGCCATCTCCAAATCAACATGGCTGCATGTGCCATTGGGCTGAAGATGCATGCCTGGGTATGGCAGTAGCACACCGTTTTCAGGAGGCAGAGCCTAGCAGAGGAGGAGAGGCACTTGGGGCCACTGAAGCTGATTCTTTCTGTCTTCAAGGGCTGGAACAGAGACCCTGAGAGGCACTGACTTACCCAGGCCCGTATACCAAGGAAATGTAAAGCAAGCCTTGGGCCTGACAGCAGCCTTTGGGTTCACAGGACTACACTTGCTGTGATGGTGTGAGATGTCTGCATTCATTGGAAATGATTTGAAAACATTAGGTAAAGAAAGAGGAAGGGTCTGGGGAGATGGTTGTTCAGAGGGGAAGGCATTTGCCCTCAAGCCTGGGGACCTGAGTTCAATTCCAGAACCCACAGAGAAGTGAAGGAAAGAATCAGCTCCTAAAGTTACTTGGTGATCTCCACACTTTGTTCTATGACCTTGCACACTGTGGAAGTGTGCGCGCACACACACACACACACACACACACACACTCACACTCGTGTATATATACTCTCTTAACTGATTTTTGGGGAAAAGAGAGTTTTTCAGAGATGTGTTTCTCAGACAGTAAACAGACTTTTAAAAAGATAAATTATAAAAGCAACATATGAACATTGTAGAAGATTCAGATAATAGAAAATAATTTTATTGAGAAGTCAATAAGCTAGGCAGTACCCTCAGTCCCCAGAAATAGTCTGGCAAACAAAGGATTGGGATTATGGATCCTCAGACCCTCCAGGTTTGACTCTGAGTGTAAGGCCATCCAGAGAGGCACATGGCGACTGTACCCAATGCTATGAGTGTCCCATAGATACTGTGACTAATCCTAGTAAGGATGACACCCCCTTGCATTGGCAGCCCTCTCCAGGTAACCACTGCTCCATGTGTTCCAGTTTGACAGTTGGGTCATCATTTAGGGGAGTCTTCAAAGAAATAAACTTATTCTCATTCACATACCTAGGAACAATGGAGTTCCTCACCTCAGAGGGTTACTATCAGAAAGCAGGGGCGTTCAATAAACATCAGTGTGTGAACAAATGACTGAATGCTGACTCCTTCTAGAAAAGGTTCTGGGAAGCATCTGACCCTTTGGTTAGAGTCCATGGATCTGGGGCAGTCAATACTGAGTGCTTCTTACCTATGCACTCTATGTAGGGCAGCGCCATGGTACTGGTTTTGTGCCCTGAGATACTGAAAAGAGTTCAGCTAATGTTTTTCCTACCACAATACCTATCAAATTCTGGAATGCACCAGAACCTCCCTCTTGGGACCTGCTGTTTGGGCAGGGGTGAGGGGCATCTAGCCTCCTGTGAACAAGCAAGAAGCTTGTCAGGACATGGTCAGGGATATAGTGGCTTGTTTCCTGGAGAAACCCGAGTCAGCCCAGGTCATGCAGTCCTGTAGGAGACAGGTTCTCTTAGAATCTAATCTGCATGCCTCATCTGTATCCCTCCCCCTCTGCACCACAACAGCAACTGGGCCAGCAAACAAATGACACAGCAGAGAATAACAAAATGGTTTCCATAGCGATGCTTAGTAGCTTGTGCCTGTCAGCAGGCCTCCTCACTAATCTGAACCCTAGCTAGAGCAGTGTGAGATGTTACCTGCTCCATCCAGGGGAAGGAAAAGGGGAGGGTGGTTTTGTCCTGTGACTGTATACTTGGGAGATTTTCCCCTGAGTTCTCTAATAGCTGGGAGTAAGATAGACCAGACCAAAGAAGGCTAGGAACTGGCTCCTGGGCATGAAACAGGGCCATCCCAGCAGCAGTGAGGAGTGCCAGCTGAACAGGTATCATGTGATGGACTCCGCTGGGTACTGTATGTATCTGTTTAGAAACAACAAAGACAAGTGAGAAATGACAGACCTGTGTACAGATGATGAAGCCAAGACCTAGGTGTACATGCCAGATGACAGCAATAGCAAATCCAAGCCTGGCCAGGCCCCATAGCTACGGAGCAGCAACAACTGATGCCCAAATATCTGCTCCCACCCCTGAGTAAGGATTCAGACTAGGTACTGGCCAGTGGCTCCTCCTCAGATGAGGAGGGAGAGGGACTACAGGCAAGTCAGTCTAAGAGCTGCAGTGAAGTAGCCCTGGACAGGCCTGTTGGAACAGCGCATCTAAAGCTAGACGTGGAGCTGGTCTAGTCTGAACTCTGATTCCTCCATTCTCCTGTAGGTATGGCAGTCTGACATGCATGCACGTGCAAGCACAGGCACACACACACACACACACACACACACACACACACACACTTCTTTAGTGAGGATTGCTGTCACTGCCTGCACAGCTCTTCAATCTGGCTTCCTCTCAGGAGACTGAGCCACTCTAGGGGCCTTTGACATTTAGGAACTGTTCATGCCAGAAAGAAATATTTACTGAGCATCTTTTTTGATTGTGTATGTTTTCTTAGCTTTGTGATAAAGCTGTTGAATAAAATCCAGTTTTTTGTTCCCTTGGAGCTTTGCATTCTAGCAGAGATAAAAAGGTTCTGGCGGTTGTCACATGTACAAAGAAGGCCTAGAGCTCCCAAGAATTAGACAACATCCCCCCAAGAGACCCTGGCAGCAGCATCCATGCATTTCCCTCTCAAATATCACACTTTCTGGGTACGACACTTCTCCCATGACATCGTTCCAGGACAGGGTTGCTGAGCTGCGTCCGTGTCAGCAGCCTGTGTCAGCAGCCTGGCTACTCACCTGAAGGGACACTGCTTCCTTGGACCATAGCTTGCAGTTACACACAATGACAAACGTCCTTTCAAACATACAGTTTTTATGACAGTAAAGACAATCACAAAGAAAATGAATATGTATTAATCCATACAGTATTATAAATCTGAAACATTCACTTTGTTCGTAAAAAAGCAAAGCCAGAAACTGTGACTTAGAATGGTTCAGGACCTGTGTGAACAGGGCTGGCTCCCGACTACCCAACGTCATGCCTCCTACTGTTCTCACAGGGTTCTCAGGCTTATACTCTCTCAGGCTCTCACAGGGCTCTCTCTGCAGAATGTGTTCATTCATGTGTGTCTGGCAAGAACCTCTGTCATTTGCTTGCTTGCTTACTTGCTTGCTTGCTTGCTTGCTTGCTTGCTTGCTTGTTTTTGAGGACAGGTCTCTCTAGTATCCCTGGCTGTATTGGAACTCAGCTATACCAGGCTGGCCTCAAACTCACAGAGACCCACCTGCTTGTGCCTCCCAAGTGCTGGGATTAAAGATATGTGTCACCAAGATTTGGCACCTCCATGTAGACTGCCCCAAACAGTTCCTCATCTTCTCCCCAAAACTGTTCTTTTCCCAGGCTCCCTCAGCTCCACAGGTAATGCTACCTAAGGGAGGATATGAATCCTAGGGGAAGACTCCACACTTTGGGCAGCAGTGTTGTATCAGGGCTGGTCCTCAGACACAACTGAGGCGTTACCCTATATTGTATCTGCATCTGTGTTTTGAACTTGATCACACTGAGCACTAAGTAAGGTATGTACTGTATAGACGTGCTCAGGACTTCTGATGTGAGGATCCAGGTGCCATCATAACATCACTGCTGTGCTAGGGACCCAGGGGAGCCTGACACAGTCCATGGTAAATAGTATCCTGTGTATTAGGTGGGCAGCAGTTGGCACACTAGGACTGGCTCTGACCTGTGTCCTACTTTTATATGATGGCATGCCATTCTTTTTCTTCCTTTTTCTTTTCTTATTTTTTGAGAAAATAAAAGTTTAGATATATTTATTTTATTTGTATGTATTTGAATACATGTATGTACCATATGGATGTCTGGTGCCCACAGAGACCAGAAGACAGTATGAGATCAGATACCTGGAACTGGAGTTACACATGATTGTGAACCTCCATGTGAGTGCTGGGAACCAAACCCAGGTCCACAAGCCACTCTCAAATGACCTTCAGTGGATGACTAAAAAGAGAACCGGTGGGATTGGAGGACGGCTCTGTGGACAAAGCACTTGCTGCACAAGCAGGAAGACCTTTGTGCCCATGGAAAACCACAGGCACGGTAGCATCCACCTGTGTCCCCACAGTGGAGATGACAAGATCCTCCCTGGGCTTGCTGTCCAACCCCTCTAGCCAATCAATAAGCTCCAAGTTCAGAAAGAGACTCTGCCTCAAAGACTAAGGTGGAAAAAAAAATGAGGAGACACAACCTTGATCTCTGACCATATGCGTGTGCACACACCCATGTGGCACACACAAAGAGAAAGGGTGGAGCAGCACACTGGCCATCAAACCTAAAGTACTGTAGCAATAAGTCCAGTGAAGCCTCACACTCAACGTGTGGCGTTTAGCAGTGTTTGAAGCCCTTCGCACATTCTAGAGGCTCAGCCTTCTCTTGGAAGATGAGCATCATCTGTGAAATGAGGCTGTCGCACTGGGCGGTAACAACCTAAGCAAATAACCCACACAGCTCGAGTAAGTTCTCCTCAGAGTATCGGGGAAGAGATGGCTGGACCTTTGCCAGTCTTCTCTACCCAGCAGGCATGAGCGCCCTGGCTCTGGGCCTCATCTACTCAGCCCTGAGCGTGGCCTCCTCAGAGTAGTTCCCTTTAACAGGAGAAGGAAAGCGTGCCAGCTGCCCATAGTGCTGGATCCTGTGGTGAGGTCAGCTCTGTCTTCCTCCTTCCCCCATCTCTGCTTCCCATCCCTGCCCCTGCTGACTGTCAGCTGTGCTTCTCACCAGGGCCAGGCACTTGGCCCATGCAAGGTGCCAAACTGGGCCGTAAAGTCCTGGGCTCTTCCCCTCTCCTCCCTGCTCCTGATCAACCTGGTGAAGTTCCTGCCCAACCAAGGAAGGGGAGGGGTGTCATTCTCTCTGTATGTGTTTCTGCATCTTTCCAGCCATCCTGCAGATGTGTGTTTCCCCACACGTGAGCCCCTGACCAGTACTACTTCCCTCCCAAGGAGGTGGAGCCCTCTCTTGAAACAGTGGTCTGTAAAACAAACTTTTGGTGTAAGATTTAAACATTGGCATTATGGGAAAGTCAAGAGTATTTCCTTATAGAAATGGGCTTTCAGGGTTTAAATGCTTCTGAAGAAATTGAAAAGACCAGAGAACCTGCTGGAGAGAATGGCACACATGTGCTCCAGAGCTTGGGAGGTAGAGACAGGAGGATGGAGGTTCAAGATTATCCTTGGCTATATAGTAAGTTCAAGGCCAATATAACCTTCATGGGAGCCTGTTCCCCCCCCCCCAAAAAAAAACCTTCAAATCAGTCACAAATATATTTCTTTTGAAAAATCTAGAACAAAATTTTAAGCCAAACTAAAAACAACAACAATAAAGCACCAGGTCATATAGCTTTTGGATTTGAGCACTCAAATGTTTTGATATTAACTGGTGCTGGGGGATATTAGCTGAGCTGTGAAGCACTGAAGAAACAGTCTACAAAGAGAGAAAAGTATCCAGGAAGCATAGTGTTTAGATCTACCAATTTCATTGGTAATCAAAGTACACATTAAAACAGTGAGACTCCATTTTGTGTTCAAATTGAAAAAGATTTTTAAAACCCATGATGCTAATAAACACTGGTGGTGTGGGAGAGGAGCAGAGATGCCCACAGATCACCAAAGTCATGTGGGAAGAGTATCCTGGCAGTCCTCACACAGTCCTCGGCCGTCTCCAAGAAGGCTGTACCCACTGGCCGGGAATCAGTGTCCTACAAATCTAATTTGAGAAGGTAATTAGAAGGAGCAGCAGAGATTCACACACAGAGATGTACATGCAGTGCTGTAGGAAAGTGGAAAACTAGAGACAACCTGATAATGGTCTGCAGGTTAAGTAAATTGTTTAATCCTCAAAATGTGCAATTAGGCAGCCACTATAAAGAAATTGCCTAGCAAAAGTCTCCATAAAGTGAGGTGACACACCCCAGACTTCTGGAAGAAGACACTTGCAGTACGTAGAAGTAAGTTATCAATAAGAAAAAGACAAAGACCAACAAGGCCAAGAATGTGACCATGTGATCCATAGAACCCAAGATGGTGTAGACACAAAAAGGGAGCTCTTTCCCGAAATGAATGTAGTCAGCAGAATGTCAGTGGTCTACAGGGAGACACAGGGGAACACATCTGTAAGATGTTCAGAGCAGTACTGTTTACAACAGCAGCCATATCGGTAATGTTGTATAATATCATATTGCATATTGATATATATAGTTCAGTGGCAACAATGTTGACTAAGAACTGGTCATCCCAAGGATGTGGCTAAAGGGAACATGGCTTTACATAAGGAGAGGCTATTTATAAGCTTGGTCTGCAAAGTATCGGCTTAGAAAAAAGTGTAAAGAACAGGTCATATAAAAGGTATGTATCAGTGATGTGCCTTTATAAGTCTTTAAGACAAGCTAAAATGAGTGTACATAGTGTTTATGGACATGCACACATGTACACATGTGTGTACATATAAGCATACAAGCATGAAAGTGATAGACACCGTCTTCAAAGCAGTGGTTACTGCTGCAGGATGGAGAGCATAGAGGGAAGTCAGGCTTAGACAGAAGCTGCTGTTGTTGTTGTTTTAAGGAAAAAATTGAAATGCTTGTGGGAAAATAATAACTAATGTTCTGAACTTAGGTTAGCATATCATACATTGTTTTCCATGCTTTTTTGCATACTAAGATATTGCAAACTTTCCGGTAGTTTTCCTAAGCAGGGAGGCTGGAACCAAGCGTCTCTATATAGCCTAAGCTGGTCTGGAACTCATCTTCCCAGAAGCTGGGATTATAGGTGTTTAACCGTGAGAATGTGTGGCAAGCAGTTATGGCTGTAGTAAGAAGCCGATGACCTGGGCCAGGGTAGTGGCAGCAGAGATGGAGGGACATGGGAGACACTGGAGTTGTTTTTAGTGGTGGAGTTAGCAGGGCTCAGTGATTGGTAAGCCTGTGGTGAGTGAAGAGCCAAAGAGGAAATTCATGAACGGAGCATGAACAGCTGGGGGTGTGGCAGAATGGGGTACAGTGACTTGAGGGGGCAGGTGAGGTGGGCCATGAACATACCCTGTTAATGGCCATCAGCTCTGCTTTCTTCCTATGTGCACTGGGCGTTACAGTGATGTCTGTGCCCTCTCTTCCGCAGGGGACAAGTGCTGCTCCTGGGGCTGGAACGAACATGGCATGTGTGGGGATGGCACTGAGTCCAACGTCTGGACTCCATCTCCAGTGCGTGCTCTGCCGCCACCATCAAGACTCCTCCTCGTGGGCTGTGGGGCTGGCCACTCCTTAGCCTTATGTCAGCTGCCGCCACACCGTGTGCCATGCCGGGATCTCAAGGTCACCTGCCCACTCCCAGATGCCACAGAGAACACTGAATCTCAGGGCACCGTGGACAGAGACAGACTGGAAGGAGAGACGATCAGTGACGTCAACCCAAAGCCATTCTGACAGGATGAGAAATGGTGAGGGGAGGGGACTGTGAGAGAGACTGTTCAATAAAGTGGCTTATCCCAACAGAAGATTCCCTGGAGAATCCTTCTGAGAGAGTATGGGGTCAATAATCCTCCTGTAAGCTCGAGAGGGGATCAGGAAGTCCTGACAGCTGGGCAGAACCGCAGGTCAGAACAAGGAGCTCTTTGCCCAGTGCTCAGAGAGGCTTGAGCCATGGAGGAGGCATCTTTTCTACTCAGCAGATGTGGATGAGGGGCGCCTCACTAAGGACATGCAAAGTAAAACCATCAGAAGGAGGCTCCAGCCCTACATGATGTCCACCCCATGGCTGTGTTAGGTCAGAGGGTGGAGGGTTCTAGGCCACATTTAGAGCAACACACACTTCCCCTTTGACTTAGAGGTTTCTGTTCAGAGCCCATAGCTTTGCCTGTCTGAGGGTACAGAGGTACCCTGCCTGGAGACTCAGAAGGAGAGGCACCCGTGTCTTCATGACCAGGGCCCGAGCAAAGGCTTTGGGTTGAGTGGGAAGAATGGAATGAGTAAGTGGAGAGAATGCAGGGCTTCTGGAGAGACTCAGCAGAGAAGACCCCCAAGTGCAGAGAAGTCTGTCTGGAGCCAGGAGACTCTCAGAAGATGTGTAAGTCTCCCACTAGGCAGGATTCTGGGGCCACTGTAGCAGGGGAACTATATTATCTCAGGGCTCTGCTGTCTAGGTTCCAGTAGCTTCTGGTGGTTACAGAATCCTAGGACGTTAAAGCTGGGGACTTCAAAGCCTAGAGGCCTCCAAACTACACTCCTCAGAGACTGGCATGGTGGCTTATGCCTTAAATAGCAGCACACAGGTGACAGAGCTAGGTGGATCTCTGTGAGTTTAAGGCCAGCCTGGTCTACATAGCAAGTTCCAAAACAATCAACCTCACATAGTAAGACACTCTCTCAAACAACAACAACAACAACAACAACAACAACAACAACAACAACAATAATAAAACCCAAACTGACATCCAACATTCTTCAGAGCTTCAGACATCTCCTTGCAGGTGGCCGGAAGCTTGCCCGTCTCCTGGTTATGTTGGCAGTGTTGGTTTTGTCCTTACGTTATCTGATGTGCTCTGCCTGGGACTGCATTTGATGAGCGGCTCACTAAGAAAGTGTAGAAACTGCTTGATCTCATCAACTACTCTCTTGCTCATCAGGAGAAAATGGAGGCTGAAAAGGGGGGACGCACCTCATTCCTGGCCCAGGGCAACCCAGTCAGAGCTCTGAACCAGACAGCAGTGGGATAGGAAGTAGCTGAGTGAATAGGAATGGGTCCAGCTCAGAAGGTTTGGAGGAAGTACTTTCCAAAGTCCACAGGCCTACGCCTAGACACCACCTGCAGCCACATTCTGACCTGAGCCCCAGGCATGGAGTCTTGCTCCTAGCACTGGGCCCAAGAACTATGTCCTGTTCTGTACAGCCTCCACCACCAGACCCAGAAGCCAGTGGCAGCATTTGTACTCTGGTCTTCTCTTGCTATAATGGCCAAGCCCACTGAGATAGAGCAGTTACCCAGTATGGCTTACTGGAGCAAGCTCAAGGTTACTGTTCTGTAGGCTACGAGGTTGGCAGCAACCAGGCCCGGAAGCATTTTCATGTGACCCATTCTGCCTAGACAGTTTCCAGTCACTAGGAGCCAACACCATCTTGCCCAGAGGCAAGCTACCTCCTGTCTCTTTCAGTATGTGCTGGAAAATTCCACACTTTGAGTTTCCCACTCAACTGGGTGCTTTGGAGCCCAGTGCCTTGTTCATAGGAGAAAGACGTGTCCGCATCCTGAACAGGATTAGCACATGGGCCCTAACTAAGCTCTTTGATTTAGAGTCTCAGACCTTTACAAGTGGGTCAGATCCTACTAGAAGCAGGCAAATGCAGGAAGGAGTGGTTCCCTGCCCACTATCTTACCTCAGCCAACCTCATGCTGCCCTTCCTGGTGACAGTATGGACAGAAGGCATTCTCCTCACTCTGCTGCCTGACTCTGATGGGTAAAAACACCAAAGACAAAGAAGGACAGTTGATAAGTCTTTTTCCCCCTTTCAGCCTTTGGTAGCTGTTTGTCTTTCAAAGAAGTCCAAGTCCCCTTTCCTGGTAGTCCATGGAGGAGCCAGCACCTAGTCAACTCTAGAGCTAAGCAGAAAGTAAACGAATGATCTTCTCAGTGTCCCCAGGGGTCACTGGAGTGGGACATTGACTGAGTGAGCTCTGAGGACCCATCCTTAGCCACTGTATTCTGTTTACAGCTTTTGGAGAACCAGTCTACAGGTCTCACAGACACTTGACACTGTCACTTCACTCACCTGCTTAGGTTCATTAGGGTCACAGGAGATGACCTGAGGAAAGAGCTCATTTTTTTAAATGCATTTTCAATGTAATTTTGCCTTCATTCCCCACCCTTGCCCCTCATGAGAAGGAAGAAATACCCCCATTGTGTGCTTGCAGGTGACTGGTGGGGCCCTGGAGTGAGTGTTGAGGACCCAGCATGCAACAGCTGTTGCCATGCCTTCTTCCCACACCCACCCTCCCCTCCTGATCACGGGTACCTGTCTTCCCTTGACCCATCTTCCACCCTTGATTATAATAGCCTGAAGTTCACTAGAATAACCCTGGATGCTGTGCTGGCTAGTTTTATGTCAACTTGACACAAGCTGAAAGTCATCTGAGAGAAGGGAACCTCAGTTGAGAAAATGTCTCCATAGACTGGGCTGCAGGCAAGCATATAGGCCATATTTCTTAATCACTGATGAGGGAGGCTTGGTCCATGGTGGGGGGTGCCATCCCTGGGATGGTGGTTCTGGGTTCTATAAGAAAACAAGCTGAGCAAACCAAGAGGGGCAAGCCAGTAAGCAGCACCCCTCCATTGCCTCTGCATCAGCTCCTGCTTCCCAGTTCCTGCTCTGTGTGAGCTCCTGACCTGACTTCCTCCAATGCTGAACAGTGCTATGGAAGTGTAAGCTGAATAAAGCCTTTCCTCCCCAACTTGCTTTTGATCATGGTGTTTCATTGCAGCAATAGAAACCCTGACTAAGACGGGTAACATGGTGCCTAGGGAGTGAATCCAGGCCTGTAACTCAGAATAAGTCCTTTTTGCCATGCCCAGGCATTATCTACTCCGGGTGAGGTGACTTAGTGGTCATTTGCAGTTAGCCCTGGGAGATAGTGGGGATGAGTTGGAAGTGGGTGCTAAGTATGACTGCCACAGCTTCAGAGCTGCTTCCTGATTGGAGCACAGAGGTGGATCGGAGTAGAGGACAGACAGGGAGGCTGGTGGCCTTCTGGAAAACTAGCTGAAGAGATGTAAGCTTCACCCATAGTGCAGCAAGAGTGGGCTTGGCCAGCTTTGAATCAAGAGAGGTCTGGAACAGAACACAAAGTGGCCCTTCTGTCACAGCTGTGCACTCCATGAAGGATGCAGGAGGCAAAATCCTAAGAGTCCCAGATTCAGAATCCAGGATTTTAATACTGCCCCATCATGGGCCAGCCCCAGAAAGTCGTTAGCTAAAAACAGCCCGATGCAAACTCTGGAGCTTCCGATCTTGAGTTCACTTTTCACTGGGCTGTGCGGCTTTGGGCTGGCTGCCCCTGATTATACTTCATTGTCTTGGCTGTAATATGGGGTGATTGGGCTGTTTTGAGCTGGCACTGGGCAGTATGTATGAGGCGCACCTTCCACATCCTCAGTGTGTGTTAGTTCCCCCTTTCTAGCTGCGGTGCTCCTACAAGCCTATGTTCCAAATAGCTTTGTGTTATTCAGTAAATTCTCATCTTCCTAGTAGATTTCTGGCTTATGTCAACACTGACCTCAGAAAACAGCCCAGGCTGCTTCACTTGTGTATCCCGAGACTCAGAAGAGGACAGTGGTAACTACCCTCAGTTGTGGTGGATCCTGGGTACCAGGAACTTGAGGCGAGTTGTCAAAAGAGGTGAGAGATTAGTAGGTAAATCTTTGCAACCCACCTTCAATGTCCCACCCACCCATAGGCTCACAGACTTGGGCTGTGCAGGGAGAAGACAAGGAGACTAAAACCATAAAGGGGCTGACACCTTTGTGCCTGTGGCCCTGAGCAGTGTGCTGCCTGCTCAGACCTTATCTCCCATCTTAAAATGCTCAGAGGTTGACGGTGTAGCCTTTGGGGACTCTTTCCATCGAACCTTCTGGAATCACTAATGGATCAGGAAGAATCAGATCCTCCATTCTACCGCACACCCAAACCTGCAAGTGAAGATTCCCAGAACAGACTCTACCCTTTCCTAGGTGTGTCAAGCTGAGAGGAGTATTCCATGAGGTAGTCTCCAGCCAAGGCCCTGGGAGCTGGCCAGGGCACCCAGACCTGACAGTCAGGCCCAACAATAGTCCCAGGGAAGTACCTGTGGCTGCACAGGGCAAGGAGATGCTCTGACGTGGCTTCCTGCAGAGAATCACCGAGATGAGTCACAGAACCATAGCAGGTGAGCCCCACAGAGCATGTGCCAGACATTATGTCAGGGTTTCATTCACCTCTGAAGAGTTGCTTCCTTCCCTTGACCCAACAGGATCTATAGCCCTAACCTGTGAGGGACAGCATCCTCAGAGCCCAGCAGCACCTCAGCTCAGATGACTGCAGTGGTAGCCACACCCACTTAGCAGAACAGAATGGAGATACAGCCTGGAGGCAATAAAAACTCAACTCACTCCTTCAGATCAAAAGTCAGCTCTTTATTTCCAGGGCCAGGGCCCGGGGAGGGGAGGCTGCTGTCTTTCCAGGAAATGCTGCAGCAAAAGCTCGAGATGTTGCAATTTTTTTTTCAACTCAAGCATGTGTTTTTCAAAAATATCATCTTTACACACACACACACACACACACACACACACACACACACACACACACTAATTTTAGAATCAGACCAAAGCCAAGCTACTGTCCTCTGTTTCTGTTGGGAAAATACTATATTTATTCGAGATGCAGAAGCGTGTCTCTGCAAACCTCCAATTGCTTCAGAAAAACAAATCTGCTTTAGACTAGACAGAAACCATGTTACAAAATTTATTTCATGCTCAAATCTCTTTGCATAACATTGGGCATGCAGTTTTTTCTTTTTTCTTTTTCCTTTTCTACTCTGAAGTACTAAATTGCATACAGTGCCAGTTTTCGCCTTAATAAAGGTGGAGGGGAGGCACCCCTCTGATGGTCCTGAACTGGAGGTACTCTACATCCTGGTTTTAAAATGACATTGGAAAAATCCATATGGTGTAACTATGAACAGTTTGTTATGAAACTTGGTCACACTGGATCTATACACCAAGATGAGTGAATCAAACTAAACTAACTGCTGTCGGGGTCTTGGGGAGAGGTCCGTTGGGTCACAAGCATGCCAGACAGAGGTGGAAGAGGGTGGCAGTGTGGCTCTCCACAGTCCTATTCAGAGCAAAGTTCTCGGTTTTCCACGTGAGAGGTGGGCTATGAAGGTGAGGTCAATGTGACCGATGACCAACTGCCATTTTGGAACCTTTCCTCTAGGTCTTGTGTACAAAAAGCAATTCACTCCCCAGCCCCATCTTTGTTCCCTGACCTCCCCCCACCCCCACTCTTGGAAATGTACAGGTTTCTACCGAGCGCCATTACAGTTTGACTCCGACACCATGTGTCTAAGAGCACTGAAAGAAAATAAGGGACTCTTGCTCTTCTCTCCATTCTTGGTAGTGGTTGGGGTGATCATACAGTCACAGCAAGGGCTGGTGGGTGTAGTTTAGCTGGGTTTTCTGTTTAACTTCATGCAAGTCATGCTAAGGCTCCCCTTGGCCCCCCTCCCCAAATAAAAGGTAACTTCTAAAAAAAAAAAAAGAAAAGAAAGAAGGGCGAATCCTCTACGGTCAGTTACCATGGGCCGTAGAAAAAGCTACGTCCGTCTTAGTACAATGCCCGGGCCACTCGGACTCGTCCGGCAAACCTGCATGGCGTGAATTTACTCTGTCCGAGGGTGAGGAGGGGCTGCAGGTCCACCCAGATGGTTAATAGCCACCAGTGTCCTCGGCCAAGCCGCCTGGTCAAGTCACTCTCACAGCCTCTGTCGGCATATACTTAGCAATGACAGGGCTTTCTTTGCAAAGATCTGTATGTAGAGAATACAATTACCACTTGAGCTCCTCTTCTTGCCTTCCCCTCCCGCTTGCTCGGCACTTAGTTGTTAAGGAAGGAAGAGGAAAGACTGAACAGCCGCATGCAGAGGCAGGCAGGGTCTTCTCCAGCTGGCTTGTTTCCCATGCAGCGGACCAGCCTAGCAGCCTCTTTCTCTTCCCTCTTGGGGGGGACAGGTGAAGTCCCTACTTCTGCTCTGCACCTGCAGACCTAAAGGGCTCCGAATCAGCCAGAGCAAAGCAAGTTCTTGGTGCTATCAGGAGCCATGAGAGCCGAGCTGGATGGACACTGAAGGGGCCTTCACCCTTGGTGCCTCCCAAAGAGTCCAGCACCCAAGCTCGAGTGGGTTCTGAGACTGGGGATCACCTGTGGATGGGGCGTGTACTCCCAAGAAGTACTAGGAAATGGGGTGCTTCTGTCCCACATCCCCTCGACTTCTGGAAGCACAGTAGAGACACTGTTCTCTTAGGCCACACCGACTGATCCAGCATTCAAGACAAGGAGTCAGGCAGCCCACGGGACCTTGCTGGGCAGGACGCAGCCATGGAGATAGTTTGCCCCTACTCTTCAGGCTGACCCCTGCTTCTGGGCATTCTACAGGCTTTACCTGGGAATAAGCCAGTTGCAAAGAGAGCAGCAGCCCCATCCATGCCAAGGATGGGGCTCCCCGCAAGGCTGGTAGCCCTCTGCCATGCAGCACCATGCAGGGAGCAGCACACCGCACTGAGGTCAAGGGGACCTCAGGCAGGGCAAACAAGCAGAGACCAGCCTGAATCAGATTGGTATAACTAAGCAATCGCGCACCACCCAAAGGACTGTCCCTTGTCTGGGCAAAGATTACCTCTCCTCTTCTAGATCTGCCTTTGATTCTTAAAGTCTATTGTTTCCCTTGTGTCTGATTTAACCATTCCTAACACTAGTGTAGTTGACAAAGGCCTGGGACTACACACCAGCTGTTACTCTCAAGATTTTGACTCCCCTCTGGCCCACCCTGCTCCCTGTCGTCATGCGTCTGTGTGAGCATGAGGAACATGTGAGCATGAGGTGCACAGGAACATGCATGAACTTCCCAGCTAGTCGGCTGCTATGTGCAGCCCTATGTGGAGTGTTCTGAACTTCTCCCCAGGCAGCCCATGCTAAACCTCTCCAAATCCTGACTGCAAGAACACCGCTAGTCACAGCCTTCACCGGCCACAAGGGGGCGCTGACTAGCCCAGGGGCAGTAATAATGTGCTCTGGCCATGGAAAGAGCTTTATAAGTCCTGTTAACATACCTTGTCTTGGCAAGTTCTCTGTCTGCCACTCCCAGTATTCTGACTAGCACACAGCTTACCTCTACAAGGATAGTGGCCTTATCTCCCAGCTCCAAAGCCACCTTTCTATGAAGCCTCCCTTTCCACTGGCCTGTGGTTTCTCTTTAAAGGATACTTCTTTCACAGCCAAACTTTAGACTAAACTCACAGGATGGTGGCTAAGCCAATAGTCCTTCACAACTAGAGGCTAGGAGAGAACACTTTACCTTTTGGACATGTTCTGCCCCACTGGAGAAATCTGAGGGAGCTGAGACTCCTCCCTGTCTCCTTGGGTACCCCTTGGCTTGGCTTTACAGACCATGGTCATCAACCCTGGCCAAGCCCCTTTCTATCATTTAGCTGAATACCAACCTACAGCTGCCTGGGCCTTAGTTTCTCTCTACAAGCTTGCTTCCATCCCCCTTGGAGAAAGAACTCTGACCTCTAGAGGCCAATCTCCGGGGGAATCCCCCCATCACCCCTCAATGTGCCTACCTACCCCTCAGCACCCCTTGCCCACCTCCCTGCCCACCCATCTGCAGGAGCGCAAGGCGGGCCCGGCCAATGCAGAGAGCTCCAAGTTCCTCTACATACCCTTTCTCATTCCTCCACCAGGTGGGCACGCGTACTCCCCGGTTGATAAGAGGAAGCAGGGTCCGTATCTCTCGCGGGTGCCCGAGCGGGTAAAGGGCAGGCCCTCATCGGGAGTGAGGGCCTGGTCTATGTGGGGGCAGTCTTCGTTCGCCAGCGCGGCCTTCGCCACCTCCCCATTCAGTTTGGAATCTTCAAACATATAAGCAGAAGCTATTGAGACACTGAAAACCGTTTAGTGAGAGGGGGTGACAGGCCGAAGGTGGGACATTCGACAAAGGAGTTCTCGTTCCTGAGGATAGAAAAGTGGGTGGTCCATAGAGGGGGTGCAAGGCTGGGGCAGGCTGCTGACAATGCGGGAGAAAGAGACTCCTAAGTTTGCTCAAAGTTTGCAAAAAGATGAATTGGTGATGGGCCCAGCGTGTGGTGCTGGGGGCAGGCCCAGGGCCAGGGCAGTGTTAATGAGACAGAACAGGGCCAGGGCAGTGTTAATGAGACAGAATGATATGATGTATCCATGGGAGGGATCAGACACACAGCTCAGGGAGAAGACAGACAGACACTCAGAAAGGCAGCCTTTCAGACCCCTCTGCTTCTGACCAGCACCAGGCTGCTTCCTAGCGGTGTTCAGCCCTAGGCCCAGCTAGACCCTGCCTGACCTCCCCCACTCCTGCGCAGGCAGCTCTCAATTTATTCTTTGGTTCCTGGTATATCTCCCAAGTCTAATCACTCATCTTGCTCCCACCTCTCCATGTGGGACCCAATATGACCATTCAGATGCCCGTGGCTACTTCTCTGTCCCCACAAGGACCAAATCTGGTGCCTCTGGAACTTTATCCCATACAGACTAGGTTTACTCACATCTTCTGTTCCTGTCCAGACAGGGACATGGTCAGATTTGCCACCCCCTCTACAGACTAGCCTGGACATGCATTTTACACTATCTCCCCAAACAAACCCTATTTTGTCATGCTATGCCCCAGAAAGACTAGACTGGCCACACCTCTGTTCTGTCCTTACAGGAACCCAATCTGGTCCCTCAGAGACTGTGCTCTATACAGACTGAGTTTGATCACACAGCCCTCTGAAACTTTGTCCTATACACAGACAAGTGCTGGCCACACCTATACTATCTCTACAAAGACTCAACCATGGCCCTTCCATTTCACGTTCCCTGCACAGACTAGGCCTGGTCATACATTTCCCTGCCCGCATAGGGACACAATCTGATTGTTCTACCCCCATCATTCATGCAGATTAGCTTCCTGTGTCACCCCACAGACCCAATGACATCATCCCATCTGTTCTGTCGCCATGAAGACCTACACTGCTGCACACACACATCAAGCAGTGCTTCCACAGACCACTCTGGGGGACCTGGTCAGCTTGCACGACAAAGATAAATGCATATGCATGAGCCTGTGGTCGCTGGACAGGGATGTGGGAGCGGCTCACATTCCTGTCCTTTCTACCAGCATCGCTGGTAAAGCAGAGCAAATGGACGTGTGGGAGACGACAGACGCTGATGGCCTTGGGTGGGGGTGGGAGGATTTTGAGGCTTGGCTTTTGCAGTAGTTTAAGAAGGAACCTGGAAGGAGGTCTCAGGGGGACATGAATGGTGGGGGAAGGACAAAATGTGGCCACAGCCAAGCACCTTGGCCCTCCTAACTTTAAGAGCAAAGATTTGGAGGCCGTCAGCACCTGGCAATGGTGGCTCTGACTGAGCTTTGTCCCCATCTCTTTCCCTCTTGGGGACACTGCTAGGGTAAAGCCCAGTCAAGCACTGCACCTATGGGGGAATCCTCATGGGAGAGCCCTTTGGTGAGGGAAGAAACCACCCTGGGGAATGTTTTAGGGGAGGCTCTCAGAAAGAAAGCTACAGGAGACTCCCAGCTTCATGTGACCCTCTCCCGTGATCCTGTTCAGATCGTATAACTACACGCAGGAGTGAGCCTTCCCAGTGCATGCACACATGACATGCACGTGAGTGGGGTCACCACACGTGTACATCATGGCACTACAAAGAGGCAGTCAGTCAAAAGAGAAATGGACCAATCAGGTTTATTCATAAAGCAAATCCAAAAAAGAAAAAAAGAAAAGAAAAGAAAAAAGAAAAAGTTTCCCATCATAATTTTGGAACTTAAAAAAGTCTGTCGTACAAGACGGCAAGGCATTTCACGTACAGTCCTTGAAGATCCCAGGGCCTTCGATCCTGATTGACTCTGAACCAGAAAGGCTAGTTACTAGGGAAACTCTGGCACCATGTGACAAGCTGGGGGCTGCCTAGCATGAGGAGTGTGTCTGTGGGACACATGTGTGCCCACGGACATGCATATTCTCCCTTACATTCCATTGGCTCTTGTCTCCCTCATGGAGGGTCTTGGGCTGGAAGGAGGATGCTGGGGAGATGAGGAAGTGGTATGGTGGGGAAGGGGGATTGAAAGCTGGGTCCATGTGCCTTGCATGGGGAAGAATGATGGCTTCCAAGTGCATCTTCTCTAGCTGGCAAAGATGCTCTTGAGTGGGTGTCCACAGCCTGCTCTTCTTGTCCAGAGAAGGGCCAAATAGTGACTGCTTCTTCCTGCCTCTGCCTCAATAGAGACAGCTCAGCCTGAGACCACCCCTTCCTCTGGCCCTGAGTCTCTGCCTACACGTCCCCGGCCCCTAGGCCTCCCACCTTAAACTGTAAAGAGTTTGAAAGCAGGGGTAGTCCCTCTGGGGTTCCAAGAGCGAGGGACAGCCATCTAGGATTTAGGGGGACAGGATGAGGGCAGTTTCCTGGATACCCCTGGAGCCTACTTTTTCTTTCAGCCTTGACCTTTAAAAAGGGTTTATGGCTGAGTGGATGATGTTTTATCTGCAGTCGAAGATGCTCTCTGCACCCAGGCCATTCACTTCCTGTCCCAAACTCCAGTGCAAATGGCCAGAAGAGAGAATAAGCAAAGAGGGCCAAGCATCCAAACTGTGAGAACGACCAAAGGTACAAGACCTCAGAGTCCTCACCCACCTGCTTATCTTTCCTGACACCTAGCTTTCTACTTGCGTTCAGAGAGCTGGGCCTGCCTCCTTAGCCCAGGGCCCCGGGACACCATACCCCCAGGCTGGCAATGATGGAATGGCGACATGGTCAGCGTCTCAGAGATGGTTTCCAGGCTTTGAAATGAACTGAGATGAACGTCTGTGAAAGGGTCATTTTTTTAAAAACTTTGGAGCAAGAGAACCTATGTGACCAGGCCTCTGTCAGCAGGATGGCTGTTCCGACATCTCTAGACACTTCTGACATACTTACTGTTCATACCTAGCCGCGGGCACCACCAGGCGCACGCAGGACTAGACTGGGATTACGTGGGCTGCCATTACCTTGGGTTTACCCCAAAGGGGTCTGCCCAGCTGGGACTCAGGAGAAAACATCCCAGGCTAAAGGGGACAAACTGTGAGAAGTGTGGCCATGAGAACCAGCACACTCATGTAACAAAACAAGGAGAGAGAGAGAGAGAGAGAGAGAGAGAGAGAGAGAGAGAGAGAGAGAATATGAACAACACAGAAAAGAAAAAAGAATACCCGCCTGGCCTTCAAGATCATCTCCTTTCTCCTCAGATCTCGCTTTGCCCACACAGCCAGTGTGGACTACAGTTTGGATCCATGCTGCCAGTCCTACCTTGCCACTGGGTTCTCTTTGGCCGCCTGTCTCACTCCGTCAATTCTGCCCCTAATTCTGCCCAACCACTCCGTGGTCTAGCACTAGTCCCAGGCAGCCACTGCAGCCTAGGAGAGGGCCTGGCAATAGCGGTTTTGGATTCTGGTGCTCAGAAAACAAACCACACCCCCAAAGACCACCCAAGGCTGCAGCGGTAGCTCCTGTGGGTGGCGGAAGTGGGGCATCTCTGATATTGCGCTTTGGTTCTGTACACCCACAGGTAAGAAAGGAGCGAAACCTGCCACCTGTGTCCCTCTGTGTCCCTTATGCCAGGGACCTGTAGCCCTGGGACCCCACACCACAAAGGTCTGACTCATCACAGGAGCAGAAATAAGACACACGAGGATGGACATGGCAAGACAGGGGACAGCAGACACTCCAAGCTGCCCAGAGCAAGTGGCTGGCCCACTATAAGTGGGGGTGCGTGGGGGAGTAAACCTCTTCTTGGAGGACAGCAGCTGCTCCAGGGAGCTCAGTGCCTGACAATCCCTCCCTGTGCCTCCCAGTTCATGGCCAGGCAAGACCTAAAACCTTGGCAGCCCCTCAGGACAAGAGCCCACAAATATTGAGGCCATTCAAGCCATGGCCCAAAGAAAGAGATCACAACATCCCTGGGACAGACAGACAGACAGACAGACAGACTGTGGCTTCACTGAGAGGTGGAGGTGAGGGTTAGGAGCTGCTGGCTCAGCTAGACACCCAGCATTCTAGCTCAGTCCCTAATCCAAGAGTTAGAAATGAAACTAGAGAGACTGCTGTTTGGGGATCTGCTTGACTGCCTCTGCTGAAGAACCCCATGGGACACCATCTCGTCTCCCACATTCCCATGAGGCCTAGTCTCTACCCATCACATCTGCTTTCCTACTCTCTGCTTTCTCTCTCACTCGCTCACCCCCAGCCCATGCCCATCCAGATCTATAAGGAGGGGTTAAATAGAAAGGGAGCCTATGGTACAGAAATGGGTGAAGACAAACTCTGGAGACCTCATACGCTCCCGCAGTGGGTAATCCGGTCTCATATGCCAGTGTCTGAGGAGAGGCTAAAGGTGGCACTGGAATCTTACAGCTGAGGGGTTGGAGGGCTGAACATCAGAACAGAACAGCACCAAAACAGCAAGGGGGGAGAGAGAGAGAGAGAGAGAGAGAGAGAGAGAGAGAGAGAGAGAGAGAGAGTTAGAGTTAGAGTTAGAAAGAGGGAGCTTGAGCTCAGACAGCTAGTCATTAGACTGCCCAAACCAGAGATCTCCGAATTCCTGAAACCTGGAAGCCAGGGCGGAGGCTCAGCAAGGCTAAGGAACCCAGAGGAAATTTTACAGGAATTCGTAGGCTTTGCAGATCTGCTGCAACCTGAAGAAAGGGCTAATGTCCTTAGGATTAGCTCTCTCTGTGTGTGCGTGTGTGTGTGTGTGTGTGTGTGTGTGTGTGTGTGTATGTGCGTTGGTGGGTGTGGATGTATGTGTGTCCCCAGTACATGGATAATGTCACTGGTCTGGATGTGCAGAGGAATCTGGCTAGAGTGAGCTGGGATCATCAATGGGCTGACCTGGGGCTCCGTTTTTTGAGCACCAAATCCTGACTGACAGACACAGTGTTGGGGAAGATGAGTCAGAAGGGCTGAGGAAGGTCATGTGATAACTCGCAGGCTGAGCACTTCCTGCTGGGGCCCACTGTGGAGCCGGGGAGAGGATAGGCCATCCAGAGCTGGGAAAACTGTCCTTGCCCTGGTAATGGCTCCTGGGGTAAAATGGCTAGTTAACTCAAAACAAAAGGGTAGGCCTGGGGCTTCCCAATATGGAGACATGGCTTGATCAGGAGCCTATCTCTACCTCAGGGTCCCTGTATTCCCTGCCCCAACCTAGAACACAAGCTACATTTTGCTTCCGTACCTACAGGAATCTCAGGAAGGAGAGGGCAAGGAATGGGTGAGAAGGCTAGACAAAGAAGTAAGCCTTGAGACATGGTTTAGGCTGCTCCAGCCAGCAGGATAAGGGACTGGGGTGGGAGGGTAAATCCGATAGCACACCAGCAGGGAAGGACATCAATCACTCACTGAGGGAGGCCACCCAAGGGAAAGGGAGCCATCCTCATCTGAGACTGAGCTAGCTCAAAGCCTCCTGCCAGACCTAGGCATGGGGTGCTCTTCATAGACGAAATGAATCGAACAGCACACATCAACCCCACACTCACCCGGTACCTCTGAGCTCAGTGTCGGCATTCTTCTCTGGATCATCTGTTCCTTGGAGAGCCCTGTCTCCCCAGAGGTAAGTCAATGGCATTCCATGGGTAGAGGTAGACTATGGGTTTTCATCTTCGGACCAGAGCCCCATGGTCAACTTTATGTGCTATGAGCAGGTTCTCATAAAACTGAGATAGTCCCATAATGAGCCACTAGCCATGGAATATGAGAATATATCCCTCAGTGACTAGTATTGTTTTACCCCGCCCCCCCCCACCCCACCCCCATCTCCCAGTGAATGCGTGGATAAGTGGTTGGGATGTCTTGTATTGCTGCTGCTGCTGCTACAGTCCCTACTGCTAGGTGTGGGGACAACTCTCAGTGGTGGGAGGTGGTTGCTGGTCCATAATGCTTTCGTCTAAGCTGCCCGGGATGTGGCCCCCCTCTAGTCCTTTGCTCACCAGCCACTTGTGTCAGAAGGTCACCAGAAACTCCCACTGGACCATCAACCCAAACAGACAACGTGAAAGCCAGAGTCACTCCAACAGGTTCCTAAAGATAAATGCTAAACTCTACAGTAGTGGCAGAGGATGAGTTGGTTCGGCATGCTATGGGGTGAGTAAGCTTGTCACAGAAGGCTAGGGCGACTCCTAGCAGGGACCTGGAGCTGGGTAGCTGGCCGGCGTCAGGGCAGGAATCTACTCAGCTATAGAGATAGGTTCTGCTAGGGCTGAGAATCCTCGCTACTGCCTTTTTAGGGACCCAGCTGCCAGACCTCACGGACAACTCTGTCAGTCTACACAGCCTGAAGGCACGCATGTTAAAGACCAAGTCAAAGGCTGTATGGTGTCTCTGAATCAACCCCACTCCATCTGTCCCTGCCCACCACTGGGTTAGTAGCCTGTCAGAGAGTCATGCCTGACTCCTTCCAACCGAGCAGCAGCCTCTAGGCTTCTGCTAAGAGAGTTCTCAGCAAACTTCCTTGGGGTCTCTTCAGAACTCATGAGACCAACCACATCAACGTCCTTACCCAGGGCCACCAGTGAGGTTCCTCTAACAAGCTCTTGCCTTCCGAATTTGGCCACCCAGAATCTCCCTGGGGTCCCAGGCTCCACACCTCAAGATTGGGCACAGGGTCCTGGGTTACCCGTGGAACTAAGGAAGCAGTCTGACTGAATCTGGAATCATTGCTACAGGGGGTAGAGGTGAAAGGTCAGATTGACATGCCTCTAAGAGGTTTCCTACCTGCTCTGTTAATTTCTAAAATTTCTTCCTGGGCCAGCGGACATGTGTCACTCTGAGTACTGTGGTGTGGAGAGTTTACGACAGATTTACAATAATTGGGAGATCCCAGCTGTGGTGGCCGCGGAATATGCTTCTTTTTTTTCTTTGGTAGTTTCTGTTTAGCCATGGCTAAAGAGTAGTACATCCCAAAATTGTTCACGATGACGGGCACTGGCATGGCAATGGTCAGCACACCAGCCAGAGCACACAACGCTCCCACCAACATCCCAGACCACGTCTGAGGATACATGTCTCCATAGCCCAGTGTCGTCATGGTGACCACAGCCCACCAGAAGCCAATGGGAATATTTTTAAAGTGTGTGTGTTCGCTGGCGCTGGGGTCATTGGGCTGTGCTCCAATCCTCTCAGCATAGTAGATCATGGTGGCAAAGATGAGCACCCCCAGGGCCAGGAAGATGATGAGCAGCAGGAACTCGTTGGTGCTGGCACGGAGCGTGTGGCCCAGGACCCGCAGGCCCACAAAGTGGCGGGTCAGCTTGAAGATGCGCAGGATGCGCACAAAGCGGACGACACGCAGGAAGCCCAGCACGTCCTTGGCAGCTTTAGAGGACAGGCCACTTAGGCCCACCTCCAGGTAGAAGGGGAGGATGGCTACAAAGTCAATGATGTTGAGGGAGTTCTTGATGAACTCCACCTTGTTGGGACAGAAGACAACACGCATGAGGAACTCAAAGGTGAACCAGACCACGCAGACGCCCTCGATATAGGTGAGGAAGGCCTCTGTCTCCGCTTCCCGGTAGTACCGTACTTGTGTGCCATTTCGAACGTTCTCGATTTCCGTCTTGTTCACGATGGGGTTGAAGCGCTCATGGGTCTCCAGGCAGAAGGTTGTGATGGAGACCAGGATGAAGAAGAGGGAGGCAAAGGCCACATACTGTGGGTGAGAAACACAGGATGTCAGAGTAAAGGCTTCCCATTCAGAGTGGAGAAACCTACAGTGCCTTGCAGGTCCAGGTACAGTGTGCCACATCAGGGGCAGGCAATGCACAGAGTCCCTTGACTCCAACACAACCTAAGCTGACACATCATGTTATCCTCCTCAGAGCCAGGGGCTGGGTGTGGGGTAGGTGCTGCTGCTGAGCCTGGACAGCCAAGCCTGTATCTTTGTTCACTTATGGCTCCTTCCCAGCTATCAGCCAAACACTGATGCTCTGGGGTCCAGCAGAGCCACAGAGTAGAAGAAGCCTGGTTCTGTTGGGGTTGGCTGTCACTAAATACAAATACTCTCAGGAGAAACAAAAACAAAAGGAAAAAAATCTGAAATCTGAGGTGTTTGTCATGGTTAGCTACAGTGACTGTGACTCTGGGACTGGTATGTGCAAAGAGATACAAGAAACCCATCTTCCGGAATCTGGCTCCCAGAGGCTGTATCTGTTTCCTTTGACTCCAGTTTGTTTACTTAAAGAGTGCCCCTAGCCATCACAATCAGCAGCAGATTGCTTCAGCCTTAGTGTGGGTGGACACAGGTGCCCTTCCTCCATTCCAGGGGTGTGCTCTAGGAGTCTCAGGATGGCTCAGTTGGGTTGACCTATGGGGCCTGGAGCCCAACCTGCCGAAGGATCTGGG
Organism: Grammomys surdaster; assembly: GCF_004785775.1. Lineage (NCBI taxonomy): Eukaryota > Metazoa > Chordata > Mammalia > Rodentia > Muridae > Grammomys > Grammomys surdaster. The sequence continues at coordinate 1,935,981 of NW_021620600.1, read as the reverse complement.
CACCAAGAACTAAGTGGATCTTCCAAACCATGTTTTGGGTTGCAGGTAGGGAGGAAGAGAAAGAGCAGGAAAGAGCACTTTAGAACACCAGCAGTCTTAGGAGGTCATGCTGCATGCTACCTGAACCCACACTCAGGAGAGAGACCTGGGTATGCTGCTTGTTATGGTGCGCTGGCATCCTGTTGGTTTAATAGCCGTGCGATTCTCAGAACCTTTGCTCATAGGCTACATCTCAAACCCATTTGCATCCTTCCTTCCTCTCTTGCTTCCTCCTTTCCTTCCTTCTGCTATCCCCTTTGCACACGTACCCACCTTCCTTCTATTCACACACCCATCCAGCTATTTGCTCATTCTTTCTTCCTTTTATCCTCTCCCTCCTTTTTTCTATTCAAACTGTCCCCCTTCCTTCTGTTCTCCCCTTTCCTTTCCCGCCATTCACCGCTCAGCAGCCTTCAGTCCCCCATCCGTCCTTTCTTCCCGACTCTCTTCACCAATCCCAGCACAGAGATGAGGCTTCTCACCGCCTATCTGGAAGCTCCCTGTTCAGCTCAGGAGAAGACATACACAGACCCCCTGGAGGGCAGTGGGTTGAAAATATGAGCCCCTCCAACCCTCGAAGCACATGGGGCTGGCAAAAGCCAAGGGAAGGAGGGCAGAGAAGAGGTCTTCTGACTCCAGAAATCTCTTCTCTCGAGATCCAGCTCTTCTAGACCTGGGATGCATGGAAGACAAACCAGGAAAGCAGAGTAGAGGCAAAAGGAGAGTCAACCACCTTCAACCCCAGTTCACACGTCTCTGCAGCCTTTCCCAAGTCACCACGTTCTTGGGGCAAAAAAGTACATCTTCATCTGCTACGTATTTGGACCTGGACTCCCCCAGCACCTCCCTTAGAGCTTGACCCTCACAGCCTAGATTCCCTAAGGACAGGCCAACCCCTCCCCTACAGTGACCACTGCCACACCCTTTTCTCTGTATCTTCTCTCAATGGGGCCACTGCTATCAAAGCTGGCTCTAGGCCTCAGTCCTATGAGCTCCTGGTCCCAGAGCTGCCCCTGCCAGATGCCACATCACCCACAGGGAAAAGCCCAGAGTCCCCAGCCTGGCACACCAGGCTATGCCCTGTGCTGTGCTTGATTTCTCAGCATCCCCACTCTACATGTACATGCTTGCCACATGCACCTCTCTGCCATTCTGACCATAGTGTCTCACTACCGTTGTGATTTTGCACCCGAGGTTCCTTCTTCCAGAGAGACTTCTGGCCATACACACTCTTGGTGGAAAATCCCATGTATCCTCAGTGCCCCATTAATAGCCCTTCCCCTGGGGCGAGGCTCCCACTGGCAGCTGTGGTACTTAGGAGGCAGTTTGCCAAGGCACTCCTCAAGGAATCTCTACAAACACCCAGGGAGGCCACAAGTCTGTCTCCAGCGATGGCTCGTTAGTGTTTGCAAAGGCTCAGGAGAATAGCTCAGACAGGGTATTGATCTCCCCGGAGTCCCACAAGCCCTCAGAGATCTCTAATTTGTCCCCTCATAATACTGATCTTCATAGGAGCATGGATGCCCAGGGAACAGCCAGATCCTATTAAAATTAGGCAGAGAGGCTGAGGAGATGACTCGGTTGGTAAAGTGCAAGCATGGATCCTGGAATTCATCCCCAGAACCCATGTTTTAAAATAAAAGTTGGAGATGGAGAGGTGGCTCAGCAGTTAAGAGCACTTGCTGCTCTTTCAAGAGCCTAGATTCAATTCCCAGAACCTACATGGTAGCTCACAACTTCTATAACTTCAGCTCCAGAGAATCTAATGGCCTCCACAGGTACCATGAAAGCACATGGTGCACATACATATATGCAGATAAACACTCGCACACATGAATACAACTGAAATAAATCATTAAGAAGAACAAAAAGAATCAAGTGTGGTGGTGTGTGCTTATAATCCCAGAGCCGAGGGGCAATTACTCTGGAGCTCACTGGCCAATTACTGAATCGGTGAGCCACAGGTCAAGTGAGAGACCCTATCTCCAAAAAATGAGAGTAACTAAGAAAGATACCAGAAATTAGAACATGCAACACACATGATGAGCATGAGAAAACTCATGCTTATCAAGGCTCAAGGTGGAGCCTGGGCCCCACACACAAAGGGTGGTAAGCAAGAGCCAGACTAGAAAAGACTCCATCAGGAAGAGCCCTGACAGACTCCCTGACAGCTCCCTTCTCGGCCTCTGCTGCCACAAGGGCAAAGCAAGCACAGGGCCCTGTAGACCTCTGGGTCCATATGGATCCTTTCTGGTCTGTGAAAGAAGCAACTTCTGGAGTGCTGAGATACCCTAGTATTTCATTAAGCATAGAGGCTAGCAGGAGAGCAGCCAGAGCCCAGCCAAAGCTAAAACAGCCCTTCCCTTTGTCAGACTCAAGGTTGGGAGGAGAGAGGAAAAACTACCAAAGTTCCAGAACCTACTATGAATACTCTTTTGGTAGAACAGTCCCTGCTACACAGATCCCTACTGTGTCCAAAAGGTAAGCCAGGATCAGAGGTTTGGGGACCAAGCCAACAGCTTCAGAGAGAGAAAGGGAGTTGAGACAGGCCAAGTTTATCAACTCATTCAATAAGTTCTCTCACCACCAAGCTGCCTGAGAAGCCAGCCCTGGATTGGATGTTGACTGTGGCCTCCTCTTCCCAGACCCCGTAAGAGCAGGCCGTGCTGTCCCATGTAACTGATGAAGGGCAAAGGTGACTAGATCCAACTAGACTTGATTGTGGCCACACCTCTGTGGATCCTAGGCTTTGATACCCAGACTCAGTAGCTCTGGAGCAGAAGCAGCCCTTTGAGGTTGGACCAGTGATGAGAGTAACTTTGGGTGGTCCAACCTGCATCCTATGTAGCCTTCAGCCTTTGCTGAGCCCCTGGTAGAAAAGACCTCATAGGATTCAGTATTGAGTGAGTACAGCTAAGACCATGGTGGGGTCAGGGGTGGGGTAGGACAACACACACAAGCATGGTGATCGCTGACCCAGACAAAGAGGCAAGCTCTTCCTGATAGGTCCAGGACAGAAAGTTTCAGAGTAATGCTGGGGTTGTCATCCACAGGGCAAGCGATGGGACCTGTGCCCTATATGAACAGTGAGCCAAGTCACCCACAGACCATAGACTCAATGACCCAGCGTGCACACCTAGCCGATGTCCTAAGCTCAGACATGAGTGCATAGGTGTAGACAATATAGCTCAGTGTCTGGAGCACATACAGACGACAAAAGCCAACCCACAGAGACCTCAACAAAGTATGCTACCTCACACCAACCTGCCACACTCTGGTAGTGTGTGCGCAGACAACTCATGTGTGCACACCCAGAGCAGCACATGGAGTAGTGGTGGAACCACACAGCATACAACCCCCATTCCTACCCGTCTTTGAGAACACACACAGACACAGAAACAGACACAGACACAGACACAGACACAGACACAGACACAGACACAGACACAGACACAGACACAGACACACACACACACACACACACACACACACACACAAAGGCACACCCAGCTACTCAGCCTCTGGTACCCTTCTGGCAGTTTCCACTCAGCCCTCTGCTTAGCTTCACCTCATCCCCACTAGGGGGCGACTGACTTTCCCACAGCTCGGGCAGCTCCAGCCTGTCTTGCCTCTCTGCCCCCTCAGCCTTCCCTGCCACCTTCAAATTGCCATTCCTGTAATGCTGGCTCTTTTATCCAGCCCTTTCCCAGAGCAGCTGAGCCCCACCACAGTCAGGACCAGGTCAGCTGATCCCTCCTGGGACTATGACGTGAGGATGAAGAGCTCTGTCAGGTAGCCCAGAGATAGCTGTCCCCCAACCTGGCCAGCGAGGTGGCTGCCTTGCAAAATTCAGGACATTCAGCTGCAACTACTTGACGGTGCTACGCAAACACAAACTGGTAGTTTCTGGCTCTTTTTAATTTTTTTCCCCCCCAGAACCAAATCACAAACCATGAGACCCACCAATTGTGTTCTAGAAAGTGGTAGCCATAGCAACAGAGCAAGGCATCCCATTTCTATGGTAACCAGGATAGTGAGGCTGTTGGCTGTAAAGTCAGACAAACCTACTAGGGATCTGTTGACTTAAGATGTTCTAGAAATCACCAAGTTATTTTTATCACAGCCCCACCCCTGAAACCATAAATCGGAAAGGCAACCTGCTATCTATTGAAATGACCAACACGTACTATGACTTTCACTTATGAATTATTTATGCCACGCTTGCCTTCAGAGAATTGTGCTTCCTTTTCAGATCTGTTCAGGGGTTCACTGTGGGGATCTGTGTTCTTACCATCTGCATTTGAGGAACAAGCTCTGGTCGTAACACACCACGGGGACTGACAGGATGCTCGGCCACTCACTCGCTGTGTGACCTTGACCTGTCTCCCCTCCCTCCACCATGAAAGTGAAAGCTAGGCTTGGTCTCTTTCAGAGATTCTGAGGGGGATTACGGTTGCAGGCAGTAGGAGCCCACGATGACTAATCAGGCCCATGGTCCAGACTTCAGGCTTCCAGAAACTGCAGGTCAGGTCTTCTGCCTAATGGAATCTGCCCCACGATGGTGCACAACACCCATCAAAGTCAGTGATACAGAGCAGACAGGGAGGTCAATTGTCTTAAATAAATTGTCAGTTGAGTTGGGTTTAGAAACTGAATTAGTCTCATCTGGTCTTCCTTAGGTTGGGAACACCCACCGTGTACAAAGCTACACCCTTGGAGACCTCAAATCCTTTCTATTTGTTTGTTTTCTCTACAGCCTCCAGCACTAAGCCTAGGGAGGTCCCAGTGCTCTGCTTGGGTCCTGACGCCCGCTCCTGCTCCCTACTCCTCCCCTGCTGGCACCTGCTCAGGGAGCAGTAGGTGGAAGGCGCTCCCTGCAGGGCTCTGAGGTGGTATGAGCTGAGGAGTGTGTGTGCACAGCAGAGTGTGCCCGAGGGAGGCTGTTTGGAAAGTCTGTGTGCTGGGAAAGGCATCCAGGGAAGTACCGTGTAACTTCGGAGCTGGTTGTGTGCATGGTGAAAATGTATGTGAATTCTCTCTGGGCTCAGGGAGAATTAAGTAGTGGCTGTGTGCACTGTATAATTCCTGTGTGTTGGAGAGACGTGTGTGAGGTACATGGATGCATCTATGTGGTATTGAATACACACACACACACACACACACACCCGGCTTACATGAAGTGTGGTATATGCATGAGTGTGCATATATATGGCTCGAGTGTTGTCTATGGTGTGTTTGTATGCAAGGGGGAGGCACGTTTAAGAATAAGTGTGTGGCATTCATAATGCTGAGACTTACATGTAAGTTGTCTGTGGTGCAGAAAACAGGCTGTCCCTGCCAGACATCTCTTAACATGTACAGTTAAACTGTGGCTCTTACCTGGTGTTGTAAGCCATTTTGTTTGTTTGTTTTCACTGTACATAGACACATTGTCTGTTTAAGATGCTCCTGGAATTATAGAGAATGTAGCCAAACAGTAATAAGCAATGACAAAATGAAAAAAAAAAAGAGTAAGTGTATGCATGTGTGGGTTGTAGTGTGTGTATACATGGATAGACCATCTCCTGGAGAGATCAGCGTGAGGCTGGTATGTCAAAGACCAAGGGGAGATTCATCTCAGAATCCAGATGCTTTTCCATACCAGAAATGGTCACTCACACCCCACTCCAAGAAGGAAGAGGTCAGTCAAGTAGGAGTAGAGGAAGACCCAGCAGAGAGTTGAACATAGTTCAGAATCTTTTTTCTGAGCACTTGGCCTACACATGCCAGGATTCTCAATCCCAGAGCTAGGCCAGGATCAGGAAAGGTAATGCTCAGGCCTCATAGAAGTCAGAAGCCAGGACAGACACCACCCCTTTCTGGCCCTATGATTGGTCACACCCTAACCAGGCAGCAATGACAAAAGTGCTACAAACTCCTAAGGTGGCAGAAGCTATCATACGCTTCCATCTCAGATGAATCTTGTACTTTTACCCTTTGGACTTTATTAAATCATAACATGCATAAATCCTTAAAAGGCTGTTTCTACCCACATCCTGACTGTCATGCCATTGAACTTATGGTGTCTTGAGCTGATTTCTACTCCAAACTGTAGAAATGTGGATCTGAGAAACTCTGGACACTGAGACAGAGCTGATTTGCAAGGTCTTCTGTGAAAAGCCACCTTTGTGCAGGAATACAGATGGAGACACAGCCAGGGACACAAGCTGCCTAAGGCAGAGGGGCTCTGAGAAGAGCAGAGACAGGACCCATGATGCCTGAGGGGTCACACGAGGCTCTGGCATTGGGTTCTTATCACGAAACACTCTGAGCCTTTGCTTGGGCAATGCTCTACCTTGTCTCCCTCTTCCAACCCTTTTGGTTCCAAGTGCCCCCGCCTTCTCTGCCCTGGGCCAAGAGCAGATCAAGTCCTTCTGTCAAAGGAGGCAGCAGCTGAACAGAAATTTTATGACCTTGAAGACAACCAGCCTGAATTTTAGTTCCAGTTCTACTGGGTGGCCTTGGATAGCTCGTCAATTCTTTCCAGGCAACAATGATAGAACAAGACTGCACACAGGGACTAGTGAGATGTTTTGTCGGGTAAAGGCACTTTTCCACCAGGCCTTACAACTTGGGTTTGATCCCTGGTGTACACATAGTTGTAGGCAGAAACTGACTCCTTCTCGCTTCTACATACAAGCTATGGCTCGCATGTGCACATTACATACAAGCTATGGCTCACATGTGCACACATACCATAAATAAGTAAATGTAAAGAGGGGGGAGGGAGAGGGTGGAGAGGGAGGGCACTAGTGCCAAGAGAAGACAGGCGCAAAGAGACATTCAGATGTGTTGTCAGTCCTGCCCGGCTTGGCCAGTTCACCATCTACTTGGACCATCCACCATTGCCCACCGCTCAGCATCAGAGAAGCAGAGCGGCTGACAGCCAGGGAAAGGAGGCTATTGAGCTGGGGGGGGGGTAACCAGGGAAACTGAGGCACAAAACAACACCACTACCTTTCAGAGGACCAGGTCTACTCTCAGCTCAAGGCCACTTTCTAGCTAGATGATTAGCAACAGTGACCAAGTCATAGAGGGACACAGTCTGATAAGGCCAGCCTTGGCCACAGTGTCAGGCTGTGTACTTAAGGCACAGCCTGGGGAACATTTGACAAGCTAGGACAAAGGACCCCAGAAGTTAGCAACAAGGACAAAGGGGTGGACCCAGACTCCATGGGAGTGTGGACAGACAGCTGCAGTTAGACCTCTTTCAAGGAGGAATCTGGTGGGGAAAGGAGCAAAAGAAGACAGGACAGGCTCATGTGACCAGGGTGGCAGTGGAGGCTTTGAGGAGACTGAGAAAGCAGATATACAAACACAGAGCCCTGACCCACCCAGGAAGTAGTCTTGGCTCAGCAAGTATGGACAAGAGCAGAGATACGCTTTTCATTTATGTCCCAGGTGGCCTGGAGGCCCCCAGGTCCACATGGCATTTGGGATTCATGAGACAAGATGAGACTGTCACTTCACATAGCTCTGATCCGATGTTCAAGGAAGCACAAGAAGAGAGACTGGAAAGCAAAGCCATCAGAGATAGCGAAGGCCTGGGGGATGACTTCCATCCAGTATGGCGTTTGAAACCCAGCTCTGCCACGTATAGTCTGATAGCTGGGTGGTAACGTCTGGGAAGTCTAGTCCTATGGGCCTTAGATTGAACAGTGATAAACACACTCAGACACAATTGAGGGGAACGGAGGAAATGCTCTGAGGCCTGAGACTTCCTCAGACTCAGGGAAGAATTAGGGGGTGCAGAAATCACCCGAACTGCCAGTTCCCTGCTCTGAAGAACAAGAGTCAGACCACAGTTTCTCTTCTAACACAGTGTTTAGGGTTTTGTTTTTTTTCCCCAAATTACCAGAGAAGGGGGAGAAGAGCTACAACAACAGCTAAGGGGAGAGGGTTTTTTTTCCTCCTGAATTCTGTTTGCCACCTGCCTACTAACTACAGATCAGCAGCAGGAGACAGCCTTCTCCTCACAAGAGCTGAAGGCACAGTCCTCGTGGACTGTACTGCATAGACCACACTAGCTGTATCCAAGGCCCAGAATGGCAGGCCATGGTTCTCAGAGGATGGAGACTGAACACTCCTGGAAATACAAGCTTTCTGCATTGAGTGCTGAGTGCCTGATTTGGGACTGGGAGGACTTGGGGTTGGGGTGAAAGACAAACAAGGTCACAGAGTAAGTGGGGACTGAGCCATGGCTGCCTGTGAATTTCTATCCTAATTTCTAGCCAATGGGTCTCTAGTGGGCCCCAGTTTTCTGGTACTTTCCACACACTGGCATAGAAAGCTTTGCCAACCCAGCGAGACATTCTGTTTGGAGGAGCGTGAGGTCTGTGCGGAAGGATCCTGACCCTAAAGTATCTGAGTTCTCAGTGGTAGGTCAGTTCCCACTCCGCCCTACAGCCGCATGCTTCCCTGTATCTCATCAGCTCCTTCACGCAGCCAGATGGACACGACCATGTGACACAAGTCATCATGGTGGTGTCCCTGCGAGCCCATCTGGACGCTCCAGCGTGGCTCCAGCCTTTGTCAGACAGAGTAACAGAGACATCGGGGGACTATGGCTGTACTATCGTACTGTGTCCCCATGTTCAGAAGAGGCCTGAGACTCTCTCCTGGAAAGCACACTAAGAAGCAGGCAGGAGAGGCGACAGGTGGTGGACTGCTCTCACCTCTCCAGTAATACGTCAGACTCAGAAGCACACCAGTGTCCCACATGAGACCTTCCTCGGATACTGGGACAAGCCAAGTCTCCTGGTGCATGTGCTCCTCTGCTGGTTGTCTGAAAGGCATGATTCAGCAGCCCTGCTGACTGCCTGGGAACTCAGCTAACTCTGCACTGTTTTTATCTGTTTTCTCTGGAGGCGTGTCTTACACACCTCAAATCTATTCTAGAAAACACACACACACACACAGAGGGGGGTGGGGGGGAGAGGCTGGAATAAGATAAACAGGAACAGGATTCCCCAGATCAGGAAGTAAAGAGTCTCCTGCAGGACCTACAGAGGAGTCATTTGCCATCCCTTCTGCAAGTGAGCCTCAGCAGATGTTTCTGTTGGTGACCGCCTGCAGGGGGTCACTGACACAGCCACAGCCACTCACTCAGCCTTCGGACACCTCCAAGAGAAGTAGTTATCTCTTGTCTAAATCCACCTCCACCCCTTCCTCTCCAGCGCTTCTCTCTGGAGTGGACAGAACACAGTGATAGCCTATGCTGGAAGATGCCGGGACCCAGCTGAGTTAGCCACTCCTCACCAGGCTCCCTCCACACTCCAGCTTCCAGCGTCCTCACACCAGCTCAGGCCTGCTGATGTTAAGCATCCACAATAGGTGGGCAGGTCTGGCACATGCTGCCTCCATCCCCACAGCCACCACAGTCACAGTGACACAGAGCTCTACTGACCGTCACCATCCTACATGCTCACCAGAGCGCAGGGCTATTCGTTTCTCTCTAGGAAACTTCCTAACCCCCATTTTGCAGAAAAAAGACAATTTGGACTCTGTGTGTCCCTGAGACATGTGCACCTAAGATATGGCAGGCAGGGCTTGGAAACAGGTTTCTCAGAAAACTCCGTGCCTCTCCAGAAAACTCTGTGCCTCTCCAGAAAACTCCGTGCCTCTCCACTTACTCTTTTTTTTTTTAATTTCTTTTTTTTTTTTGAACATGAAATGCTTTTTTATAGCATGTTTTACAAGGGGAGGGGGTAAGAGGGTCCAGGTGGTGGAAAAGTACAAAATCTTCTTGGCCTGTGCCTTGAAACATGTCATGGTCTATATGGTACACTGCCTTGAATTATGATCTACCTGCAGTTCTTCAGAAGATATGGTACACTGCTTGAGTTATGGTCTCCCTGCTATTCTTAAGAAGACATGGTACTCTGCTTTGAGTCTATCTGCAGTTGCTAAGCAGGATCTTGCAGTTGCCAAGCTTCAGAGGACATTGTGCAGGTGGGGAAAGGTAGGGGGTAAGGGTAAGGGCGAGGGTCCTGGCTTCTGGCATCTCCCCCTTCTCTGTTTAGTTAGAGAAGGCGTCTTATGTTCAATCCCAACTATGTGAGTTTTGAATTTGGATGTCTAATTATGGGGGGTCTCCACTTACTCTTTATACCTCGTCTTCATATTTATCCCAAGTTCCCCTTGAAGGAAGGAAGACATTAGTCTTTCCATAATGGTGGTAGCAGATACAGCTTTCTATCAGTTACTACTGACCTTCCTACTTTGAATCTCTATGTGAACAACACACACACACACACACACACACACCAAACAAATTGGGTCATTACCAGTGTAGTTTCAGTTGTCCCCATTCTACATATGAGAAGACTGAGGTTCTGAGCTCCACGGAAGAGATATAAAAGTTTATCAGGAGCCCACTAGGGAAACTTGCTCTTGCTCCAGTGTCCACTTTATGTCATATCTGGATGTGTGTGTGTGTGTGCTTGTGCGTGTGTGTATGTGCGTGTGCATGTGCGTATGTGTTTGGGGGAGAGCAATAAAAGGCGATTCTAGGAGGCACAGAGAGGGCAGTGAACATTGACTGGTGAGTGCTCACAGCCTGTGCAGGATACTAAATAGGGGACACAAACATAGATAGCAGGTGAGCCGACACTTGTTAAGTGGCTATGCAGAGGAAAATGCACCTACCTATGGTGACAAGGGTCCAGAGGCAAGTGCACAGGGTATCCAGTGGGCTTTATCAAGCCCTGGGGCTAGAGTGGCTTCCCAGGGGAAGCACTGGTGTGCACAGAGGCCACAGGATGAGCAGAGAATGGAGCCAGTTTCCCCTGGGGTTCCCCTGGGGTTCCAGGACTACCAGCTGCTCCTTTTCCATTCAGTCCCTTCTGGTATAGTTCGTGGGACCCCACGGCCTCCTGATAGCCTTCCCTCTCCTTCTCCACACCCTGCACCCAGCCTCACACTTGAAGGATGCACTGGCTTCTCTTCTCCATCTCCCCATCACCACTCCCCCTGACCCCCCCACCCGCCACACACACAGGCTGATTCAGTTATGACTCCAATGCTGTTTCCCCATCGTGAGAACATCACACAGCACATTCTCGAAGGCTTCCCTCCAGCCCAGCTCTTCCCCTGAATGCAGGTCTCCTGCACCCACCTCTCTGGCATCCCTAAGTGGTGTTCTAGTAACTCGCTCAAGCTTAACCTGGCAGCTAAACTCCTGAGCACCCGCCACCCCCGCAGGCTTCTCCAGCTCCATCCTTCCAGGTTGTTCTTGCCAAAAACCTCGCAGTCATCCTCAGCATCTCTCTTTCTGTCGCACTTTGCATTTAATCTGTAAGGAAATCCTGGTGGTTCTGCTTAAACCCAACCCCACTCTGATCCATCCCCACCCTCAATGCTGCCATCTATCCCCCGCGCCCCGCCCCCCATGCCATTATCTTTCCCATGGCTCGTGGCCACGGTCTCTGGACTCATCTCCTATTTCCCACATGGCTGCTGCACACACTCAGCTGTGTCAGTCTTCGTAGAGGGTGCAGCAAGGCTCCCCTTTCTCCTTTAGGAGACACCCTGCTTGATCTGAGCTGTTGTCCTGTCCAGTCTTCCTGCCTAGTAAGGTGCACATTGTCCTTCTTGCCTACATCTGCATCCTCAGACAGGTCCCTCAAACATGTTGGATACATGTCTGCCTTGGGGCTTTACACCAGCTGTGCCTTCTGCCTAGAACGCCCTTTTCTCAGCATCTCTGTGGTCTGTTCCCTCAACAGCTGAAGAGGTTAAAATCTGAACCAGCCTTCCCAGTAAGCTGACCTTCCTTATTCTTTCTTTTTCTCCCGGGGAACTTGTGAATCATCTTACACCAATACTCAAGCTTCACTGAGATGCGATTTACATACAATAACATTCACCCACATTCAGAGTCCAGTTGGATGGGCGTTAGTGATTCACACGCTCTTAGTTTTCATAAGCATACAAGGTCGAGGATGTAGCTGGCTCCGTAAATCTTGCCTGGCTCTGTCTCAGGGTCCAACCAAGTTTTCTAATTAGTAGGAGAAAGACAGACCCTTCCCTAAACCATAGAGCACCATTTTCCCATCTGTGCAGAGGTGGTCATGGGCACACACACCTCCTGATCCGTGGGCCTCAGTCCTCTGTCTGCACGTTGGGCACAGCTTCTCCCTGCAGCCTTCAGAGGAAGAGAGCCATTGGTCCTGCCTACACGTGCCGCACACACAATCATGGGTTCACAGGTACCGCTCCTGTCTGGGTCCACATGAACTTTGTCACAATGAGAGCACATCTGTTTCCAAACTCGCATAAGGAATCTCTTTCTCCACAACTCTGTGGCCACTAACACCCTCTGTAACCATTCTCTAGGCTGCCATTGGAAACAGGAACACTCAGCCCCACATGTTGGACCTGTATAAAGTGGCAGTGGGCACAAGCCCTTTCACCTCCTTGACACTGGGAACAGCGCTACACAAAGACCTCAGTGTCCATCTGACACAAGCATGGCATGTACCACCCAGGGAGGTGGACACAAGGTGACCGTGGTACCTTTCCAGCAAGGACACCAGTTAGTTGACGGTATCTATGCTGTTGTTCAATGGCTTCTGGCCCATCTATGGGACAGAACAGCAACAGGGGAGGGAATTCAAAGCCTGGATACGGGTGCAAGATCGGGGACTTTGAAATCTGGGCACTGGCACTGGAATCTGGGGCGCACAGGGAGGTGATGAGACCGTGTCTATTCCCAGCATCCTGAGATCACTCAAGGTGAGGAGAGACATGGGCTGTGTGACTCCCAGTGCCACCCACACCCTCCCCACCCCACACCCAGGCCTGGCCCAGCCAGTCTGGGCTTTAAAAAGCACGAGGAAATGTCACTTTCCTTTTGAGGAGGTGTGAAGGGAGGAGATGGCCTGGGTAGTTTAACAGTCGGTTTATTCAAAGGTTGGGAACAGTGACAACCAGTGACAGTGTCTCCAATCCTGAAGCTTGTTTTGTACCTAGACTGGACCCAAGTTCCTTCCTGAGCAAATGCAAACATTCCCTGCACCAAGCCAGAGGCCCCAGCCTACCCTACATCTGCACTAGGGTCTGTCAGAGTCTGTGGGACTCCTGTGTCTACCCAAGATAGGATCAGGAGTTGGCCAGAGTTGGCTCTGGGTTTGGGTCTAGCATCCAGCTGCCTGAAGTTCAGGGGCTGCTGCTTGAACAAGCCCCACCCACTCTGACAGGCTGGCTCTTGGAATCTGCCTGGGCTCTGCCACAGACTGATGACTGTTTGGCCTGGGATGGACAAATGTGGGTGGATATCTCCTGGGAGGAGAAAGCTCAGAGGACATCTGGCCCCCATTTGATATAGCATTCAAACATTCAATCATTCAGTCATTAAAATAGTCTATTTACTGAGCATCTACTGTGTACCAGACATCACACAATATCCCTTTGGAAATAGCATCTCTAGATAATGCTTCCAAAACATAGTCAGACACACAGTAGGTAAGTACTGGTAGTGACACATTCTGAGCCACACTCACCTCACACACCTTGCGTTGCTTCTCATTCAGTCCTACACTGACTCTAAGGTTCACTCATAGGCGTGTTGTCTCCCACCCCCATGCACGTCCACATGTGCCAGGGAGGTCACAGAAGGACATTCAGTGTCTTGCTTGCTCTTTTGCTCTCTGTGTCCCCTAGACAGGGGGTCTCTCATTGAGCTTGAAGCTACACTGGCAGCCAGAAGCATCAGAAACTCTTCCATCTCCACCTTCCCCAGAGCGGGGTACAAGCTGCTTGTGTGGCCACACTCAACTTCTATGCCGATGCTAGGGATTTGAACTCAGGTCCTCCTCCTTACACAGCAAGTGCTTTTTATCTACGGAGGCATTTCCCTGGTGGCCATGGTTACCTGCTCAATTTTACAAAGGAAACTGAGGCTCAAAGACACTAAGTAAGTCACCCATGATTATGTAACCTGGTCGCGATGACGCATTCAGGACTGGAGACTTGACTTTTTGGCTCCAGAACATCTGCCTTTGACCACACTCCATCACCCAATAGACATTCTGCCAAATGAATGGGTTGGTGAGGTAACACTGTGTTGGTGCAAGTGTGTGTCCATGTGCACATGGCTACCACTGTGTGTGAGTGTGGGCGCATGTGTGTGTGGCTGTCTGGGTGTCTGGGTATGGGGCTTTTATTATTATTATTATTTTTATGGAAAGGCTTTCCCTTGTTGTCTTGGTCTTGTGTGTGCAGGAGCTATACTTAGCCGCAGCCGTGACTGTAATGAGCAGTTAGCTGCACACCAGGCACTCACTGGGACCTGGTTTCCCAGGGAGACTGCTGGGGCCAGTGTATGTGTGTGTGCGGGGGGTGCAGCAGAGTGCTGGGGAATGCTAGAACAGAGCTGAGGGGTGGTGGCGGCGGTGGTGGCGGCTGGAGCTCACATTGCTGTGTTTTGTGCAAATGCACAGCCTTAGCCTCAGCTGGAAAAGTGTGCTCCAGACTGCAACACCAACGCCTTCATGCAGGTCCCGCGACACTCAGCTCACTGATTGGCCATCCAGGCCCACAGTCCCTTTATTGCCCTTGCCAGGTAACTGGAATAAAGCCATGGGTCACTGCTAGAGTCTGGGGATGTAAGGAAAAATGGCAGGAAGGTGGTAGAACTTAGTCTAAGCTCTGCTCCCCAGGGAGACCTTATTTTCTGTACTACATCCCCTGCCACCAAAGCTCACGCCTCCGTCACTGCTCACCCAGGCTGGTGACCAGGAGAAAGGAGAAATAGCACCACCCCTCTCAAAGAATGAAATCATAGCATGCTCACTGTGGTCAGACAGCATACTCCATCTGCCTTCCAGTGGCCGTGGGGAGATGAGCCTGACTAACCCCAGTCATGTCCTGCCAGGAAACTCTGCTTCTCATGCCTTCCCAGGCTGATCCGGCTTTCTCTTCCCCATGAAAACCTCTTCCTTCTGAGGGTGGTCCAGGCCTTTGAGATCAGCCTCCAGTGCTCCCCCTCACCACTCTCAGTCCACCTCAGAGCCCATCTCCGCCTCTGGCCGCCTCACTTCCTGCATCTGTGTGCTTCAATGTTCCCCCCTGAAGCCCTCAGCTTTCAAGCCCCATTCTCCAGGATGTGTTCATGTGATAGGAGACAGTACTCCCTCATTAGCCTTGAAGGCCAGAAACAGAAATATATCCATTCAGACAACAGGAAGCCAGATGTCTTCCTCTGACCTCTGTGCATGCGCAGAAGACTGAGTACCCACAACCACGCACATACCCATGCACTCGTACCAGCCCGCCCCCACATACACACTCACAACACCCTCCCATTGACTCAGCCACCCATCCATCCATTTCTTTATGCCTTCACACCTCCAAACATCTATTCCTCTGTTCATCCATCTATCCATCTACCCACCCGCCCATACATCTTTCCACTAGCCAACCCGATTATCCATCCACCTAGTTCCTGCCCAGCTGCGTACCCATTGATTTGCCGGGCCCTCCTTCTCTCCATTCGTCTACCCTCACGTTCATCCCTCCATTCATTAACTCTTCCATCTGTCACTCATCTGCCCATCTGACATGTCATTCTTGACCATAGAATCATCACAACTCACAGCAAGAAAGAACTCAGACTGGCCCAGCTGCCGATTACCATAACTTTCAAAATAAGACCTGGATCTCATCTACTTCCTTACTAGGTGACCTTAGACAAATAAGTTAATCTCTCTAGACCATTTCTCCCCCTTCATCAATAAAATGGGCGTAATGTCAAATCCTTCTTCCTTGCAAGACTATCTGGAAACACACCATGTGAACCAAAATCTATGGATTTCCTGGTCTATCCAGGCACTCCATGCTCTTAGGTGTACTTTGTACCTTCGTGGGTTTCTGTTGAGTCCAAGAAACATACTCCAGTAGAGTATTTAGAAGGCTGGAGGAAGGAAACGCTCCCAGAGGGAGCATCGAGGACAGCTCAGGCTGTTCCAGGAGTAAAGCTTGGGAACCGTTCCACAAGGGAGGGGAACCTAAACTCGCCACCAAGGCTACATCCATTTTACAAATGAAGCAAAAACACCCTCGTCACAGAAAACAGCAAGCAAGGGCAGGCAGGGAGGCTGGGAGCGAGGAGGCTGAGGAGGGAGGAGTCTGTAAGGGAAGGGTGGGTGGGCTGCCAGAGCCAATGCACAGGATTTCAAGGGTAGTCCCAGGCTTCAGAGAGGGCAGACAGCACAGGAAGCCACCATGCTTCCTAACTCCCAGGCTTGCACTCAAATTCCCAGACTGAGAGAAAAAAAATACATCTGCTTGGTGACAGCCAGGCCTCAGGAGACACAACTCCTGCTGCCCAGAAGGGAAGCCAGGGCCTGGCATTTCTGACCTTTCTGCCACTAAATATATCATTGGTGATGGTGGTTCACAGCCCTGAGGCTGTGAGGCCACCAGGCTTGTACATTCTGCATCTCTTGGCTCGGCCAAGGCCTCACTGAACATTGAAGAATCTAAGCACAGGCCTAGTGGGTGCTGCCAGATGCGGCCCTTAGTAGGTGCTATTCCAGCTTCCAGGAGCCAGACCAGGGGCTCTGCTTCTCAGATGCTCACCCCACTACAAGATACAAATTCGTACTTAGTCAGATGTCATCTATTCAATTCCAAACCATGACAGAGGAATGCCACAATCCAGCCCTGGTCACGGCCAAAGGCCTTCCCTCTAGTCCTGTCTCCTCCCGACATCATTTCTTTGCCTTTGACATGGTAGTCTCCCCACCCCCATACATGGCCTTACTAGGAACCATATTATCTCCCTAAAATCTTCCTCCTGCTGCTGAACACTGGGTTCTCCAACCCTACTACGTAGACCTCACACCTAAGGAGATGAAGGCCTAGAGATGTACTGGCTGGGCACCAAATGTGTAGGATTCTTAGGAGCCAAGTCAGGGGTATCCATGGCTCCGTGAGGCAGCCCCTGCACAGGGCTCACCTTCAGCAGATGACAGGGAGCCCAGCTGTGGCCTTCACTCCAGGGCTCCGGCTGGCTCGCCATGGCCCAGCAGGCAGCCATGTTCCTCACAGCGGCTCAGAGAGTCCCTGAGGTTGAACATACTAATTCATCTTTAATGAGTGAGACATTGGCCCTGGTGTGCAACTGTGGTCTGAAGCATGTCTTCAACCCTGACTGGGCAACGAGACTCAAAAGGGGTCTCCTCTACCACCTAAGAGGGCAGAATATGTCCTCAGGGAACCATCCTACCCAGCAGCCCTGGGGATCCATGGAAGTCACTACAGAAATAACCAACTTTATTTGTGGACATTAGGTTTGTGCTCTAAGAACCACCAAGGCTAGTGACTTCAGAACATGATCACAAAACACCTTCCTGAAGAAATACTGAGACGGATCTAATTTGCACCTGTCCTGGCCACTGGAATTCTGAAGAGCTTTTTGTATCTTTCTTCTTCCTCCCACCCGTGAGCCAAGCTAGCTGAGTACTTCAGGGGTCACACAGTTTTTGATCTGCAGATCCAGGATGGACCCAGGCAGTATGGCTACTGTGGCCCACCACCTTTCCTTAGCCACCTTTGTGACATACTCTGTAGAAGGAAGCGTAGAAGCAGCCGTGGGGTTGAAAGCACCTGTGGTTCATCCGCCAGGACCCCTCACTAACTTTCCTTCAGTTTCACACCCAGCTCTGGAGCCAGTTCAGTGTCTCAGTCTGATGGCAACTAGGCATGGCTGGTCTTCAGCGGGAAGACAATAACCACCCTATAGCCAAGCAGGAGCTCTGTGAAGAGCCAGTCTGTGTGGGCTGCTGTGGCCATGGAGGGGGCCGTCAGAGGAGGGAGCTCTTGGGCTGGGAGGCTTGAGGAGAACACCAAGACAGGAAGTCTGTGGGGGAGCACAACACTTCCTGACCTGCCACTGTCCCCTGACCCTGATCTGCCTGGCCATACCCAGGCTTACATCTAACTCACTCCGCTGCCCAGCTGTCACATGAACCTCTCCCCCGTTTCCTTCAATGCCACCTCTGCTAAAAATCACCATCTCCGTGGCACTAGTCCCCAGGGACATGGTGCACCTCCACTGTTTCCTTTTCGGTTTCTCACACTGGGATGTAAGGGTCCGAGGACACCAATGTCTGATAGTTTTCTTTCTGGCTTGATTCCTAACATGGTTCCTAGCATAGATGGTGGTGCCCACCACACAGTAGGAGCTTCTCAATATCTGCTGGATAAATAAATACTGAGTCCTAACGGTAGCCCAGGAAGGCTCTCTATGTGCAGGTGAGATGCAGGAGTCCCTTCCTGTACTGTGGTGGAGGGAAGGTAGTTTATAGGATGCTATGGGGCATGGGCAAGATAGAAACAGGGCTGGCAGCCATCGAGTGAGAGGTGGAAGGGGCATCTGAGGCCCTGCAGAGGCTGGGACAGTTTCCCTTGTCTGCCATGACGCTGCCTGCCATGGCCTGAGCCTGAGCACAGTGAGGCTGGCTCCTGAGGCCCCCTGAGCTCAGCTGTCTGGGGCTGCCCCTGCTAATATTAGCCCGTCCTCACGCAGCCTGGCGTCAGCATGACGGGGTAGCGCCACCTGAGAGTGGGCACTGTCCACTGGCACCAACAGTAGCCTTTATCCCTGGTCCCAGGATCCTGCAGCTCCAAGGTTCAAGAGACCCATTCTACCGCCCCTCCCTGAGCCTGAACATTCCCTGCTGTGAAGCTACAATGCTTGGAGCTAAGGGACATGGCCTCCTCCACTGCCAGGCCCACCACATTCACATACCTGTCAGCGTTTAAGATCATGAAATTTTTGGCTCCTGGCCAGAACCTGATGTCAGCTGCCTGCCTGCTCTCCCTCCCTCTCATCCAGCAGGTAGAATTCTGTCATCTCCCTCTAGGGAGGGAGGAAGAGAAGGGATAAGCAGCCCATTGCAATAGACAGGGAGACTGAGGTTCAAGGGGAATGTGACCTGCCTGCGATACACAGTGGTCTCATGGGAGCATCCAGGCCTGTCTCCCAGAGTGACATCATGAAAACCAGATCCTGGGAGTCCAAGTCTGGAAAATGTGGTTCTAGGGGCCAGGGTAGGTTAGGTGACCCCTCAAAGAGTTATTTTTTTAGGGTATTTGGGATTCAAAGAAGAAGGTGGGTGGGAACCAGGTAAAGGTTTGGGTCTTCCAGGGCCACGAGCTGGTAAGAAGATAATGAGGGCCACAGTAATTTAACACTGATGGCGTTCTGGGTTCTGGGCTGAGTGCTTAACACATTTAATCCTCCCAACTTCCCTGAGTCAGGAGCTATTAATAGCATTCTCTTGAGGCACAGACAGGTTAGGGAACTTGTCCAAGGTCACACAGCTGGTGAGTAGTGAGGCTGAGATTTGAACTCAGGTCTCCCCATTCAAGAGGCCTGCCTTCAAGAGAGATTTGGCTTTGAGTCACATTGCAAGGATCAAACAGCCAGGAACTGATGAGAGAAAGCTGCTCCACATTTTCTTTTACTGAATGCATGACTGAGGCTCCAAGCAGAGGAATTCAGGATAAAAAAGAAATAAATCCTTTCTAGCCCTTCAGGAGAAGGAGTCTGTTTTGAAATCCAGTGACTAATACCTAGAACTTCCCACAAACACAGCTGATGGAGGGAGGAGGGCGGGAGGGGGCAGGAAGGTCGTGGAGGGAAAGGTAGAAAACCTGGCTGACCCCCAAGAGAAAGATCGTCCCAGGAGAAGTCCACCTAGGCTGTACCATGCAGGACTTGGGAGCTCATGTGTGTTCATCTCGGAGCTCTGTTTGGGAGTCGGGGACAGGAGTGTGGAGAGGGACGTGGATGTGAACCCCTCCATCTATAAGCCCGGAGTGCCTGCTGTAGCAGATAACCATACTGAGATCTAGTCATCACCACAGTCTGTCACCCCACCTTGGCCTATTCATCATGGCTCCAGTAGGGGAGAGGAAGCAATTCCCAGGTAGGCAGAGAAGGAAGTGGTTCAGTGAGGGGTGGACTCAAAGGCACGCAACCTCTGTCTGATCTTGAACTCAGGTCCCATAATTGTCTTCTTCATTCCGTAATTTTGTTTGTTTTCAGACAAAGCCTTGCTATGAAGCCTCACACTGGAGCCCCTCTTGCCTCTGCCTCCTGCGTGAGGGGATTACGGACATGCCCCTGCCCCCACACAGATCACTTGACCTTCAGCAAATATTTATTTAGCATGCATCTTATTCCAGGTACTGCGCTAGGTTTTCTGTCACGATTGGTTGAAAGAGGCTAAGATTACTGACGTCATGGAACCCATGCGCTAGGAAAACAAGCAAGGTGAGAAGGGAAGACGCACAGAATGTCAAATGCCCAAAAGAAACCTGGGATACCAAAATGGAGGGGAGTCGGAGGGAGGTGAGATGAGGCAGAAGAGGAGGTCCCAAGATGAGTGAGTGGAAGCTGGGCGGAGGGCATGAGAAAGAAGGCTGCGGTGCGGGAGCATCCTTACACACACCGTGAGGTCCCTGGAAAGAGTTAGGCTTCTCCTCTGAGGGAAACCAAATCCACAGGTAGACAGAATGGATTGATGGGGTCACGGTAGCCTAGGCTACCCTGTAGAGAAGGGCCTTGGGCAGGGTGAACAGGGCTGATGGAGGAGGACAGACGGCCGCTGCAATAATTTACAAAAGAGATGGTACCTTCAGCTAGAGAGGTTAGGGGTGATGGTGTGTGGATGGACGCTGGATGTGTCTGAAGCTGGAATGTGAGAAAAAGTACCTGAAGGACAGCCCAGCCAAAAGCATTATGCCTGAGCAGCTGGACAGAGGCGATTGGAATTGCTGAGAAGGGATCCCACCCCCAGGCTACAAGGAAGGTCAGAGTCACAGAACAGCCAATTTACACATACTATCTAGTGGTCCATGGATTCTGTCACTTCCCCTCCTAGGCTATGAACCACTGCTTACCTCAGCTCCTCTCACCCTCCAATGCGTTCCAGTCATCTGGGGAGCCTGTTAACAGTGTGGGTTCTGACTAGGCCATTTGGGCTGGGGCCTGAGTCCTTATTTCTAGCACGTCCCAAACCCAAAACTCCTGTTGCTTTTAGACAAGGGGCCATGCTTGGAACAGAGCCGCCTATGTAGTCCCCATGACAGGAACGCTCCCTGGCTAACATTTATGTCACTTAGGAAAGGACAGTTCTAGGAATGGAACCTGTTTAGGACACAGATTGATAATCTGAACTTCTTGAAGGACCCTGGGAAGTTCTCAAGGGTCATATCCTGGGCAGGATGGTCCTGCAGCATCTACCGCTAAGCCTCTATGACAGCCAGCAGTAAGACCCTTACCTCAGCTGAAGTCCAGGATTCTTAAATTCCCAGAATGGCTAGGAGATTCTTAGTGCTCACTGACATCAACTTTCCTGAATGACCCAAGGAGTTGGGTCTTGCCCAGAACATCTCAGTAGCTTCAGTGGGAAGCTATAAATCTTGTTCTGGGTTAGTTGTCTGATGCCTACAACCTGGAATTTGTTTGAGACATCATCTGTCCACACCTGATGGTCTGTACATCCATCCCTAACTCCAGGCCTTCAGAACTTGTCCACTCAAGTCTAGTTTAAATTGTGCAAGCTGGGTGCCGAGGTACCCAGGGCCCTCAGTCCAAAGGGTGGACGTGTGGCACAGGCAGCCAGCCAGGCTGAGAGTTGGGAGCTGAGGAGGGTAGATTTCATGCTCAGTAGGGAGCAGAAAGCACAGCAAGTGTGGGGACGAGAGGAGCTGAAGCCCGGAGGTGAAGACAAAACCTGGAGACCAGGAGGTCTGAGGGAACCAGACCAAAGGGGATAGCAGGATACACAGCAGGCCTCAAACTCAGAGCTAAGGATCAGCCAGTGTTCTTTCCACAGCATGAGATACATTTCCTCTTCCCTGGTTCCTCTGCCATTTCCTGTGGGACCCAGCTAGTATGAATGGGGGTGGGAGACGGCTTGGCACTATGGAGACACTTTGTCCTTTAAGAGCTCCATTAACCTAACTGGGACATGGCCCTCCTGCTCCGATCCTTCTATCTGGTCAGGACTTGCTGAGCAGGACCCCCTGACTGGGAACCAGATGGAAGTCCAGGCCTGGAGCATGGCAGGTGGCAGACCCTAACATCTCTGGAACACAGACAGGAAGCAGGCTCTGAATGCTGGCTGCCTGCTCCTGAGCTAAGGAACCTCGGACACGTGACTCCATCTCTCTGAGTGTTAGTGGCTTGGAAATAATAATAATGTGGCCCTGGGGAGCGCTGGGAGAATCCGTGAACCAAGGCAGTGTGTGGCGAGCGGTGGCTCTGAAAGGACAAATAACTGTTTATTCTCCCTCCATCCAGAGTGGATTTGGGGTGCGGCAGTAAGACAGGCAGTACATTGAGGTGCGCTCTGCGATTCTTTAAAACTGGGAGCCAAGAGCACCGGAAAGCCTGGGCGGTGCCTTTGGACCCCACTGACACATGTGGTGGCAGTCTTCCACTCACTGAGCCTATACGGATGAGGAACATGGCAACCATTCTTCCCTAAGCCCCTTGCGCCAGTCCACCTGTACATTTCCTGCAAAATGCCACTCACTTTAGGGAAAGAATTCAATGGGCTTAGTCTGAACCCCATGCTTGGTGGTGTCTGGTCACACTAGTCTGCCTCCAATGTGCGTCCTGCTCCAGACGATTTAGCCTTATGTTCCCTGATGGTAATTTTCCACTCACTGACTCCGCTACCCCCACCCACACTCTGCCCTAGTGCTTCACAGATGAGCCCACTGTCTATCTAGCCCCTACTTCGAGGTCCCATTGCATGGGTCCCTATACTTATTGTCATGGTTTGGATAAAGGTCTGCTTTCCTATTGACTTGCAATCTAACCCATGCCCTTGAAGAAATGTGCTTTAACTGTAGTGACTGGAGGTGTTCAGAGAACTGCCGTCTATGCCATAGCCCATGCTCATGGAAAGTCCTGAACAAAGGCTGGCAGCCACCTACCCTGGAGTCTCTTCGGTTCTCCTTTGCCTCTGAACCACCTTCACAGATTCAGTTGGGACTGGGTGGTGGCCAGGCTGACCCAGGAGTGACAGCAGGGTGTGGCTTAAGGCCCTGACCTTTTGGTCCAGAGTGGAATATTCTGGTCATGAGACTGCTCAGAATAGCCAGAGGCACTAAATTCAGCTGTCGTGGGAGGCCTGAGGTCTCTGGCTCAGGCAGTGGGCCCTGGAATGAGCCCCTACCGGAACCCTCCCCCACCTCTGAGAAGTCTTGTCTTCCCTGAGAGACTTAGGCCAACAACCTTCAAAGCTTCTGGGAGCCAGTACCAAACCTCCAGACACTGAAGTTGCCCACAGAGTGCCAAACTCCAATCCTTCCCCAAGGTGGGACTTTAAGGACCTGCTGAGCTTGGAGTTAGGAGATGACAGACAACCTGCTCACCTGTGACCTTGAGAAATATGTCCTTCTCTCTGGGCCTCAACCTCCCCTGTCACAAAAGCTCATACTACATTGAGTGCAGGGGACACTTAGAACCTGGCAGAGATAAAACTAAATTGAGTAAAACTTCTAACAAACAGCCAGTCACCGATCAGATTGTTGCTCTGAAGAGGAGGACCCTGGGACTTTTTGAACTTTGGTGCTGTCTGTAGGGGCCAGGAAGGATACTGCTACAGGACAGTTTTGTGGTTTGATGTGAAGAATAAAGGAGGGGCAGTGAGCTAGGCAGAAAGAGCGCTCCAGAGGGAACTGTACATGACCTAGCAACTGTAAGCAACTAAGCCAGGCCAGATGATCATTTAAGCAAGCATTGACTAAAGCCAGACAATCGCACACTGGAATCAGGCTGGACCCAAGAGGCCCCAGCATGAACCTGGGAAGTCCCACAGGCTTTGGCGACCTGACCAGTTTTTCAGTTGAAAAAGACTTTGTTCTTGCCAAATGGAAAAAAATGGACTGGAAGGTCCTGGGAGTAGAGCTGGAAAAATAGTAACAAGGTGCTGGAGAGATGGGCCTGGGTTGTCTCAGAAGTGGGACCCGAGGAAGAAAGAGAAGTCTTTAGCTGGGCTCGCCCTCCATTGTAACCATTAGGTGACTCCTTCCCAAGAGAGCCAAGAAGAGTTAGGGCTACATCAGGTCCCAAAGTCTAAGGGACAGGGCAAAGAGGCAGAGAAGGACAGAGAGTCAGGAGAGGTGGACAGTAGAGTGCACAGAGGTAGGGCTTCCCCAACTTTGAGGTCATTGGCATTCATCAGGTCAAATGACCTGAGGAGACTGATGTCAACGCACGCGCATGTGCACACACACACACACACACACACACACACACACACACGTTAGGGACACTTCCTGGCCTGCAACCTAGGAAGACCATCCTTGGCCTTGATCTGACAATGCTCCCAGTAACAAGTAAGTCACAGACAAAGGCCTATGGCCTCTGACCTCAGCTGACTTCCAAGGAGGTGAGGAGAGCAGGTTCCCAGCCAGCTGGCTCTACACACCAGCTCTCCCAGGCCTGGGACTTTGCATACTGCTCTGCCTCTGCCTCTCCCTGCCAACACCTGCTCACCCCTTAGCGTCTGCTCAGCATGACTCCAGGAAGCTCATTCCAGGAAGCCCCTCAGCCCCTCATCTCCATAGTGACATCACCACTCACACCCTATGTGTGTCTGAGGCTGCAACCCCCATCCTAGGTCTCAGGTGGGGCTCAGCTTGCCACAGCTCACCTCACTGTCCAACCCTCACTCTGGAAGGTCAGGGAGCTAGCTGTTCTAGCCAGCACTGTTACCCCTTGTAGCTCCGACGGGTTTTCCTTCTCCAACCAAGGAACTCCTATGTCCCACAGCCAACATCCTGACAGCTCCTTGGGGGATGTGACCTCACTGCTGGCCCATACATGCACAACTGGCCTGGCTGGGACATGGGTCTTCTGAGGTGTGACATGCAGGGAAATGCCTTCAGTCAGACATCTGAGGGTCTCGGGAGGTGGAGACAGCAGGCACAGAACCCACAGAATATTATCTTCCTTCGGATACCCCCAGGCCACACCAGGTTTCTCTCACATATGAACACAAATAGCAACAGTGACACACAGCCAAGATCCCTCTCATAGAAAGCACACATTGTCACACACGGGGCCTCATAGTCTCTTAACACATAGCCACACAGCCTGTCACACAGAACACCTTGCGTGTGCATAGATGATGTTGAGCACATAGTTTACACATATACACAGCTTCACACACGCATGTCCACACCTGCCCACATAACTCTCAGAGACACACTGACCTGGCATTCTTATGCATGCACATATTCTCTCACAGAGTCTCTCTCTCTCTCTCTCTCTCTCTCTCTCTCTCTCTCTCTCTCTCTCTC